>NC_136949.1:2378784-2561719 GCF_949987615.1 Pollachius pollachius
ATGTTGTGATTTATACATAAATCTATAAACAAAAATAAGTTTCACAAACACATTTCTGATCCACACACAAGAGTCTCAAAAATCCACATATAAATACAGACCAATTCACACACAAATGCAATCAAGTTCACAAATGAAAAGCGTCTTGTTAATTCAAGTTTAACATTTTGTATATAAATGTAACAACATCCAAACACATTTTTTATGAAAATTGCAAATATTTTTTTAAATTAATATATTTATGGATTTATATTACATTTATTTAAAACAAGACACATTTGTGTGTGGATCAGAAATGTGTTTGTGAAACTTATTTTTGTTTATGGATTTATTTTACATTTATACATACCGATATCCATTTGTGTGTGCATTGAAATGTATTTGTGAGAAGAGAGTAATTTATATATAAATCACAAAATGCATTTGTGAATCCTTCTCTGTGCATTCATTATTATTGAGACTGTTCTGACCCCATACCTTCCTGTTATTGTCCGGTGGCGCAGGACCCACAGGTACACCGGGGAACGGTTAGCCCGCTGTTATCTCCATGGAGACGGGAGTCAGGCTAGAGTTACTGACCATTCTGTGAACTACTACTGACCACCCTGTGAACTACTACTAACCACTCTGCAAACTACTAGTAAACACCCTGGGAACTACTACTAATCCCTCTGTGAACTACTACTAATCACCCTCTGAACTACTAGTAAACACCCTGGGAACTACTACTAATCACCCTGTGAACTACTACTAACCACTCTGCAAACTACTAGTAAACACCCTGGGAACTACTACTAATCCCTCTGTGAACTACTACTAATCACCCTGTGAACTACTAGTAAACACCCTGGGAACTACTACTAATCCCTCTGTGAACTACTACTAATCACCCTGTGAACTACTAGTAAACACCCTGGGAACTACTACTAATCCCTCTGTGAACTACTACTAATCACCCTCTGAACTACTAGTAAACACCCTGGGAACTACTACTAATCACCCTGTGAACTACTACTAACCACTCTGCAAACTACTAGTAAACACCCTGGGAACTACTACTAATCCCTCTGTGAACTACTACTAATCACCCTGTGAACTACTAGTAAACACCCTGGGAACTACTACTAATCCCTCTGTGAACTACTACTAATCACCCTGTGAACTACTACTAACCACTCTGTGAACTAAAACTATTCACTGAGTGAACACTACTAATCACTTTGTTAACTGTTACTAATCACTCTGTGAACTGCTACAAATCACTCTTTGAACTACTACTAACCACATAGTGACCTACTACGAATCCCTGTGAACGACTATTAATCACTTGGTTAATTTCTAATAATCACTTGGTGAAGTACTGCAATAACACACTGATATAAAAGGGTTTGGGTTAAGTGATGTGTTGGAGCTGGGGACAGGAAGCCAGGCGGTTGCTGCTTCCTGTCAGATGCTGGGCTGCAGGAGCTGATTTACAGGTCGGTTCTACACCTCCGCCCCACCTCTTCCTCTGGGCTGATGAACCCCATCCCCTCGCCCTAACCCCCACCTCCACCTCCAACACCTCCACCACAAACCCCACCTGTGTGTGTGTGTGTGTGTGTGTGTGTGTGTGTGTGTGTGTGTGTGTGTGTGTGTGTGTGTGTGTGTGTGTGTGCGTATGTGCTTGGTGTGTGCATGTGTTTATGTGTGTGAGTGTGTTTGTGTGTGAGTGTGTGAGGAGTCCAGGAAGTAAGACACTACCATCAGCAGCATGCATGCATGAGTAATAATAGCACACGTAGGAATTTAGTTATTAATAAAACAGATGCACACTCACAGACGTACACACACAAACACACACACACACACGCGCGCCTCAGGAGGTTTCTCCAGAATTCTGCGGGTCGAGATCCAGATTTAACTAGCATTAGTTAGAGAGAGGGTCCACATGGTCCTCGTACCACCAGCTTTAGCTTCAGCTGCTAACTGGGAATGGGAAGTTAGCCTGATAAACTCTTTACAAGAGCTAACACAGCCAGACACACACACACACACACTCACAGAGGTCGTTAGCACCCGGCTTAACGAGGTGTGAGGGGGCGGAGCTGTAATAAACCCTGATCCTCCAGTGTGTGTGTGTGTGTGTGTGTGTGTGTGTGTGGAGTGTGTATCCGAGTGTCTGTCTAAGTGTGTGTGTGTGTGTGTGTGTGTGTTGATTGTGTATCTGAGAGTCTGTCCGAGTAAGGGGCGTTTGTGTGTCTGAGTGTCTGGGGCTTGTGTGTGGAGAATGTCGGTCTGCGGTTGTGCTGAGTGTGTGTGTGGTGAGCGTGTGTCTGAGTGTGTGTAGAGCTTGCGGGTGCATGCTGGGTTCGGTACTATGAGTGTTTCATGAGTTTGCATGAGTGTTTCTGTGCGTGCGCATCTTGTGTGTGTGTGTGTGTGTATGTGTCTATGTGTGTGTGTGTGGACTGGGACTGGCTGCTGGCCACAGGATATATCAGGATATATGAATATACTACAGGATATATGGAGAAACTACAGTGACACCACTAGTGATGACTCTTTTGACCTCTCTAGTGACATCACTAGTGATGACTCTTTTGACCTCTCTAGTGACATCACTAGTGACAACACTAGAGGCGTCACTAGTGAATCCTTCAGACGCACTTGCTGTGGTAACAGGATATACCAGCATAGTTTCTTAATCTGTCACAATCTGTTGTCCTGTGGGGAGTTCCCCTCTTGTAAAGCTCCTCACCAAACATCTCCTCCTCACCAACGGACCAGAACATCCACCTGGAGATATATGGAGAGTGTCATGATCCGCCCCTGGTTTTCCCATTCACCTGCCTGCCACCCTGATCACTCCCAATTAACCCAACCACCTTCACCTGTGTTTCCCCTATATCAGTCCTTTCCTCCCAAACATTCCCTGCCAGATTGTCTCTTGTGTTTCACAGTGCTTTCCCGCGATTCGAATCCTGATCTACCACCTATCCTGCCTGCTCTCTGATCCTCGCCTGTCTGACTATCCTGCCTGCTCCTGACCCCCGCCTGTCTGACTATTCTGCCGGTTCCTGATCCCCGCCTGTCTGACTATCCTGCCTGCTCCTGACCCCCGCCTGTCTGACTATTCTGCCGGTTCCTGATCCCCGCCTGTCTGACTATTCTGCCGGTTCCTGATCCCCGCCTGTCCGACTACCCTGCCTGCTCCTGATCCCCGCCTGTCTGACTATCCTGCCTGCCGATCCTGAATCCGAATAAACGATTGACACTGTTCCACGCTCTTCGCCCGTCTGTGCACTTGGGTTCAGCCAAACGCTCACGTTACAGGAGATACCACAGGATATATGAATATACTACAGGATATATAGAAAAACTACAGGATATATCAGGATATATGGAGATACCACAGGATATATGAATATACTACAGGATATATAGAGAAACTACAGGATATATCAGGATATATGGAGATACCACAGGATATATGAATATACTACAGGATGTATAGAGAAACTACAGGATATATCAGGATATATGGAGATACCACAGGATATATGAATATACTACAGGATATATAGAGAAACTACAGGAAATATCAGGATATGTGGAGTTGCTACAGGATATATCAGGATATATGGAGTTACTACAGGATATATCAGGATATAAATGGAGAAACTACAGGATATATCCGGAAACATCATCATAGGTTATGAGGGTACTACGTGATATATAATAGCGTCCTCTTGCCTGATATGTAACGATATGGGAAGATATGACGTTCTGTATCCCCTACATAGTGATGGCCTTCCACCCATAGCGGCGGTACCGTGTGACCTCAGCCACAGGAAATGTTTTGACCTCTCTTTCAGACCGTGAACACTGGAACAATGGCCGTCCCTGGACCAGTCCCTTCGTGTTACCAACGTCCACGGGCCTAGCAACACCTCTTGGCACCGCGGGCCTCTGGCAGCCCCTTGCGTTGGGGTTGGCTGCGCCTCCGACCGTTGAAACACTAATATCCCCTCCGCTCCACTGTGGACGGGGGCTCCCTGAAGGGCAAAAGTTCCAAGGCTGTTTCCCCCCAGGCTTGGGAGCACGCCAGCTCCTGGTCAGAAAGCAGCAACAATAATATTTCAATACATGTTAGTCGCCGCGCTCAAGGCCACAGGATATCCCTCCCTCCACCACAAGGAACTCAGGACCTCACGGAGAACTCAGGACCTCATGGAGAACTCAGGACCTCACGGAGAAATCAGGACCTCATGGAGAACTCAGGACCTCATGGAGACCTCATGGACCCCTTCACCCGGGGCCTGGGAACCCTAGGAGGACGGGGTCCATGCCCCTTCACCTGGGGACCCCAGGTGAAGGGGCATGGACTCACAGTGCCCCCCCCCCCCCCCCCCCCCCCGGCCCAAGGGGGCCACCATGAGTCCATGTCCTGGATGCACAATGGGTTTTTCTCCTAGGACCTTCGGGGACGTTAGTGATGGATAATGGAGCGGGTTGGCTGGTAACCGGAAGGTCGCTAGTTGAAGCCCCGGCTCCTCCTAGCGGAGTGTCGAGGTGTGCCTGAGGAAGACGCCTCACCCTGACTGATCCTGACGAGCTGGCCGCCGCCCTGCGTGGTAATCCTGAATCATCCTGAATGTGTGAATGATTGGGTGAATGTGCGGCAGAATTGTAAAGCGCTTTGAGTCCAGTTACCAAACCTGAACCCAGACTGGAGTCAGACTGGAGTCCCGCCACCCGGTGGACGTCGGTGAGCTCCGGGAACCCAGACTCCCGATCGCCGGGTCTTCAGGATCTGGGGGGCGTTGGCAGAGTGGTTGGGGGTTCGACTCCAAGCTGAGGGGTTCTACCTGCAGGCGTCCTTGAGCAAGATGACCCCTGACCCCCACCTAAACAGAAGTCAAATGGCTGCACTGAATACAGAAGACAGAACACATTCCCTGATCTTTGTTCAAGTAAGGTCAGGCAACAAGTATAATTTTACAATAACCACCTTGGTTTCTATACCAAGCTCTGGTTCTGACTTCATGTTTATATGTCTTCTTAAAAGTGGACATTTAAACAGGAAGTGATTGTATCAGTCCAGGAAGTAGTTTAGAGCTCCTCATCACATGGTATTTACGCTGATATCTTGTCTTATAAATCACAATCAGACTTCTGTTTGGCTCATCTGCCTCTTCTGTTTACTGAACCATAAGGCAGACGGGAACAGGCTGAAACTGGATCAGGATACCCTGGAGTTGCGCTGGTCTGTGGAGCCAAACCCTGCAGCCATAAACTACTGGTGATCCCTAAACTACTGGTGAACCCTAAACTACTGGTGAACCATAAACTACTGGGGAACCATAAACTACTGGTGAACTTTAAACTACTGGTGAACCCTAAACTACTGGTGAACCCTAAACTACTGGTGAACCATAAACTACTGGTGAACCCTAAACTACTGGTGAACCATAAACTACTGGTGAACCCTAAACCACTGGTGAACCCTAAACTACTGGTGAACCCTCAACTACTGGTGAACCCTAAACTACTGGTGAACTCTAAACTACTGGTGAACCCTCAACTACTGGTGAACCCTCAACTACTGGTGAACTCTAAACTACTGGTGAACCCTAAACTTCTGGTGAACCCTCAACTAATGGTGAACCATAAACTACTGGTCTCTGAACCCTAAACTACTGGTGAACTTAAACTACTGGTGAACCCTAAACCACTGGTGAACCCTAAACTACTGCTGAACCCTAAACCAATGCTGAACCCTAAACTACTGCTGAACCCTAAACCACTGGTGAACCCTAAACTACTGCTGAACCCTAAACTATGGGTGAACCCTCAGCTAGCTAAAGCTCTCCTGACTTTAATCAAATATCCCCCAAAAAAAGAAATTAGACTTTGACCAATGGAGACATATCATGGGCGTCAATTGATGGTCTTCTTATGGTTTGTTTTGGCAATGTTAAGGAATGCGCTCTTCAGGCGAGAGGGAGAGAGAGAGAGAGAGAGAGAGCGAGAGAGAGAGAGAGTCAGTGGGAATATGTTTAGAGAGAGAGAGAGAGTTTGTTTAGGGGTAGGCCTCCTTATACATCCTGCGTTGGTCGGAGCCCTGAGTCGCTGCTCTGTTCACTGCGAGGTCAAAGGCTCCGAAATCATAGGAACCAGCTGTGGCCTACAGTGAGGAGGGGGGAGGCAGGGAGGAGAGGGTTGAACCTCAGAAGAAGAAGATAGCTTAGTTAAAATCACTATGACTTTAATCACTATAGTTTTATTACTACTACTACTACTTAGCTAAGCTAAGCCGGTCGTTGTAACAATAATTAAATCTCACACAGGTAATAAAGTTATCACTGCTTACAATGCAAATGTAACCCAGCAAAAACAACAAAGCTAATCAAGCTAACATAGCTAGCCCAGCTAACCTTAAGCTAGGCCTCTGCCTCATATTTCCTTGATTGAAGTCGATGTCTCCCTCCTTTGGGAGTAGCAGGTCCACATTCTTCTCCACCAACACTCCTGAGATAAACGTGTTTCATGAATGTACTAAGCTGTGCAAAAAGCCCGTCTCCTATCCTCCTGTTACACGACTACAGGGAGTATTACTACAGGGAGTAGCTCCAGACCCTGTAACATGACTAGAGTCTGTAGTTAGAGCTCTTATGGCGCCTTCCCATAGGAGGGTACGGGTCGGTTCAGCATGCAAAGGTGAGACATTTTGCGTTTCCACCGCCAAAAGTTGGCGTGATCCGGACTGAGCCGTATTGAGAGCTCTTGAGAGCTCTAATGTAACATGACTACAGTTTGTAGTTAGAGCTCTAATGTAACATGACTACAGTCTGTAGTTAGAGCTTTAATGTATCATGACTACAGTCTGCAGTTAGAGCTTTTAATGTAACATCACTACAGTCTCTAGTTAGAGCTTTAATGTAACATGACTACAGTCTGTAGTTAGAGCTTTAATGTATCATGACTACAGTCTGTAGTTAGAGCTCTAATGTAACATGACTACAGTCTATATTTAGAGCTTTAATGTATCATGACTACAGTCTGCAGTTAGAGCTATTAATGTAACATGACTACAGTCTGTAGTTAGAGCTTTAATGTAACATGACTACAGTCTGTAGTTAGAGCTTTAATGTATCATGACTACAGTCTGCAGTTAGAGCTCTTAGACCCTGTAACATAACTCCGGTCTTTTGTTAGAGCTCTTTCTGTAACATGACTACAGTCTGCAGTTAGAGCTCTAATGTTACATGACCACAGTCTGTAGTTAGAGCTCTTAGACCCTTTGACCGTAAACAAATCTAAACTAAACTCCAACATTCTCCATATTTTATGGCAGGAAACATCAGACAGCGGCTAACAAGCTAATCTGTAGCAGCTTCAACCTCTGACCTCTCTGACCTCTATCCATCGTGGTCTTTCTCTCACACACACACACACACACACACACACACACACACACACACGGGCTGTGTTCTGATATTTCCTCAGTAATCCCTCTGAGCTGAACAGGCTGTGGTTTAATATTTCATGTGTTGTAATGCTACATTCTACATATATTCTGCAGTCTAATGTAATACTGTAATGATGGGGGGGGGGGGTGTCCAGATGTGTGCCGGGTCCCTTGTGACCTTCCACATCTGGAGCCAATAACCAGGGGGCTTTTACTTTAGAGGCGTCCTCAGCTCCCATGTCCCCGGGATCAGTCTGGGACAAGCTTTACAATAGAAACCAGTAGAGACCAGTATATACTAATGTAAATAGATACAATAGAAACCAGTAGATGCCAGTATACACTAATGTAAATAGATACAATAGAAACCAGTGCAGACCCATATATACAAATGTAAATAGATACAATAGCAACCAGTACAGACCAGTGTATACTTATTCAAAGTGATGCTTCAGTAGAAACCAGTACAGACCAGTAGATCCTAATGTAAAGTGATGCTCCAGTAGAAACCAGTACAGACCAGTAGATCCTAATGTAAAGTGATGCTTCAGTAGAAACCAGTACAGACCAGTAGATCCTAATGTAAAGTGATGCTCCAGTAGAAACCAGTACAGACCAGTAGATCCTAATGTAAAGTGATGCTCCAGTAGAAACCAGTACAGACCAGTAGATCCTAATGTAAAGTGATGCTCCAGTAGAAACCAGTACAGACCAGTAGATCCTAATGTAAAGTGATGCTTCAGTAGAAACCAGTACAGACCAGTAGATCCTAATGTAAAGTGATGCTTCAGTAGAAACCAGTACAGACCAGTAGATCCTAATGTAAAGTGATGCTCCAGTAGAAACCAGTACAGACCAGTAGATCCTAATGTAAAGTGATGCTTCAGTAGAAACCAGTACAGACCAGTAGATCCTAATGTAAAGTGATCACTTCACTATAAATCGTCCAGTAGATCCAGTCTTCCTCTGGAGTCTCTGGAGTTGAGCTGAAGGTCATCCCCCCCCTCTGGGAGGGGGGGGGATGACCTCTCACCACAGGGGGCGACACACACAGAGCAGGCCTGTGTGTGTGTCTGTGTGTGTGTGTGTTTGTGTGTATGTGTGTGTGTGTGTGTCTGTGGATGTGTGTGTGTCTGTGTGGGTGTGTGTATGTGTGTGTGTGCGTGTACGTGTGTGTGTGTGCGTGTGTGTGTGTGTTTCTGTGTGTTTGTGTGTGGGGGGGTGGCGTTTTCAGATTGCTCAGAGCAAGAGTGAAGATAAGAACATGACAAAAAAAAAACAGTGAAAAACACACACTCGGACACAGAGTAAAAACACACACGCACATATACGCTCATGCACACGCACTCGCACACGCACACACACACACACACACACACGCATACATTCCTCCCATTCCTGGCTAAGTTGACTGGCAACCGGACTGTCATCTGTTTTCACTTAACTTTCTCTGTCTCTGTCTCTCTCTCTCTGTCTCTGTCTCTCTCTGTCTCTGTCTCTCTCTGTCTCTGTCTCTCTCTCTCTCTGTCTCTCTCTCTCTTTCTCTCTCTGTCTCTCTCTCTCTCTCTCTCTCTGCTGGTCCTGTGACTGAGTATTAATTAAGGGTTAGTAACCACTTACCTGTAACCATGGTAACCCGGATGCATTGGGTGGAACACAACATTGGCGGTTGAGATCAAAGGGCTGATTGGTTCCATGGCACGGTCGTCATGGTAAACCGTGTTAAGCATGTGGTAACCGTCTTCTCTGTGTCTAATGCTAATGCTATAATAGTGTGTAGTATAATGTTTAGTATAGTGTGCAGTATAATGTTTAGTATAGTGTGTAGCATAGTGTGCAGTATAGTGTGTAGTATTGTATGTAGTATAGTGCATAGTATTGTGTGTAGTATAGTGCGTAGTATTGTGTGTAGTATAGTGTGTAGTATTGTGTGTAGTATAGTGTGCAGTATAGTGGTTAGTATTGTGTGCAGTATAGTGTGTAGTATTGTGTGTAGTATAGTGTGTAGTATAGTATGAAGTATAGTGCATAGTGTGCAGTACTGTGTAGGACAGTATGTAGTAATTTAGTGTGTAGCATAGTATGGTGTGTAGTAAATCTATAGTGTAATAGTGTCATAGTATTATAGTGTGTAGTATAGGTTTAAGCATAGTGTAGTATAGCTATACTATAATAGTATTGTAGAGTATAGTGTGTAGGGCCAGGGTGTGTAAATACTGTTTGTGTGTGTGTGTGTGTGTGCGTGTGTGTGTGCGTGTGCCTATGCATGGTGTTGCGTGTACTGTGACTATGTATTGTGTGTGTTGCGTGTGTTCATTATCAACAGAAGAAGTATAATTCAGGTCCTGGTGAATAAATGTTTGAAGTTTCCATGAGTTGATTCCTGCGTCACAGTTTGTGTCACGATCAGATTCAACTTGACTGTCGGGAAACGGACCGACACTGAAGTTGAAGTGCTGACACTGGGATGAGTGCCCGGGCCCACGTCAGCACCGGTACCACGCATACCCCAGGACCCCTGGACCAGTCCCTGACGCAGGCCAGGGCCCCACTCCAGGGCCCCGGTCCAGGGCCCGGGTCCAGGGTGACTAATACGGTCTGGACCGTCTCTGAGTGCGGCCTCATCCCAGAGTCAACATCGTCTGACCAGCCCCTGCGTCAGGAGCCGGAATCAGAGTGATGATGGGCACTCTGATTCAGGGAGGAGGAGGAGGAGGACACACACACACACACACACACACACTGTGTATAGTGTATATATTAGATTGGAATTAAAGAGGTTTTCGTTCTGGGCGTTTTGGGGTGAAGTCAAAGTTTATGTTGTAATCTGTGACTCATACCACTTAACCATCTCCAAATACTCAAATAATTAAAAAGCCAAACCCATTTGTGGAGAAAGTGGCCGTTCCCCACCCTTGTTGACCTGCCCTTGAGCAAGATGCTGTTTGGCTTCCAGACTGAACCAGAACGGGACGTTGTGAGTATTGTCCTGTTCCACACGTCACACACCACCTGTAAAGCCATTTAACTCACACGTCTTTCTATCTGTATATCTATCTGCTGTGTGTCTATCTATCTAATGTGTATCCATCTACTGCACATATACGCATGTCTATCTGTAGTATGTCTATCTATATACTGCATGGATATAAATACAGTATATATGTATATAGATATGCATATTTCTGTCTAATGTCCATCTATCTCCTGTCTCTCCATCTCCTGGAGGATTCACAAATGTATTTTGCTGAAAACGAGGGAAGCATCTGATTGGCTACAGAGAGTTCCTTGTTGAAAAAAATGCATTTGTGAATCCAGCCACGTCAGGAGAGTCTCAAAAATCCACATATAAATACAGACCAGTTCACACACACATGCAAACAAGTTTACAAAGGAAAAGCGTCTTGTAAATTCAGGTTTAACAGTTTGTATATAAATGTAACTACATCCAAATACATTTTGAGGAAAATTGCAAATATTTTTTTAATTAATATATTTATGGATTTATATTACATTTATTTAAAAAAAGACACATTTGTGTGTGGATCAGAAATGTGTTTGTGAAACTTATTTTTGTTTATGGATTTATTTTACATTTATATTTACATTAACAGGCCACGACGAGGGGACCGGAGGGGGTTGCTGCCCGTAGCGGCCCGCCCCTCTCACCCAGCCCTCCGGCGGGTGTTGGCGGCTCTCTGGTCGCTGCTTCAGCCAACCGGCCTCAGCGATTGGTTTCACATTCTTCTTGTTTACAGACATGAGAACATTTTGTTCCCTTTACGCAGATGTGAATATTAAAACCTTCCTCATTAGACCTTAGAGTGACATATGATTTCATCAATACCGTAACACGTTAGTTAGACCCCTAACTAAACCATCTCGAACCTAACACCTAAACTAACCATCTCGAACCTAACACCTAAACTAGCCATCTCGAACCTAACACCTAAACTAACCATCTCTAACCTTACACCTAAACTAACCATCTCGAACCTAACACCTAAACTAACCATCTCAAACCTAACACCTAAACTAACCATCTCGAACCTAACACCTAAACTAACCATCTCTAACCTTACACCTAAACTAACCACCTCGAACCTAACACCTAAACTAACCATATCTAACTTAAGACCTAAACGTAACCGTCTGTAGTGTAAAACATTTGTAAGTGTGTGACCTCATTCCTCAGACCTCTCGCTGTTCATCTCTAGTTACCGCCGAGGGAGCAGCTATATATCGCGTCGTTCTGGATACTGCTGCCATCTAGCGATGGAAGAGTGGAACAACCAGAATATAGATGAACCTTCTAAACGAGTGTTATCGCTCTCTCTCGCTGAGCTTATTTTGTCTCTCTCTCTCTCTCTCTCTCTCTCTCTCTCTCTCTCTCTCTCTCTCTCTCTCTCTCTCTCTCTCTCTCTCTCTGTGCAGACCGTTTTATCTTCCAAGAGAGCTAACAGTGGTACTAGTTACTGCTGTATACGTCCCCCCGGATGCCAACGTTAGCACGGCTGTCTCCCAGCTCCGCGAAGTGATAAGCAGACAACAGAAGGCTCATCCTGAGGGAGCTTTTATTGTTGCTGGGGATTTTAATAAAGCCTGTCTAAAGAGTGTGCTTCCCAAGTTTGTGCAGTATGTCCAGGGTCCCACCAGAGGTAAAAACACATTAGATCGGCTTTACACAAATCTTAAGAAAGCATACAGGACAATACCCCTCCCCCACCTGGGCAAGTCGGATCATATTTCGCTGCTCAGTGTCCCAGCTTACATACCCCTCATGAGAAGAATAAAACCAGCCAAAAGAACTGTAAAAATCTGGCCCGAGGGAGCACTCAGCCAGCTACAGGACTGTTTTGACCACACTGAATGGGCTGTTTTTGATCATCTGGAGCTAAATGACCGTACTGAGACTGTTTTGTTTTATATTAAGACCTGCACTGACAATGTTACAGTGAACAAACAAATCACAGTTTTCAATAATCGGACACCGTGGATGACAGCTAAGGTGAGGACACTGTTGAAAGCCCGAGACTCAGCCTTCAAGGCTGGCGACCAGGACCAGTACAGGATGGCAAGAGCAAACCTGAGGAGAGGGATCAAAGCAGCCAAAGGGGACTACAAGAGGAAGGTGGAGAACCATCTGGCTGACAACAGCCCGAGGAAACAAATGGGTTAACCAATGTAAGTCGCTTTGGATAAAAGCGTCTGCTAAATGCCCTAATTGTAATTGTAATTGTAATTGAGGAAAGAGTGGCAGGGTCTACAACACCTGACGAACTACAAGGGCACCCCATCGGAGGCAGTAACTGCTGACACTTCGCTGGTGGAAGAGCTGAACAACTTTTTAACCCGCTTTGAAGTTCAAAAACCCCACCTTGCTCCTGCTCCACCTCCTCCTCTGTCCCAGCCCCTGAGCACCCACCAGCTTGAGCTGCAGGAACATCAGGTGAGAAGAGTCCTGAAGGCCGTAAACCCACACAAAGCAGCAGGACCAGACGGAGTACTGGGAGAAGTACTGAAGGCCTGCGCGGACCAACTGTCAGGGGTCCTAACAAGGATATTCAACACCTCCCTGGAACAGGCTACGGTCCCACCCTGCCTCAAAGCAGCCACCATTGTCCCAGTTCAAAGAAATCCACCATAGGCAGCCTAAATGACTACAGACCAGTGGCACTAACATCTGTGGTCATGAAGTGCAGGTCGACAGGTCGACAGCTGATGCAATCGCCACTGTGCACCACACTGCAGCAAGTCACCTGGAAAAACAGGGGAATTATGTCAGGATGCTTTTTGTTGACTTTAGTTCGGCGTTTAACACAAGCTTGCCGAACATTTTCATCAGGAAGCTGACTGACCTGGGTTTTCCTGCCCCAACCTGTGAATGGATTTACAGCTTCCTGACGGACCGTCCACAGACAGAGAGGATGGGGACACAAGCATCTTCCACCCTGACACTCAGCACGGGCTCCCCTCAGGGCTATGTGCTGAGCCCCTTCCTGTATTCTCTTTACACGCATGACTGCGTCCCCGCCCATCACTCAAATGTCATCGTCAAATTTGCGGATGACACTACAGTGATGGGTCTCATCTCCAACGGTGACGAGACAGCATACAGGGAGGAAGTCCAGAGGCTCACAGCCTGGTGTTCAGCTAATAACCTTTTGCTGAACGCCAGCAAAACCAAGGAGATGATATTTGACTGGAGCAGGACGAGAGGTGACCTCGCCCCACTCCAGATAGACGGGGTCTGCGTGGAGAGGGTCTCCTCCTTCAAGTTTCTGGGGGTGCAGGTCAGTAAGGACCTAACCTGGCACACCAACACGGCTGCGGTGGTCGGAGAGGCTCAGCAGAGGCTATATTTTCTAAGACTGCTGAGGAAATGCCAGGCGGGGAAAAAACTGCTGTAGACCTTTTACCACTCTGCTGTTAAACGTGTACTGGTGTATGGCATTACGGTGTGGTACGCAAACTGCACAGCCGAAGACAGGAAAACCCTGCAGGGGTTATTAAGACGGCAGGAAAAATCATCGGCTGCCCCCTGCCCTCACTGGAGGACATTGCAACCTCCCGGGGGCTGAATAGGGCAAAAAGAATTATGAGTGACCCATCACACCCCGGCCATGGCCACTTCCAACTCCTACCCCCACCCCCCATGGACACGTGAAATCCTCTACCGTATTTTTAAAGAGACACTCATAATGTATTTATATATTTATATATTACATATTTATTGTTGCCTATTGCTGTTGTTTGTGTTTGCATTATGCTTTTTGCACTGCTTTATTTTGCACTGTGGGTAGGGAGCACCACCCCAATGTCGTTGTACAAGTTTGCACAATGACAATAAAGTCTGAAATCTGAAATCCCTCTCTCTCTTTCTCTCTCTCTCTCTCTCTCTCTCTCTCTCTCTCTTACAGAACACTGTCATGCAAAGTAAGAAAGTTGGTTGGCACTATGGACCACACACACACACACACACACACACACACACAGAGACACACACACGCATGTGAATGTGTGTGAATTTGCGTTTGTTTGTGTTTGTGTGTGTTAGCGTGTGGTTGCCTAGCAGATCAGGTAGGTAGACCGGTAGGTAGGTAGCCAGACAGGTAGGTAGACAGACAGGGTTAGTGTTAGCCTAACCCTAACCCATATTTAGGAAATTTACAGTCATGTTTTTTCCTGCTTTAGGGGTCAGGTTTAATTCAAGAGATTTGTTTCTTGTGAAGAACAGGAACAACCTCATGACTGACAGGATGTGGATAAGATCGACAGGATATCCTGTCAATTCAACTAGGACATATAGCAGCCCAGAGTACAGCTCCTGTGTGTGTGTGTGTGTGTGTGTGTGTGTGTGTGTGTGTGTGTGTGTGTGTGTGTGTGTGTGTGTGTGTGTGTGTTTGGGCTGTGTCACTGCGTTTATCTGTCAGTAGGCCTACTCGTATCTGCAGGAAGAGGTTGAGCTGAACCAACAGCTTCATGCTAATTCCCCCGCAAATGCCTTCATGCAAACAGCCTCTACTGGCTGTCATGGACTTTCAGTCAACATGCTGTCAGTTTGGTGCTCAGTTAGTCCAATTATATAATTTAATATAAAGAACATCAACCCTGCCACTCTCACTTCAAGTATCCACTCCTTCCGCCTCACTGACATCCACAATCTATCCACCCCTGATGATCTGGTCTCTCATTACAACACTCGACTCCACAATATTCTCAATTCTCTTGCTCCGTTAAAAAACAGATCTATTCCTTTCTCTGTCTTCGCCTCTTGGTTCACCCCCGACCTTCGTCTGATGAAAGCCAAAGGTCGGCAACTTGAACAGCTCCATAAAGAAACCGGCCTCACCATTGATTCACAAAGGAATGTACAATAATCACATCTTACCCTTCAAGGACTCCATTGCCAGCACTAAAACCCACTACTACTTCAGTATAATCACTGCCAATAAAGGAAACTCCAAGTCACTGTTCTCCCTACTCAATAATATCACTAAACCCCAGGACTCCCCCCCCCCCCCCCCCCTCACCTGTACACAACCTCCTTCTGCAGCTCCATTATGTCCTTTTTCACTTCAAAAATCAAGAATATCCACCAGCTCCTTGGATTAATCCCTCACCTCAGCATCTCGACAGACTTTCACCCATCGTCACTCTCACTCTCCTCCTTCCAGCTCCCCACTCTCTCAGAAATCACAGAACTCCTCCAAAAATCCAAACCATTCACTTGTCAACTGGACCCCCTCCCCACACAACTAGTTAAAGCCTGCCTCCTTCTCTGGCCCCCCTCATTTCTGCCATCATCCACTCCTCTCTCACCACTGGAACTTTCCCTACAACCTCCAAAACCGCGGCTATTACACCAATACTGAAAAGACCTGGTGCCGACCCCTCCAACTTCAACAACTTCCGTCCAATTTCCAATCTTCCATTCATCTCTAAAATCCTTGAAAAAAGAGTTGCCTCTCAACTCCATTCTCACTTATCCCACAATAACCTATATAATCAGTTCCAGTCCGGTTTCCGCCCACTCCATAGCACTGAAACAGCACTCGTCAAGATAACCGACAACCTCCTAATGGCAGCTGATTCTGGACTCCTCACCATCCTCATCCTCCTCGACCTCAGTTCAGCCTTTGATACACTCTGTCACACCACCCTTCTCAACAGACTAACTTCCATTGCCATCACCCACACTCCGTTAGACTGGTTCAAATCATACCTATCTGGCCGCACTCAGTTCATCCAACTGAAGTCGTTCAAATCCATCCCCTCCTCCGTCACTTCAGGTGTGCCCCAGGGCTCTGTCCTGGGACCCCTCCTCTTCATCATCTATCTCCTTCCCCTCTGCAATATCTTCCGCAAATTTAAGATTCAATTCCACTGTTATGCTGACGACACCCAGCTGTACCTCATCACTAAACCCTCGTCCACCCTTCCGCCCTCCTCCCTCACTAATTGCATCACTGAAATAAAAAACTGGTTCACTCTCAACTTCCTCAAGTTAAATAGCAGTAAAACCGAGGTACTACTCATTGCCACAAAATCTACCCTATCAAAAACGAACAGCTTTTCAATCACCATAGATCATTCCACTGTTGCACCCACCTCCAAGGTTAAGAGTCAGGGTGTCATCCTGGACAGTACACTATCCTTTCAATCCCACATCAATAACATCACCCGGTCTGCCTACTTCAACCTACGAAACATCAATCGCCTCCGCCCTTCCCCGACCCCCCACACTGCCGCCATCCTTGTCCACAGCCTCGTCACCTCCCGTGTAGATTACTGCAACTCTCTCCTTCTCGGCCTCCCTCACAAATCCCTCCATAAGCTCCAACTGGTCCAGAATTCAGCTGCCCGCTTTATAACACGAACCCCATCCATCCACCACATCACCCCTGTCCTCCCACAGCTCCACTGGCTCCCGGTTCAGTTCCGTCTCAAATTCAAAGTCCTCCTGTTAACATTTAAGGCCATCCACAACCTCGCTGCCCCATATCTGTCCGACCTCGTCCACGTACCCACTCCCTCCCGCCCCCTCAGATCCTCTTCCTCCGTGCACCTGTCTGTACCCTCTGCCTGTCTCACCACCACGGGGCACAGAGCATTCAGCCGCTCTGCTCCCCGTCTCTGGAATGCTTTACCACCCGAACTCAGAAACATCGATTCATTTCCACTTTTCAAATCACATCTCAAAACCCATCTGTTCAAATCGGCCTATTCCACCTGATGCCAATTACTGTCTGTGTTATTACAATTTTCTTTCTTTCTTTCTTTTTTCTTTTTTTTTAAAAATTGTGTTCCTTTCAAATGACTTTTGTGTACCTCTGTATGGTGTCCTTGAGTGCCGAGAAAGGCGCCTTTAAATAAAATTCTTATTATTATTATTATTATAATTAGAATCTGTAGATTATTATCATCTAAACCGTCCCACTTCACACGATAAGTAAGGCACATTTATTGAAGCAGAACCCTCCACAAAGGAGTCATTAAAACACTGTAAGAGAAACGTAAAGTAAAGAAGAGGGTCAGCAAAACAGCTTGATACGTGTCTGTCTGTTGGTACGTGTCCCAGCTCTATAATAACGAGGCTGCAGCTAACGATTCTGCTTCTCTGAGGGGAAACTTCCTCAAGTATTTCCTGGAGCTCGTTTCATGTTGTCTAGCCCTCAGGACCTCCTCCAGCTGAGAGGTCTACCACCTGTCTGGTCTCAGACCAACTGAGAGGTCTACCGCCTGTCTGGTCTCAGGCCAGCTGAGAGGTCTACCACCTGTCTGGTCCCAGACCAGCTGAGAGGTCTACCTCCTGTCTCAGACAAGCTGACCCTGGTCCCAGACCCTGGTCCAGATCCTGGTCTAGATCCTGGTCCCAGACCCTAGCCCAGATCCTGGTTCAGATCCTGGTCCCAGACCCTGGTCCAGATCCTGGTCCAGATCCTGGTCCAAGACCCTGGTCCACATCCTGGTCCACATCCTGGTCCAGATCCTGGTCAAAGACCCTGGTCCACATGCTGGTCCAGGTCCTGGTCCCAGATCCTGGTCCAGGTCCTGGTCCCAGATCCTGGTCCCAGATCCTGGTCCAGATCCTGGTCCCAGACCCTGGTCCAGATCCTGGTCCTAGGCCCGGGGCCCGGCCGGGTCGCGGAGGGGGGTCCACACTGAGCTGAGGGGGGCGGGTGTTTCCAGACATGTGGACCTCAGCCCTGAGCTGGGCGGTCCAGGCCTAATGTAAACATGGCCCTGCCAGCGTCAACACACCAGGTCAGCGCTCAAAGTCCGCCGCCATCGGGTCGCCCAGAGGCGTGAGGGGGCTGCCACAGATAAGCAGATGACCCCCCAGGCCTCCATGTTGGTTACGGCCACGACAGCGTGGTCAACATGGTTCCCTCAAAGACTCTAGATTAGAACGTTTCCCCGCCCGTTTGACCGACATGGCCGCCGTGGATCGGGTCTGGTCCACGGTGGTCTGCAGGGGAAGGTCTCCGGGGACCAGGGACCAGAGGGACCAGATCTCCTCTAGGCTCCATTATTGGGGGGGGGGGGGGGGGGGGGGGGGGGGGTTGTGTTTGAAACAGCCACGTTGTTTTGATGCCAGATGTGGCTAAACACGTTTTGATTGGCCCAGGATACGGTAGGCCTATATTCACGTTTATATATGATGCACTCTGATTCGTGTGTTTTGTAACTTATTAGGTGACTAATTGACTGAACTCGAAGCCTGCAGGCCGAATAAATCAGGTCCGACCTCTTACTGGATCTAGTTCAACCGGCAACTCAGTTTCACCCGAGTCTCATCACCACCGCTCGCAGTTCACTTTACATCACTAAAACTTACGGTTTAATCCCGTAAACACTAACCCTGACACTAACCCTAACACGCTTTACATGACATCACTTACACTCACACTTACGCTAACACTAACCCTGACATGCAGCACTGAGACGCAGGATTTGCGTCAGTGTGAAAAAACGAAGCCTTCTGGCAATCCATGGTTTGTTTAGTTCTGTTGACTCGGCCGGGTGTCAGCCCCGCGTTCCCGATACCTCACAGGAGGAGGGTAGGAGGGGGGTGGGGAAGGGTAGAAGTTAGCAGGGTTGCACGGTAGAAGGTGGGAGGGTAGGTGAGTAGGAGGTAGCAGAGTAGGAGGGTCGGAGGGTCGGACCAGCGGCTCGCTCGCCTCCCGTTGGCTGCTTTGTACACGTCAGCAGTCGGCGTGCTTCCTGCTGAAGATGGGTCGGACTCCTTCCATCCTCTTCCTGGTTTCCACTTCTCGCTCGTCACACGTCTTTTCGGTGAGTCCAAACTCCGGTAAACATGCTCATGGAGTTACCTTACTACTACTGCTCACCGACACCGTGGACCGGGTTTGTATCACAGGAATCGCACCTCAGAGCAGAAGGAGACGGACCGCTGTGGACCGGCTGGTGAGACGCTGTGGACCGGCTGGACCCCGCGTCGCTGCTCTCATTCCGGCCTCAGAACTCGGGTGACACAACGTGACCAAGACGGCAAGTTTACCATGAATAACATGAACACGATGTCGATACGAGGGTGAAGCCGAGCCGATAGTCGTGTGTTTAGACCCGGTCCCTGCTGGTCCTCGGCGGTCATGAGGGTCCGGATGGTGCGGCGCAAGGCGCTGGCGCTGCTGGGAGTCTCGCTGGTCATCGGGACGCTGCTGTTCTCCACCCGGGTGCTGCTTCTGTCCGACCCGGAGACAACCGAACCCAACAGCTTCAGAGACAGCCACGTCTCGCAGTCCGAAGAGATGGTCAAACTAAACTTCGCCTCCCCGTCTGAATTGGCTGACTCTGTTTTGAACGCGGATTACCAGCAGTTCGTTCTGAACGCAGACCGGTTCCCGGGGGAGCCGAAGCTGGTGCTGGTGGTCCAGGTCCACAACCGGCCGGACTACCTGCGCCTGCTGGTCAGGTCCCTGGAGAGTGCCGCTGAGGTGCAGGGCTTCCTGGTCATCTTCAGCCACGACTACTTCTCTGAGGAGATCAACTCCGTTGTGCAAGGGATCACTTTCTGCAAGGTCATCCAGATCTACTTCCCCTACAGCACCCAGCTCTACCCCGACTCCTTCCCCGGCCAAGACCCCAAGGACTGCCCCCGGGACGTGACCCGGGACCAGGCCGTGAGGTCGGGCTGCCTGAACGCGGAGCACCCCGACTCCTACGGCCACTACCGCGAGGCGGCCATCACGCAGACCAAGCACCACTGGTGGTGGAAGATGCACTTTGTGTGGGAGCGGGTGGGCGCCATGCAGGGCTACCACGGCTTCGCCGTGTTCCTGGAGGAGGACCACTACCTGCTGCCCGACTTCTACCACCACTACCGCGCCATGGCGGCCTACCGTGCCGCCAGCTGCCCCGACTGCGACGTGCTGGCGCTGGGGAACCACAAGGTGCCGGACGGCGGCTTCCACTCGGACCGGCTGCAGACGGCCAGCTGGGAGTCGACCAAGCACAACATGGGCCTGGCGCTGTCCCGCGAGGTGTACTACAAGCTGATGGGCTGCAACGAGGCCTTCTGCACCTACGACGACTACAACTGGGACTGGACCCTGCAGCACCTGTCGGGGACCTGCATCTCCAAGCCCCTGAAGGTGCTGGCGGCCCTGGGCTCCCGCGTACTCCACACCGGGGACTGCGGCCTCCACCAGAAGGAGCAGTGCAGGCCGGAGCTGTCGGCGCGGCGGGTGGAGGAGGTCCTGCAGCGGGTGAAGGGGAGCCTGTTCCCCGCCTCGCTCGTGCTCAGCGGGGGGGAGAAGGTGGAGCACCGGCCCCACGTCAAGAACGGGGGCTGGGGGGACCTCCGCGACCACGGGCTCTGCAAGAACTATGCCCGGCGCCTCTGAGAACCATACTCGCCTCCACGTGCACGGCCACCTCCACGTGCACGGCCGCCTCCACGTGCACGCCCACCTCCACGTGCACAAGGTGGACGTCAGGAGGAGGTTCAGTTTCGTAGTTCTGACTGAAAGTCTTCCAGGGGTCAGACCACCAGATGATGTCTTTCTGTGTGTGTGTGTGTGCGTGCGTGTGCGTGCACGTGCCTGCCTGCCTGTGCGCGTGCGTGTGTGTTATAGAGCTAGATTCCTAGCTTGAGTTTTAGCACCTTTCTTAAAACACCAAAGGGCCGCGATTGCCAAAGACTTCTCTTGATCACGTTATAGGCCATTTAGTTGAGTTTGATCAGGTTTGGGATGATTTCAAGAGTGTGTGTGTGTGTGTGTGTGTGTGTGTGTGTGTGTGTGTGTGTGTGTGTGTGTGTGTGTGTGTGTGTGTGTGTGTGTGTGTGTGTTGGTGTGTGTGTGTGCGCGCGTGGTGCAATTTGAGATTAAACAGCAGATGCCTGTGACAATGCAAATTTATTATTTTGTTCTGCAAAAGATGTCCACAATGCGTTCTTTTGTGAGCCAAAGATAAGTAAATGTTGCTGAACAGTCTTCAACATGTCCTACTGCAATACATGGACACTGTACACAATCGCTTTGGAGAAGGACTCTCTTGCCAGGTATTAATTTATGAATGTCTGTTTTGGAGTGCTTGGCATTAGACCAGACATTCCTGAACCGCCTCCAAGCATTGACAAACTATTTTCAGCCTATGGGGTAAAGTTTCTCGATTTAATAGAAGCGTTTGAATAATTCACCAAACGTGCCTTTGTTTGTTTGGGACTTCTTCTGAGGATTAATTACTGTGCCTTAAACTCTTGCTGAGCCATTGAGGGGATGAATAGTATGCTGACATGTTGACCCACCGTGGGTGAAGTTCTAATCAATCGATTGTTTACACCAAACACTTTGGACTGTTCTGCATTCCATAAAAGATATATATATAAAATGAACAATGATTAATTGAGTTTACTGACTCAAGAAACATATTCTTCCAACCAAATTTGTTCACCTTTTTAAGAAAATAGTTTTGCAAAGAACAATCGTATGTAATCATTGAGGTTCAGGGACACTGCCTTAGTTGGAGAAGATCCATGATGTCTGGTAGATTAAACAACTGGGTCAAACAAGTTCTTTATTTCTGTTCGTCACTAGAATTACATTTTCGCTGCTCTGTTCATGCAATGCTTGTCAAAGTGGGAAAATTAAAAGGATTGATTGATATCTGAGTGTGTTTGGCTCATTGGTGTGTACATAAACATGTTCGATGTCTTTATTACGGGCTTGTCTCACAAACAAAGGGAGCGGGTATGATCCCAGATCCGTTCATCCCGTCCTAACTGTCTGGTATGTTACTGACAGAACCTTCGGGGCTGATCTCAGAGCGTGGTATACGGCTTCGACGTCACCTGACCAAACGATTGGCTCTTATTGGTCGAACTCTCTTAGTTTTCACTTCCTGATGCGCTCCCATTGGCCAGAGGCTGCCTTTGGTTTATTTCCGGAAGTTAGTTGTTGTTGCTGTCAGACTTCCTGAAGAACCTCTCCGTCTCAGAACGCAGTTTCAAGGTAACGACGACCACCTCCACCTCCACCTCCCGACACCCCCAACCCCCGACCACCTGCACCTCAAGTTTCCCGCCTTTAATCCCGCGGTTTCACTTCTTCTCGTGTTTCCATCGCATTGACGTCTCGAGACGAAGCTAACGCTAGCTATCGCTGTAGCCTACGTCACGGAGCTCCTCTCCTCCTCCGACCCTGAAGCCCTCAGACACAACGAGCCTCTCTTTAAGATCAGACACAGCGACCCTCCTCTTAACATCTTGACATGACCATCTGAGTCGGTCGTCAGGGTGGCAGTGAGAGAGGAGCCGTGTCTCCACCGCGCACCTCTGAGCACCGCCTCACTGAATAACTAGTTTAGGACCCGGTCGCCTTAAAGTATTCATGTTCTGCTGTATCTTTAACGAATCCCTGTACACATTCAACCCACGGCGACTATAGGTTCCCGCTAACACTAGCTGTCAATCACAGAGTATAAATTGAGCAGGCGGGGTCGGGATGGCTGGGGAGGAATGCACCTGCCGTCCCGTAAGCAGCGGGTCATGTGACGGTACCCTGTGATGATGTGTGATAGTGTCCTGTGATGATGTGTGATGGTGTCACGGGACGATGTCCTGTGATGATGATGTTCTGTGATGGTGTCCTGTGACGGTGTCCTGCGACGGTACCCTGTGATGATGTGTGACGGTGTCACGGGACGATGTCCTGTGATGATGATGTTCTGTGACGGTGTGTGATGGTGTCCTGTGTTGACGTCCTGTGATGCCCTGGTCCGTAGAGCCCAGTCCAGGATGGCCCACTGGTTTCACCGAAACCCCCTGAAGGCGACGGCCCCGGTCTCTTTCAACTTCTACGGGGTGGCCGGAAGCCCTGCCGCCAACAAGATCTGCAAGTAGGTGACCAGACAGGAGGGATGTTCCAGGGCCACGGACAGGGAGTAGAGGCTGTGATAGTGGTTCACTAGTCGCTGGGTACAGCTGGCTGCTGCGGCTTCCTGCTGCTGAACCACCGGGACTTCAAGGCCTTGATGCTGGCGTTAAGGCCGGTCCCTGGATCTGAACCCCCTATCCATCATCTGTCCCTGTGTCACCTCCCTTGTAACCTTACGCTCCTTAGCACCTTACCTCCTACCCTCCTCCCTTATCCCCTCCTCACCTCCTACCCTCCTCCCTTATCCCCTCCTCACCTCCTACCCTCCTACCCTCCTCACCTCCTATCCTCCTACCCTCCTCACCTCCTACCCTCCTCACCTCCTACCCTCCTACCCTCCTCACCTCCTACCCTCCTCACCTCCTACCCTCCTCACCTCCTACCCTCCTACCCTCCTCACCTCCTACCCTCCTCACCTCCTATCCTCCTCACCTCCTACCCTCCTCACCTCCTATCCTCCTACCCTCCTACCCTCCTCACCTCCTATCCTCCTACCCTCCTCACCTCCTATCCTCCTAACCTCCTACCCTCCTACCCTCCTCACCTCCTATCCTCCTACCCTCCTCACCTCCTACCCTCCTCACCTCCTATCCTCCTACCCTCCTACCCTCCTCACCTCCTATCCTCCTACCCTCCTCACCTCCTATCCTCCTAACCTCCTACCCTCCTACCCTCCTCACCTCCTATCCTCCTACCCTCCTCACCTCCTACCCTCCTCACCTCCTATCCTCCTAACCTCCTACCCTCCTACCCTCCTCACCTCCTACCCTCCTACCCTCCTCACCTCCTACCCTCCTCACCTCCTACCCTCCTACCCTCCTACCCTCCTCACCTCCTATCCTCCTAACCTCCTACCCTCCTAACCTCCTAACCCTACCCTCATAACCTCCTACCCTCCTACCCTCCTCACCTCCTATCCTCCTATCCTCCTACCCTCCTCACCTCCTATCCTCCTAACCTCCTAACCTCCTAACCCTACCCTCCTAACCTCCTAACCCTACTACCATAATAACCCTTACCTCCTACCCTCCTTACCTCCTCCCCTCATACCCTCCTCACCTCCTACCCTCCTACCCTCCTACCCCTCCGCTCTGATCTCTAACCCACTAACCCAGGGCTCACCGTATCAGGCGTTGTTCTTCCAGGGCGGCCCCGCCCTGCCGTGAAGGAGTGGTTTTGGGTCCACAACATGACGTCACACACGTCACAGGACACTCCCACAGGGCCGCCCCAACGCCTGATTGGGTGGAATGAGCCCTAAGAGTGAGGGAGGAATGGCCTTCTTAGCTTCCTCTGGTCTGATACCGCTCCAACTTCGAGAAACAGAGTCCAACCCCCGTTTGACCTGCTGTGTAATGTTTATCTCTAGTGTTGACGCTCTTTGTCGGGACATAACCATTGACCACCCTCCACCCATAGAACAAAGGACCTAATGTTTGAGAGCTAATGTTTTGTTATGCTACCCTTGGAATATTGAGTAGCTCCTCCCAGTCTTGAGTGTCTGCTCCCTGAGTGTGCTCAGACTCCCCTCTAGGGGGCACTGGCTGAAAGACGGTGCTTGCTGTCCATGTGGTTTATGAACGTTGTGATCCACAGCAACCTGAGGACGGACCGGGCGCGGCTGCTGGAGATGTTCACAGACGTCACCTGCAACCCGGACATGATGAAGAACGCCACCGACGCCTACTTTTCCCTGCTCCAAGGTAGAGTCAGGGCCAGGGGTGGGGGGGGTCTCTACTTTAGATACCCTTCTGTAATAGCAACTAGAGATAGACCGATATGGTTTTTTCAGGGCCGATACCGATACCGATTATTAGTAGTCAAGGGGGCCGATAACCGATATTTGGAGCCGATATTAATTTACAGAAAAAGGGAAAAGATTGGCGTCAGAATTTTGAATAATACAAACTCCAACACTTATCTTCATTCATGAAGTTGTTTAATAAACACAACAGCTTATCAGATTTGCAACAAAACACAATTTAAACAAATAAATGGCTCACTAAAATTTTTCTGAACTGAAATATTAATCTTTTACTTATCTTTCTTTTAAGTTCAAACAAAAACAAATAGTGCAGGGTGTTCTAATGTAGTTAACTGAAAATTTAAATGAATAAATAGTTCCCTAGTTAAACAGCCATTATTGCCCAACAGTTTTCTCTCAGACAGACGGTGCTTTGCTGTCAGTTTCTGCAGCTTCTCATGTGGCTTACACACACACACACACACACACACACACACACACACACACACACACACACACTATTCTCTAGCCATCCCCTCATCGTGCTTCCCTGCAATAAAACTAACTGAATTTTTCTCTATCTATCGATCTATCTATCTATCTATCTATCTATCTATATCTCTCTCTCTCTCTCTCTCTCTCTCTCTCACACACACTTCTTACTTTGATCACTGACTATTTCCCTATCAATATTATCAGCAACCTTGTTTCAAGTGATTCAACCGTTAAAAAACACTAAATAGCCTGTAGGATCTTCACTTAAATAATCAGTGTTTATCATAGGAACAGACAGCTGCTGCTAACGTATTGGGCCTCACAGTAACGTTAGTAGTCGTGAGTTGTAGTTTCGCTACAGTCTGCTGAGCGTCTAGAGCCAGAGAAGGAGAAAGCGGACCGCTGGGCTAACGTTACGCTAAAAGCTAATCAGCCTTCACGTTAAAGCCTAAGGGCTCGAGGGGCTCCGTGGTTACGCAGTTGGATAGCGCATTACGCAGTTGTAGAAGTATAACCAGCGCTTAACGTGCTTCCCTGCAACAAAACTGGACTGAATTGAGTTTATTAAGTTTTTACTCTCACTCACACAGACTTCTACTATCACGGACTATTTCTATATCGATATTATCAGCAACCTTGTTCTGAGTGATTAACAGGCATGCCTGGACGTCAGACTGCGAGCAGAGCTGCCGCTTATGTTTATATAACGTCAATGGGCTCACAGTAATGTTACTAGTAGTTGTGAGTTGTAGAGGACTGGGATGTTTATTACAATTTCGGGAGAGGCTGTTGCCTTAACTTACCTCGAAACCAAACCAGACAAAACCTTTTCTCCTCTCCGTCGTTACCCGTCGTGGCTCTGCGTGTAACCAGAGCGTGTAACCAATCAGATGGTGCTGTGGGTGGGACAATGCTGGAGACAGCGTAGTGACAGCAGACAGAGAGGCGCGGCTGCATCAGAGCCAAAATAACCCAGTTTTAAATTGATCTCTTATCGGCCGTCGGATCAAAAAAAAGTCACTAGAGGGGTGTTACAGTAGAGTATCTACAGTGGAGTACACTAGAGTTTGAGGATGTGTTCACTGACTGCTTGTGTATTTCATCACCAATACACTGATGCTTTAAGTTCCTATGAGGTAGTTTAATGAACCTGTTTCTCTGTTCCCTAACATGTGATCAGTAATGAACCTTCTCCTCTGTCTGCTAACATGTGATCAGTAATGAACCTTTTCCTCTGTCCACTAACATGTGATCAGTAATGGACGTATTTCTGTCTCCTAACATGTGGATCAGTAATGAACCTGTTTCTCTGTCCCCTAACATGTGGATCAGTAATGAACCTGTTTCTCTGTCCCCTAACATGTGGATCAGTAATGAACCTGTTTCTCTGTCTCCTAACATGTGGATCAGTAATGAACCTGTTTCTCTGTCTCCTAACATGTGGATCAGTAATGAACCTGTTTCTCTGTCTCCTAACATGTGATCAGTTGTTTTGCCACTAACCGCTGGAGGCTTCTTGCTGCTCCCCAGGGTTCATCTCGTCTCTGGACGGGACCACACAGGAGAACAAGATGAGATTCATCCAGAACTTCAAGTGGACCGACACTTTGCAGGGGAACGTCCCAAGGTAGGCTCCTACAGAACCTGAGTGTGGGTCCGTGATGCCCCTGAGAACCGGGACCCTCATGCGTTGGTTCTACTGACCGCCAGAACGGGTCGAACCTGTCTCACCTCACTCCTCTGAACTCCGTTTCCCACAGTGCTCAACAGGACGCCATCTTCGAGCTGATCTCCATGAGCTACAACGTGGCCATTTGGTACACCAAGTTCGCCTCCCGCATGGCGGGCAAGGAGAAGTAGGTCCTCCCACCCGCGTATCACTGTTTATATATCATAACATCATCGTTTATCATAGTATCACTGTGTATATATCATAACATCATCGTTTATCATTGTATCACCATGTATATATCATACATCATCATTTATCATTTACATTTACATTTAGGGCATTTAGCAGACGCTTTTATCCAAAGCAACTTACAATTACAAGTACAAGAAGTGAAACAATATATCGCTGTCAGTACAGTTAAGATGTTCATAGAGCCAAGTGCAAGTACTAACAATCGCTAGGCTAACCCATTCCCCGTGTACAGCAATGCTAGCAGCTACTGCAGATGTTACATAATTAAGTACTATGAATAAGTGCAATGTAGATTAAGTGCGTACATTAAGTGCGTACATTAAGTGCCAGGACGTACAACATACAATGGTGGCCGGAAGGGGCTGGGTAGCTATGCAGAGTCGAGGTGAACTCTGAACAGGTGAGTTTTGAGTCTTTTGCGGAAGATGGTGAGTGACTCTGGGATTCTGACATCGGCAGGGAGCTCGTTCCACCACTGAGGTCCCAAAACAGAGAAAAGTTGTGACTTTGCTGATCGACCTTTGCTTGCTCTTAGCGATGGCGGTACCAGACGTCCAGCTGAGGTAGTTGAGCGGAGGGATCAAGCTGGGGTGTGTGGCTTTACTAATGCTTGGAGGTAGGCAGGGGCAGTTCCATCGACTGCCTTGTATGCCAGTACCATCATCTTGAATCTGATGCGAGCTACTACAGGGAGCCAGTGGAGGTCTCGGAAGAGGGGGGTCAAATGGGAGAACTTTGGTAGGTTGAACACGAGGCGCGCTGCCGCATTCTGGATGCGCTGCAAAGGTTTAATCGCAGAGGCAGGGAGTCCAGCCAGGAGCGAGTTGCAGTAGTCGAGGCGGGAGAAGACCAGTGATTGGACTAGAAGCTGAGCTGCTTCCCTTGTGAGGAAAGGCCGGATCCTGCGGATGTTGTACAGTGCAAATCTGCAGGATCGGGCCACCGCAGCGATGTTTGCGGTGCAGCATAACTTATTGTCCAGTACCACACCGAGGTTTCTGGCAGTTGGAGAAGGAGATACAGTGATGTTCTCAACAGTGACCAGTAAGTCCATGTGTGGGCAATCTTTCCCTGGCATAAGGAGGAGCTCGGTCTTGTTGAGGTTAAGCCTCAGGTGATGGGCAGTTGTCCAAGTGCTGACGTCTGCCAGACATTCAGATATGCGTGTTGCTATCAGGGCTTTGTCAGATGAGGGGAAAGAGAGAGAAGAGGTGCCGCAGGACCCTGTGAATATCAGGTCAAGTTGGTTCCCGGCCCTGTGTGTGGGGGGAGAAGGGGATAGTGTTAAGTCAAAGGTGGCAAAAAAGTTGGTTAATTCAGTTGAGTGCAACTTCTCTGGCAGGATGTTGAAGTCGCCAAGGATAACGAGTGGTGTGCCATTTTCAGGAAAGCAGCTGACAAGGGCATCCATCTCGTTGTAGAAGTCACAAAGGGCACCTGGGGGACGGTAGATCACCACAATGGAGAGATTAATAGGAAGGGTGACAGTGACAGCGTGGAGTTCAAAAGCAAGATCTGGCCAAGTGTTTTAGTGGAAGGACCTGGTAGGACCACATCGGCTAGATGAGGAGTCCGGTCCCTCCTCCTCGCCCTGATGGTCTTGGGGTGTGTGAGGATGAGTAGACGGTGGAGAGGGCAGCAGGAGTTGCAGAGTTCTCTGGAGTGATCCAAGGTCTCTGTCAGGGCCAGGAAGTGGAGGGTCATGAGGGACGCGTAGGCCGAAATGGAGTCTGCCTTCTTGACCGCTGTTTGGCAGTTCCAGAGTCCTCCCATCACTTCAGGGTCAGTGTAGGCAAAGGTCGTTGGATGGCACAGATTGGATGGGCTGCTCCGCCGAGCAGAAGATCTATGGTGGCGTTGTCTATGAGTGGAAGTCCTGACGATGAATAAAGTACGACACATAGCTACTATAGGGTGGCTTCCCTGGTCTTCCTCGATGGACTCCCACGGAGAGACTCCCTTAGTCTTTGTTTCCCGGGTCTTCGTTTGCAGGGTCCTGACGCTAATAATAGCTAGCCTCTAAATGCACAAGGTAGCTCAGACAGCCGTAGCTCTGCCCCCCAATCAAGCCTATTGTTGTCACCTTGTGACTGAAACTAGTCTCAACGACCTATTACTAAAAAACAACGACGGCAGCCAAAACTAACACAATGGCAATAGGGTTAAAGTTAGTACAACCAATTGTAATACATATATTGTAGTGTATATATCATAACATCATCGTTTATCATAGTATCACTGTGTATATATCATAACATCTTCGTTTATCATAGTATCACCATGTATATATCATACATCATCATTTATCATAGTATCAACATGTTCATATATCATAACGTCATAATTTATCATAGTATCAACATGTTCATATATCATAACATCATCATTTATCATAGTATCCTCATATCATTGTGTATATATCATAACATCATTGTTTATCATAGTATCCCCGTGTATATATCATAACATCATTGTGTATCATAGTATCCTCATGTATATATCATAACATCATTATTTATCATAGTGTCCTCATCAAATATCACCAAATGTCACATCACCACATCTCATATCACCATGTAGCATCTATACCATGATTGACAGCCTGGGATGTAATGGTTGACAATTGTGACCTTGGAACCGTATTTGTGTTAACGTCCCTGCTGTATTGTGTCTTGTCTTGTGTCTTAGTGTAACGGAAGCGGAGGCTAAAGACGTCCATCGAAGCCTGAAGATGGCCGCCGGCATCTTTAAACACCTCAAGGTGATGACCGCTAGCAGTCATATTAGCTTCATCTACAGTAAAGCTATCCTAGTGATAACTTATTTTAGCTACGGCTACAATGAAGATAGCCTAGTGTTAGTGTCTATTAGCTTTTCCTACAACAAAGATAGCCCAGTGATAGCTTCTTTTAGCTTCTTCTACAGCAAAGATAAGGTAACGAACAATAGCATCCATTAGCTTACGCTAAAGTATAGATAGCCTAGCTACAGCTTCTATAAGCTTCTCCTACAGTAAAGTTAGGGTAACAGCACCTATTAGCTGCTACAGTAAAGATAGCCTAGCGATAGCTGCTTTAGCATCTCCTGCAGTAAAAATGGTCATGAACGCTGAGTGAGAGCTTCAGTAAGGGGATGGGTGTCTCCATTCGGGCCTTGGGGGTGCAGACGTCCTCGGTGTGGTAGTCCCAACGACCTCTGGGGGAGGGACTGATTGTTCAGGAGGAAGCCCCCAGCCCTTCAGGAGGGCAGGGGGGCAGCAGACAGGAAAAAAACAGGACCACAACTCAGTCTTTAACGCTGCGCTGGTGTTTTCTACAGGAAGACCACATCCCCCGCCTCATCACCCCTGCAGAGAAGGGGCGGGATCTGGAGGCCAGGGTGATTGACGCGTACATCATCCAATGCCAGGCGGAGGCACAGGAAGGTACCTAGCATGTTAGCATCATTAGGTTCGGTATTGGTGTTGGTCCATGGGCCTGGTGTGGTCACATGGGTCTATTCTCCTGGTGTTGGTCCATGGTCCTAACATGGTTCCCTGGTTCTCGTCTTACAGTGACCATCGCGCGGGCCATCGAGCTGAAGCACAACGCCACGCTGGTCGCCGCCCTGTCCTACGAGACGGCCAACTTCTACCAGAGAGCCAGTGAGTCACCTAACCTTTGACCCTTCTCCCAGGGGAATGGTGATTGGTCGAGATCTCTCCCTGTCATCCCTCTCCGAGCTCCTGATAGGCCAGAGGAGAAGTCAGCAGTGGTTCATGAGGCATTAGTACATCACCAAACGGGAACAGATGTTCCCATAAAAGAAATTCCATCCTGATTCCTGAACTTCAGTTTCGACCAATACCGATATTATACCGATAAAGCGTGGAGCATTGTAATTACTAATAGCACTTGTTCTTATTGAAGAGTTCTCTTACGATGACCGCAATAAAGAGTCGGTTCACTTACTGTCTACAATTTTTATTGACATTGGTTATCTATAATACATTTGTATTCTTCTCTCTCTCTCTGTTCTTAGCTCGAACGCCCGTAGGTCGGTGGTGACGCGTTTCCCATTCCGACTTTCCACCTCTGACCGTTAACGAACGCAGCATAACACTGTCATGTTTGTGATGTTCTTTGTGTAGTAAAGGAGTCATGTGTTGTATCGGATCAGTGCATAGACTTGCGTACTCCCCAATACCCGATACTGCCAGAAATGCAGTATCTGGGGAATTTCCCGCCAGTGGTATCGGTATCGGAACAACTTCACAAACAGGGGCTCTCTCTGTGATATGATTACAGTCCTTTTGACCTGGCCCTCTAGTGGCCTCCTATGGGACTGCAGGCTGACCCTGCCCTCTAGTGGCGTCCTGTGGGACTGCAGGCTGACCCTGCCCTCTAGTGGCCTCCTGTGGGACTGCAGGCTGACCCTGCCCTCTAGTGGCCTCCTGTGGGACTGCAGGGTGACCCTGCCCTCTAGTGGCCTCCTGTGGGACTGCAGGCTGACCCGGTGAGCCCTGCTGTGAACAAGGGCTCCGTTAACCATGCTGCTCTGTTTTCTAGACCAGACGCTCCACACTTTGGAGCCAGAGTGCAGCAATAAGTGGAAGAAATACTTCCAGCTCAAGATGCACTTCTACATGGCTTACGTAAGTTATGGAACAGTTTTAGTCCTCCTGTCAGTGACAACAATAAGTTAGTCTTAGTTAACCCTGTCAGTAACACAACAATAAGTTAGTCTTAGTTAACCCTGTCAGTAACACAACAATTAGTTAGTCTTAGTTAACCATGCCTTAGTTAACTATTTCTTAGTTAACCCTGTCAGTAACACAACAGTAAGTTAACCCTGTCTTAGTTAACCCTGTCTTAGTTAACCTGTCGGTACCTCTTGAAGTGTGTTTGAGGGGTTTTAAACCTCCTGGTTGTGTGATTCCCTTGTGTAGCTCTTTATGTGTGTTTTGTGTAGCTCTTTTTGTGTCTGTTTTGTGTGTGTTGTGACTAAAGTGTGCGTGTCTGTCTGCAGGCGTACTGCTACCACGGACAGACGCTGCTGGCCAGCGATAAGTGTGGAGAGGCCATCCGCTCCCTGCAGGAGGCAGAGAAGGGTGAGTAACCACGCTAACTATAGCCCAGGTGAACCCCACTTACTATAGTCCAGGTTAACCACGCTAACTATAGCACAGGTTAACCACGCTAACTATAGCCCCGGTTAACCACGCTAACTATAGCCCAGGTGAACGCCGCTAACTATAGCCCAGGTTAACTGCGCTAACTATAGCCCAGGTTAACCCGGCTAACTATAGCCCAGGTTAACCACGCTAACTATAGCCAAGGTTAACCCTGCTAACTACAGCCTAGGTTAACCACGCTAACTATAGCCCAGATTAACCACGATAACTATAGTCCAGGTTAACCCCGCTAACTATAGACCAGGTTTACCACGATAACTAAAGACCAGGTTAACCATGCTAATTATAGACCAGGTTAACCACGCTAACTATAGACCAGGTTAACCACGCTAACTATAGCCCAGGTGAACCCCGCTAACTATAGCCCAGGTGAACGCCGCTAAATATAGCCCAGGTTAACTGCGCTAACTATAGCCCAGATTAACCACGCTAACTATAGCCCAGGTTAACCCCGCTAGCTATAGACCAGGTTTACCACGATAACTATAGTCCAGGTTAACCCCGCTAACTAAAGACCAGGTTAACCACGCTAACTATAGACCAGGTTAACCACGCTAACTATAGACCAGGTTAACCACGCTATCTATAGACCAGGTTCAATAGGTTAACTATACTAACTATAGACCAGGTTCAATAGGTTAACTATACTAACTATAGACCAGGTTCAATAGGTTAACCACACTAACTATAGCCCAGGTTCAGTAGGTTAACTATACCAGGTTAACCATACTAACTATAGACAAGGTTAAGCATGCTAACTATAGCCTCGGTTCAATAGGTTAACCACGTAACTATAGCCCAGGTTCAATAGGTTAACCACGCTAACTAAAGCCCATGTTCAATAGGTTAACCATGCTTACTATAGACCAGATTCAATAGGTGCTGGTTTATGCTAACTGGTTACTGCTGAATGTGTCCAGGCTATGTGGTTCTGGTTAATGGTAATGGTTAATGGTTAATTGTTACTGGTTGTGTCCCAAGTTACCAGCAGGCAGAGGAGCTGTATTAATGGTAACTGGTTAATGGTTCTGGTAACTGGCTAATGGTTCCGGTTACTGGTCAATGGTTTTGGTTCCTGGTTGTGTCTAGCCTAACAGTGTGCTGAGGTGCTGTGTTAATGGTTACTGGTTCTGGTCACTGGTTCATTTTAACTGGTTAATGGTTCCAGCCTACTAGTGAGCGGAGGAGCTGTGTTAATGGTTGTGGTTACTGGTTGTGTCCAGCCTACCAGCGAGCGGAGGAAGTGTGTTAATGGTTCTGGTTGATGGTTCTGGTACATGTTAACTGGTTAATGGTCCCAGCCTACCAGCGAGCGGAGGAGCTGTGTTAATGGTTCTGGTTAATGGTTCTGGTTGATGGTTCCAGCCTACCAGCGAGCGGAGGAGCTGTGTTAATGGTTCTGGTAATGGTTCTGGTTGATGGTTCCAGCCTACCAGCGAGCGGAGGAGCTGTGTTAATGGTTCTGGTAATGGTTCTGGTTGATGGTTCCAGCCTACCAGCGAGCAGAGGAGCTGTGTTAATGGTTCTGGTAATGGTTCTGGTTGATGGTTCCAGCCTACCAGCGAGCGGAGGAGCTGTGTTAATGGTTCTGGTTGATGGTTCTGGTTGATGGTCCCAGCCTACCAGCGAGCGGAGGAGCTGTGTTAATGGTTCTGGTTGATGGTTCTGGTTGATGGTTCCAGCCTACCAGCGAGCGGAGGAGCTGTGTTAATGGTTCTGGTAATGGTTCTGGTTGATGGTCCCAGCCTACCAGCGAGCGGAGGAGCTGTGTTAATGGTTCTGGTTGATGGTTCTGGTTGATGGTCCCAGCCTACCAGCGAGCGGAGGAGCTGTGTTAATGGTTCTGGTAATGGTTCTGGTTGATGGTTCCAGCCTACCAGCGAGCAGAGGAGCTGTGTTAATGGTTCTGGTTGATGGTTCTGGTTGATGGTCCCAGCCTACCAGCGAGCGGAGGAGCTGTGTTAATGGTTCTGGTAATGGTTCTGGTTGATGGTTCCAGCCTACCAGCGAGCAGAGGAGCTGTGTTAATGGTTCTGGTTGATGGTTCTGGTTGATGGTCCCAGCCTACCAGCGAGCGGAGGAGCTGTGTTAATGGTTCTGGTTAATGGTTCTGGTTGATGGTTCCAGCCTACCAGCGAGCGGAGGAGCTGTGTTAATGGTTCTGGTTGATGGTTCTGGTTGATGGTCCCAGCCTACCAGCGAGCGGAGGAGCTGTGTTAATGGTTCTGGTAATGGTTCTGGTTGATGGTTCCAGCCTACCAGCGAGCGGAGGAGCTGTGTTAATGGTTCTGGTTGATGGTCCCAGCCTACCAGCGAGCGGAGGAGCTGTGTTAATGGTTCTGGTTGATGGTTCTGGTTGATGGTCCCAGCCTACCAGCGAGCGGAGGAGCTGTGTTAATGGTTCTGGTTGATGGTTCTGGTTGATGGTTCCAGCCTACCAGCGAGCGGAGGAGCTGTGTTAATGGTTCTGGTTGATGGTTCTGGTTGATGGTCCCAGCCTACCAGCGAGCGGAGGAGCTGTGTTAATGGTTCTGGTTGATGGTTCTGGTTGATGGTCCCAGCCTACCAGCGAGCGGAGGAGCTGTGTTAATGGTTCTGGTTGATGGTTCCAGCCTACCAGCGAGCGGAGGAGCTGTGTTAATGGTTCTGGTAATGGTTCTGGTTGATGGTCCCAGCCTACCATCGAGCGGAGGAGCTGTGTTAATGGTTCTGGTAATGGTTCTGGTTGATGGTCCCAGCCTACCAGCGAGCGGAGGAGCTGTGTTAATGGTTCTGGTAATGGTTCTGGTTGATGGTCCCAGCCTACCAGCGAGCGGAGGAGCTGTGTTAATGGTTCTGGTTGATGGTTCTGGTTGATGGTCCCAGCCTACCAGCGAGCGGAGGAGCTGTGTTAATGGTTCTGGTTGATGGTTCTGGTTGATGGTCCCAGCCTACCAGCGAGCGGAGGAGCTGTGTTAATGGTTCTGGTTGATGGTTCTGGTTGATGGTCCCAGCCTACCAGCGAGCGGAGGAGCTGTGTTAATGGTTCTGGTTGATGGTTCTGGTTGATGGTCCCAGCCTACCAGCGAGCGGAGGAGCTGTGTTAATGGTTCTGGTTGATGGTTCTGGTTGATGGTCCCAGCCTACCAGCGAGCGGAGGAGCTGTGTAAGGAGTACCGGCAGACCAAGGGCCCCGGCTCCACCGCCCGGCCCTCGGAGCAGCTCTTCTTCCTGAAGCTCGGAGCGCTGGTGAAGAACACGCTGGAGAAGTGTCAGCGGGAGAACGGCTTCATGTCAGTACAAACCCACACACTCGCACAACTACACAAACACACGTACACACGCACACTTATGTTGTCCTGTAATACCACTTACTTCCACAAGGTGGTGTATTTGATGTTTTGTCATTTTATATAATGTAATATAATGGTATTTAATGTTAATAATTATCCTGTAATACCAGCTACTTCCCCAAGGTGGTGTATTTGATGTTTTATCATTTTATATAATGTAATATGATGGTATTTAATGTTAATAATTATCCTGTAATACCAGCTACTTCCACAAGGTTCCTGAAGAGGCGCCCCAGCTGGAGCTGAAGGCGAGCTACGGGCTGGCCGAGCCGCTGGCCTTTGAGCTGCCGCCGCTCAGCGAGCAGTGGAGCCCGGAGGTGCTGAACACCTTCGACCTCACCAAGGGGGCCAAGAACGACAAGGTACTGGGCGGCATGCTGCAGGCTACATGATACATGATATAGCGTCAAGGGTAGGGTGCTAACCAGACAACGACAAGAACGACAAGGCACTGGGCGGCATGCTGCATGCTACGTGGCGTAGCATCAAAGTGCTAACCAGACAACACACTGGTACGCTGCGACCTGGGCTGACAGAGTACTGGTGTACGAGTGAACTACATCACTGGTCTGTTTGTGTGTGACAGAGTACTAGTGAACTACTTCACTGGTCTGTTTGTGTGTGACAGAGTACTGGTGTACTAGTGAACTACTTCACTGGTCTGTTTGTGTGTGACAGAGTACTAGTGAACTACTTCACTGGTCTGTTTGTGTGTGACAGAGTACTGGTGTACTAGTGAACTACTTCACTGGTCTGTTTGTGTGTGACAGAGTACTGGTGTACTAGTGAACTACTTCACTGGTCTGTTTGTGTGTGACAGAGTACTAGTGAACTACTTCACTGGTCTGTTTGTGTGTGACAGAGTACTGGTGTACTAGTGAACTACGTCACTGGTCTGTTTGTGTGTGCCGGTGTACTAGTGAACTGGTCTGTTTGTGTGGCAGTGTACTGGTGTTCTAGTGAATTGAATTGAATTGTTTATTTGATCCACAAAATTCCAAATTGCTTATCCTTTTTACATACAATCATGCATTCACACAGCATACACAACACAAACAAAACATTCAACAAAAAGAGGAAATGAAAATAATTACTTGATTTAAGTTGGTTAATATTATTCTGAGAAAGAAAAAAAATCATGTAAGACCTTGTGTCAACAAATACAATTTCAATTTCAAGGTAATTCCAAGCTACCATTGCTCTGTAGTGCAGTGTTCTCTGTCCGGCCCCGGTTTTATAAACAGGCAGTAGAAGTCTCCTCTCAGATGACTGACGTGTAGAGTAATTGTGCATATCATAACAAAACATCAAGCTATTAAACAGGCTTACAGGACTCTTTGCTGTTATTATATTTCTTAAAAAGTTGACTAGAGAGTAGTGTAACCTACGTTTAACTGGTAACCTATTCAACTTATTCAGCATCTAGCGTACCCTAGTTCTGTATGAGCTGTTGAGCACTATACGAGCAGCTTTGTTTTGAGCTACCTGTAGCTTATTACGATTATTATCTGATGTGTCGCACCATAGGACTGCAGTAATCAAGCTGAGATAGGACTAAAGCTTGCATTAATTGTTTAATTAGGCATCCTGGTAAATATGTCCTACAATATCTATTTGCAGCCATCCCTCTACCCATTTTCTTCAACATTTCATCTATCTGACTTGTCCAGGTCATTTGACTGTCAATCAGCACATCAAGTAGCTTAACTTCGGTGACCTGTTTGATTTCTTTATCATCTAGTTTTAGATGCAGTTTCGGCGCTACTCTCCCTCCACGTTTAGAGCGTAATACTATGCATTTTGTTTTTTTTATGTTAAGTACCATTTTATTTATGTTAACCCATTTCCTTATCAGCACTAGCTCTTCATTTAGAACCTTTTCAAGATCTCCTGGTGGCAGCGCTGCTGAATAAATGGTTGAGTCATCTGCGTACATAGCAATAGATGCATTGTTTAGAATTAAAGGTAAATCATTTGTAAATATTGAAAATAAAAGTGGCCCTAAACAACTCCCTTGTGGCACTCCACAGCTCATAACCCTCATTTCTGAAAAACCACCATTAAAGTACACACAGTATTTTCTATTTGTAAGGTAACTATTGATCCAGGCAACAGAACCCCTATCAAAACCATAACAGCACAGTTTATTCACTGATAATCTAGGGTCAAGAATATCAAAAGCGGCACAGAATTCTAATAAAACAGAACCAACTATCTTACCTGCGTCTATTCCTTTCAGCCAGTCGTCAGTCACTTGGGTTAGCACTGTAGCTGTGGAGTGCCCCTTTCTGTATGCATGTTGATGAGCTGTGTTCAAGTTATTTATACAGAAATAATTTTGTATTTGCTCATATACTATTCTTTCCATGATCTTGCTCATGGTGGGTAGAATGCTTTTTGGTCTCCTATTCCTCCCTGAGAGATTTTCTTTATTATCCTTTGGCAGTGGGATAATTTTAGCAATCTTCCAGTCTGCTGGGCAAATTGATTTTTCAAAACTTAAATTAATTATATGGCAGATAGGCAGAGCCAAGATATCTGCAACAGGTTTAAGCAACCTCACATCCAGGTTATCAAAACCCGCTGGTTTGTCCTTACTGATTTTTATTAATTGTTCTACTGTAGGCACCTTAACTTTTTCAAAGTGGAAACTACAACATTTATTCTTCATCAATTTGTTTGTAATGAGCCTGGATGAGAGCCTTAGACCCTTATTTTCTCCCTTCATACCATCATTTAATTTCTGGATTTTATCACTGAAATAAACGCTTGAATAGTTAGCAATTTCATCTGTTTGGTGATAAAATGGCCCTCTGCCTGTAAGAAGGACGGTGTAGATCTACCACTTTTTCCCATTAGTTGATTAATAACATTCCCCATGGTCTTGCTATCTATACTAGTATTACTAATTCTCTTGTGGTCATACATTTTCTTCTTGGTTTTACTCAACATTGTTACAAAGTTTCTTAGTTTACGATACATTCTCGTTCGCCACCAGATGATATTGCCACTGCCTTGTCTCTATCCCTCTCCACCATGTGTGCTTTAAGTTCCTGATCTAACGAAGGAGACATTGTGTTGAGCGCTGTTAACTTCCTGACAGGAGCTTGTTTATTCACGATTGGGAGTAATAAACTGTCAAACGCACGCAGAGCAAGATCAGGGTCTTCCTTCTGTATAGCATCAGACCAGTCAACCTCTCTTACTTCATTACAGTAGATATATTCATTAAAGTTTTTAAAGGTTCGTTTGAAAATAACTTTCTGACCCTCCTTGGGTATTTTCGTCTTTCTTCCAATAGCGATAAGGTTGTGGTCGCTGCAGCCTATGGGAATGGAAGTTACTTTTGAACACAGCTCAGAAACATTTGTAAATATTAAATTAATACAAGTTGAGGATTTGACTCCATCCGCTCTACTGCATATTCTTGTAGGCTTCTTGACTACTTGTGATAAATTAAATGTATCTGCTAAAGAAAGTAATTTAGCTTTAAGCGGGCACCCTCTTACATTCCAGTCTATATTTAAGTCTCCTAAGAAAACCATTTCATAATTTGCATCACACGCTTTGTCCAGTACTTTAGATATATTGTCTGACATATAAGTACATTCTAGTTGCGTTCGGAGGTCTATAGCAGAACCCTATTAACATTGGTTTTATATATGGAAGTTGAACTTGCAGCCACAATACTTTCACCTCTTTACATCCTAGATCAGGGGTTTTCAAAGTATGAGGGAGTGAGCCCCCCCTCAGAGAAAAAATTTCAGCTGAGCCCCCCCCCCCAAAGAAATGTTCTAAATTCCTGTGTTTTGAAAGATCTTGTAATTATTTTACACATTTTATACATCTCTGATCATATTTTAAACATCTCTGATCATATTTTTTTGAAACATTTTTGAAACATTTTTAACATATTTTTGAAACATTCTAAACATCTTCGTGCGTTTTTATAACACATTTTACCATCTTTATCTAAGCATGTTTTTGCTTAACGTTTTTGCAATACATTTGAACATCTTAATGTGTAAACTGCCAGTTTATCCTCCTTTTTAGCTCACCTCAACTTTAGTGGGAGCAATTAGTTTGCGTAGCTGTGTTCGAAATCGTTCCCTATCACCGATACAGTGCACTATAGGGTGCTCGCCATTTTGTAGTGGTGGTCGAATTCTCAGTGGTAAATTTCATGCACTATAAAGTGGACTTAAAATACCCAAAATTTGAGAGAACATACGATGTTCCCTACATGTTACTCCCGTATACCACAATGCAATGCGGTCGTGTTTTTCCGGAGGAGAAGAAGAAGCTGAACAATACCGAAAACAAATACATTTAATGATTGAGTCTCCGGCTTTCGTTTAGAAATGTCAACAATTTATTTGGGATTTAACATAGAAAATGTTACATTCAAAATTAATAAAAAAAACGGAAATGTAACATTCAACATCAATACAACCTCCAGCTTTCCTCGTGAGTGCCCGGTTTGTTTACATGATGTGGGCGCATCTGTCTGCGTCACACAGATACCCGGCGCATTTACTGACGCAAATGACGTTGAGAAATTTTCAGCGTAGTGTACGAATTCTCGTTTGTTTGTTCCCTATATAGTGCACTATATCATAAACACTATATAGGGAATTGTGAGTGAGTGAAATGGGAACGATTTCGAACACAGTGCGTCTTCGTCTTTGTGTTTTTTCTGTTAGTTTTTCTGGGTTGTTTTTTTTCTATCTCTGGCGCCCCCCAGGGTAGGCGCGCCTCACAGTTTGAAAACCACTGATCATTACTTGTTTTCACTGGTATATGATCTTGACAATAGATGGCTACCCCACCTCCCCTTGTTGTTCCCCTATCTAGTCTATACATATTATATCCCTCTATTTTCAGTACGTCACTATTTATTGCTGGATTCAGGTGTGTATCTGATATTGCAAGTACATGTAACTTATGTTCAGTAAGGATTTCAGAAACATCAACAATTTCATTACGTATACTACAAATATTCAAGTGACCCAACCTCAATCCCTTCCGTGGTGAAATGGGACTATACATTAGTGGTGTACACCAGTAACAGTTTTAACCAACATGACTTTGTCTCACCGTAATTAGAGCTATCCTCTGAACAAAACCTCTTAAACACACAACGCAAACACTCCCCACCCAACCATCATCCATCCCCACCGCCTCCCAGCCCTGCACGCATCCACTCACACACGCGCAGTATGCAAAACGCCAGCTCCAAACAGTCAAAGCCCGAGGTCTGTTTGTGTGGCAGTGTACTGGTGAACTGGTCTGTTTGTGTGGCGGTGTACTGGTGAACTGGTCTGTTTGTGTGGCGGTGTACTGGTGTACTAGTGAACTGGTTTGTTTGTGTGTGCAGGCCAAGGCCAAGCCGGAGGAGGAGGTGAAGCCCATGAAGGAACCAGACCTGAAGCCTCAGAAGGACACCGGCTGTGTGGTCTCCTAGAGCGACCTCTGACCCCTCGGAGCCCGCGTCTCAGCCAATCCCCTTCCTCCAGGAGGGTTCCTTCTTGTTTCTCTCCATGGTGGCGGGAGGGCGGTCCATACTGTAATATTATCCCAGAGCTGGAATCATCTTCTGCTGTCTGCTTTTTAACCCACAAAGTAAAAGTCCCCTCCTAGCCTAGCCGCCTAGCCTGCTAGTCTAGCCTGTTAGCCTCCTAGCCTAGCATCCTAGCCTAGCCTGCTAGTCCTTTCCCAGCCACAGGGGGAGCTCCTGGCCTCAGTCTACAGGGGAGGACTTTTACTTTGTGGTCCCAGAACCTCCAGCTCTCTCAGTAAGAGTTACGACCCCTGGTATTAAGGTAACCAACCCTTAAGGTACCCTTCCCCCTGGTCTTAAGGTAGCTCACGCCCCTTAAGTAGCCGACTTAAAGTCACAGAGGTCCTGATGCTGTCGGTCTTTGTTCTTCACGGTAGGTGAACAGAGAGTTTCAGACACTCAGACCTGAACAACACTTTTTAAACGATATTGCAGATTAGTATTAATATTATCAGCATGCTCTTAACAGAACCTCTGCCCCCCTCCCATGCGGTGCGACCATAGCCCACACACCTGCGGCGGTAATGTTTGACCCTGGCTGACCGCAGGTGTGTCCCTATATGATGACCTCATCATGAGCGCCCAGCCACTCATTAAGGATCCTTCAACAATAATCGATAACCGACCTGCCTTCCTTCCCGGTGTCAGCTGAGTGGTCCCACAGGTGGTCCAACAGGTGCCACCGGGAACCAAACAGAACCCCAACAACCACCGAGACAAATCTATGTGTGGTTTGAATCGTCTCAAAGCAGTCAAGCTTCTTTTAAAGTTTTGGTTCTTTTGGATTCTCCTCCTCTGCTGTCTTTCTTTTTATACTCGAGGTAGCATCTCTTATTTAATGATTCTGTTTCCAAACTCGATATAAGTGGGTTACGATGTTGAGTCGTATATAAGTGATGATTTGGGGACTTTGTAATATACCCCCTATTAATATTAGCCTTTTAATGTATTTCTCATGTTTAATGATAGATTAGATTTGTTTTTTACACTATACACTAAATGTTACAATATAGCATTGCTTGCCAACCAAGTTTCCAGTCCAGCTTGTTTTTTAATTCTCTGGCCACACTTAATGGTCACCAGCTGTTGCATTACCTGTAGAACTCATTACAATCTTGTTAAGCAGCATACCCGAGAAACACCTGAAGGTCTCGTTAACAGTCTTGTTAAGCAGAAACACCTGAAGACCTCGTTAAGCAGTATACCTGCAGAAACAACTGAAGATATCGTTAAGTCTCGTTAAGCAGCACACCTGTAGAAACACATTGAGGTCTTGTTAACAGTCTCGTTAAGCAGAAACACCTAGAGGTCTCGTTAACAGTCTCTTTAAGCAGCGTACCTTTAGAAACACCTGGAGGGCTCATTAATCAGCGTACCTGTAGAAACACCTGGAGGGCTCGTTAACAGTCTCGTTAAGCAGCCGGGAAGCACTGCCTCGAATGTATCAGAGAGTTCTGCATAACGGAACAATCACAACATATATCCAGAAGTCTAGGCGAGCGGGGAAATGTACATTTTGTATTTATAAGATGATGTCATGTTCTAAGATGTTGTTTAATCGTTGGAAGGGAGGCTGTTTAGAAGTGGTGTCCTATAACCCGTAGAAGTGTTCTCCGCCATCGTTCCGCAGGGGGAGCTGTGGCAACACGACCGGACAATACTAAATCCTTATGCTACTTCCTGTCGTGTTTATACATCAGCCTATCAGGAGGCCTTTTGCACTTTGTGTTCAGTTATCTGCGGTCAATTGATCTGAAGGAAGTAGAACTCCTAGCACGCCGTGTTGCATCATAAGATGGTTTGCAAACAAAACAAAAAACCTGTTGCCTATGCTGTCAATCATCTTTAATTTTTCACAGTATTTAATGATCAGAATAAGTTGTATTGATTGATTACAATAAAGCTCATTATCCGGTGAAAACACGTCTGGCCTCATTCCTGCCACTCAAACAAGTGCCCGACCTGTGTGGGTACAGTGTGGGCGTGGCCAGCTGGGCGTGGGGGTGTGGCCAGCCGAGCCGGCGGAGTCCAGGAAATCCTGGAGCGACGACGTCTCGCCCAGCAGGAGAAGTGGTTCCTGGTCCGAGGCTACTGGGACCGAGCTGTGGGATGGAGGACCGACAGGAAGTAAGTTCCCTCTGATGACATGTCGACCACGACCTCAGAGAGCTGTTGATCAGTCGCACCCTGAAACACGAGCTGGAGACTCAACAAGTTCGCAGATAAGAGCGACTATCAGGTTGAGACGTAATCTCGCAGCGTTCAGAAACACTCATTGTTAACTGATCTGTGTTTATCTTGTATCTGTATATTGGGTGTATATTTTTATCTATTGCATGATAGGCCTTTTGAGGATGTTGAAATACAACCATTTGGCCATTAATGACTTCCTGGTTATCTGAGGCAGACCAAAGGTTTACCTTGAACTCTCCATTGCTCACACAAGTGTCCCACAAGAACAAACACAAAGACATAACAAACCTTCAAAATAAGAGCATGTCTTTGGAAAACCAATTTGTGGTCAGCTAAGTTAAAAAATGTGTGTGTCAACAGAGGAGGGTGGTCTACTTCGCGAGTGGGGAGACTATGAAGGAGGAAGAGGAGGAGGAAGATCCAACACATGATGAGACGCTCAGGGAACCATTAGAGAGGGTGAACGACTCCAGACCAACACTTAATCAGTTGTATCGTCGCACTCTTCTCTCTAACACTAAATCAGTTGCATCGTCTCACTCTTCTCTCTAACACTAAATATGTTGCATCATCTCACTCTTCTCTCTGAACACAATCAATTGTATCGTCTCACACTTGACTGAACACTAAATCTGTTGTATCGTCTCACTCTTCTCTCTGAACACTAAATCTGTTGTATCGTCTCACTCTTCTCTCTGAACACTAAATCTGTTGTATCGTCTCACTCTTCTCTCTGAACACTAAATCTGTTGTATCGTCTCACTCTTCTCCTCTTGTGTTCCTCAGACTTGGAGGTCGTGGAGGAAAACTGGTGGTCTGGTGATGAAGATGACCCTCCATGGTAACACGCACGCACGCACGCACGCACGCACGCACGCACACACACACACACACACACACACACACACACACACACACACACACACACACACACACACACACACACACACACACACACACACACACACACACAGTGGTGATAGGGATTTTCTAGCGTTCCTGTCTTTACATTGATTTATGTGACCGTTTAATTAAGCTCAGTTTCTGAAAATATTTTGTGATAAAGGTGACAGATGACGTTCTTATCGTGTTATTTATTAGTGAAAGTCGAAATTTGTAACACTCTTTATATGCATGCATTTTTTTCTCTTGTACACTGTTTTATTATGTTGTTGTTCAATCAATTAATCAATCAATCAATCCTTTAATTAACCAGGTAGAAATTCATTGAGATTAAAATCTCTTTTATGAGAATGACCTGGCCAAGAAGGCAGCACCATGATAAAATAAACACAATCAACAGTCACATACAATTCTCAAAAACCACACTCAGCACCAGTCAATGTTCAGTACAAGATAAGGGACACGACTATGTATGAAAATAAAAAATGAAAATAAAAATATATAAACCGCGACAGACAAAATGAATGCACCTTGCTGAAATTTACAAGCAGTTGCATTTTCCGAGAGAACTATTTTCCCTGTCCTTCAGCATTACTTTAGTTCTCCTAAGGTAACCAGCACTGACAGCTTCAGGTGCTTTGGTATGTATGTTGGCATGCATGCATGTATGCATACATGCACACTCTGGTAATCAAAAATGTAAGTCAAGTCTCAACACCGACCCCTGACATATAAAGAATATCAAATAAAGTATCTGTATTTACTAGTGCTCTCAGTTTAACGCGTTATTAACGGCGTTAACGCAAACCAATTTTAACGGCGTTAATTTTTTTATCGCGCGATTAACGCTCTTTTGGTTTGGCAAACATTGTCGTTTTTTCACCTGCTGTCTAGCAACAACTAGTCACTTAAGAAAAACTCCAAAACCATACCGGATGTAGCTACACCGGAAACAAAACAACAAGCACGCCGCACAAAAACTCCTTAAAAGTGTGTGTGTGTTTGTGTGTCACTCTGTTTGAGCCTGGTACTAGAGTTCAATGTTGTCATTAGCTGTTACCTCTTTCCGACCAATCGCAGTTCAAGGACCACCTGGGCTGTACCACTTCGGAAGGGGCCGCTCAGTTACTCCCCTCTAGACAAAATCGACTTGGTTGCGACGTTGACAGTTTTTGAGTGTTACGGCTGTTGAGTGAGTGAGAGGTTGTGGGCGCACAGCTCAGGCTGTCGGACGGCGCTGCAAGAAACTTTTATAAACGCAATATTGTTATCCCGCAGTAATCAGCCCCATAGCCCCGAAACGTTAACGGCCCACCCCAGCTCTCCCGATTACCACTCCGCCGCCGTGTGTGTGTGTAGGTGTTATTCGATAGCCTGGTAATGTGTATAGGCCTTCGTACGGTAGGAATATTCATGCTGGTTTAAATAATAAATGTTATAGTATTTCCCACCTTTAATGAGCAAGAGTTTTGTTCGAAAGTTCAGTGATTGAAACAAATAAAAGCCTGGGCTATTGAAGTTTTACGGTAGGCCTACCACTGTCATGCACCTCCCTGATGTCAAGTGGACCGGGTTGAATTCACTGCGGGTCTCTTCTTATATCCATCTTACCAAATATATTTTATTACTGTCCTTCTCAACACTCTGATCTCATTAAAAGGCTAGCAGCACGAAATCAAGGGATATTTAGTATATAAAGAAATGTGCAATTAATCGCGAGTTAACTATGACATTGATGCGATTAATCGCGATTAAATATTTTAATCGCTTGACAGCACTAGTATTTACGTCATGATATGCAGAGCAACTTCTAGGCTCCTTTAAGCCTGCTGCTGCAGGAGACAGTGGACTGTGTTTAACACTGACCCTGATCAGGGTTTACAGTGTGTCTCTCTACTCCCTGCAGCGTGTGACTTCCTGGGGGTGCGGCTGGCCGGCCTGTTGGGGCTGGACTCCGCCAAGTACCAGTACGCCATCGACCTGCACCGCCGCCGCCACCCGCAGGTGGGAGAGAGAACAGAGAACACAACGGGACAGTAGAACAGTAGGCCTACGTCTAAAGTACCGATACAGAAGTATAGCTCAGTTATTCATAAACTGTGACTCCTCCTCCTCCTCCTCCTCGATGCTCCAGATACCTGAGGACCTGAGTGGAGCCAGGGGGGAGAGGATTGTCCTCTCCACCAGACCGGACCGCACTTACAGCGCCACAGAACCCAGAACCGTGGGTCAAGGGGCGCACAACGGGGCCTTTCAGCATGATCGAGACCCCTAAACCAACAGTAAAGAAGAGAAGGAATGTTCTGTGATTTGAGATTTTCTTTGAAAACATTCAACAGAAACGTTCCATTTGTAATTTATCAGTACTTTACTTAGCAAAGTGGGATAAGGTTTGAAACTTTTAAATAAAATGTGAAACACAAATCGTTTTTTTGGATCAGTTATTTTATTTAAAAACGGAAAAATATATTTTAATATGTGGACGTATTCGACAGTACGTACAATATTAAATGTAATCGTTGACTAGCAAAAACAAAGCGAAGTAAAAACGGAAGAATTTATGAAAATCATTTTCCGACGAGGATGGGATTCGAACCCACGCGTGCAGAGCACAATGGATTAGCAGTCCATCGCCTTAACCACTCGGCCACCTCGTCTCGTTACCGCGCTATGTAGTAGAAAACGATCCAATTACTGCGCGGATAAGAACATAAATACCTAAATTCACAACATTTTTGAAATTCTAAAGTGTAATAAGTAATTCAGCTGAAGAAAGACTAGAAAAAATAAGTAAAGAAGTAGAAACACATGCATGTGATACATAAATCCACCAGCAGATGGCAATGTTGGTCTTTAGTCCCATCTTTATGCGTTTTAATATACATATATCATTGATCATGACAATGTGGATGTCTTCCATGAGTTAACATTGATTTAAAAGTCTGAAAGCTTTGAACTCAGTCACTTTATTTGCTGCATATTGTTATTGGTGAAGGTCTACCGTTATTGTTTAATGAGCATCAGACTTTACCTGAGCCATAAATACATAATTCCGCTATCAGTAATGCGGTTCAAGGATCCAATTTTACGGCAGGTATAAACCGTTTTCAGGTATAAAGGTCTCAGGTGGTCAACATCCTCTTTTAAAGCTCAGTCTAACTGTAATGAGGACCACTCGTGTCTGATGGCCATGAAGCTGCTGCTGTTGATCGGACTGGCGTCCCTTGCCGCCGCGCACTCTGTGAGTTATCGTTCAACATCCATTATGTAACAAGTTAAATATGTATTCTTACATTATGTGTGCAATATATGATATTAAGGAGTAATCAGAATTTTTTTCCCCCCCAGATACCTCGTTTTCAAGATGTACATGGTATGCGAATTATTTGTGTGTGTGTGTGTGTGTGTGTGTGTGTGTATAAACATAGATATTAAAATATATATATATTGAGTGCATTATAAGTTATTTGTAGCAATACTGTATAAGGTTGTATGTAGTATTTGAATGTATCATAATGTATTGCATTATGGTGTAATCCGATTAGTAAATGCATGTAAGTAGCATTGGTGCTAACACTGCAGTCGGAGCACGAAGTGTGTAATGACAGTGTACCGATGCTTCCAGAGGTCTATCCGAACGGAGAGGATGTGAATCCCCTGATGAATCTGGGTGAGTAGAACTACTAATACACACTGGGCTTCAAGTACTTCTGCCTCTACTACTACTACTACTACTGTTTGTCACTATGAGGCTTATGTTCATCAGACTGTTTATACTCCAAGTTACGCTGTATTTCTGAATGAAGATGTGATGCATATTTCACGTGTCGTACTACAGGTTCAAAGGACAACTTGGTGGAGGGGGACATCCTTCTACCGGTCAGTAAGGCTCTTTGTGATTATTAAAACATAACTCCTCTCACGTGAATGTGTAACACATCAACGTCTGGTCGCCACAGGAAGGTCGAAACGCGCTGGTCGATACACGCTACAGATGGAAGTTTCCTATCCCCTACATCCTTGGAGACGACCTCGGTGCGTCCTGACCTCTAACTCTTACCCTTAACCCTTAACCTTTAACGCCTGACTCTTAACCTTTAACTCGTAATCCTTCATCCCTAATCCTGCTTTTTACCCTTAACCCTACCTCTAACCCTTAACCCTAACCTCTAAGACTTGACCCTTAAACTCTAACCCTTAACCCTACCTCAAACCCATTATCTTTAACTCCTAACACTTAGCCCTAGCTGTGACCCTTAACCTCTAACGCTTACCCTAACGCACCAAGCCCTCATCCCGAGAGGTTAGCATTGAGCGCTGCATGGCTCCCCAGCTAACGGTTTTCCTGCTCCTCAGACCTGAATGCGAAGGGCTGCGTCCACCAGGCCTTCGAGATGTACCGCCTCAAGTCCTGCGTGGACTTCAAGCCCTACGAGGGAGAGAAGACCTTCATCAAGTTTGAGAAGAGAGGCGGGCAAGTCTACCTCCCTTCAACCTTACGTACTGTGTGTATGTGAGACCCAAACCAGAGGGTCAGTACTAGAGAACCAGCGTGAAGGCCAGTACTACAGCCTAAATACCAGAAACCAGCCTGGAGAACAGGGACTCGTGAACTAGACCTAACCTCAGTGCCCAGACCACGGTCCACGGGGAACTGGTCCCTCAGGTGGATGACGTCACTGGGAGAAGCCCACGGTTCAGCACCTCAGTTCCTTATACGTTGATTACTCTCTGATGTTGTGGGAGTGAATGTGACTCCATATTGACCGGCCCTGTGGAGTGACATGTGTGTGTACTGCCGACGGGGACCCCGGTGGTGTTCTCAGCGGAGCCCTGGGGTGACTCCGACGCCTCAACCCCTTCTGCTGGTCGGCTCTCCTTCCAGGTGCTTCTCCAGCGTGGGAGACCAGCAGAGCGGGCAGATCCTGTCCCTGGGGGACGGGTGCGACCACAAGGCCGTGATCGAGCACGAGCTGCTGCATGCGCTGGGCTTCTACCACGAGCAGTCCCGGACGGACCGCGACGACTACGTGGACATCTGGCTGGACCAGGTCATACCTGGTGGGTGTTCTCTGGAGGCCAGCTCCCCTGAGTGAGCCTCAGTCCTAACGCCCTTAACGACCAACCTTCTCCCACACAGGAATGGAGCACAACTTCAACAAGTACAACGACGACTTCATCACGGACCAGAACACGGCGTACGACTACGAGTCCATCATGCACTACCGGCCGTTCTCCTTCAACAAGGACCCCTCGTTGCCCACCGTCACCACCAAGATCCCCGCCTTCTTCAACATCATCGGCCAGTACCTGGACTTCAGCCGCCTGGACGTGCTCCGGCTCAACCGCATGTACAACTGCTGTGAGTAGAAGACCTAGAGGCCAGAGGTCTGTGAGCTCTAGAGGCTAATGACTAGAGGTCTGTGAGCTCTAGAGACCAGAGGTCTGTGAGCTCTGGAGACTAGAGGTCTGTGAGCACTAGAGACTAGAGGTCTGTGAGCACTAGAGACTAGAGGTCTGTGAGCTCTAGAGACTAGAGGTCTGTGAGCTCAAGAGACTAGAGGTCGGTTAGCACTAGAGACTAGAGGTCTGTGAGCTCTAGAGGCTAGCGACTAGAGGTCGGTGAGCTCTAGAGGCTAGCGACTAGAGGTCTGTGAGCTCTAGAGGCTAGAGGTCTGTGAAACTCTATAGACTAGAGGTCTGTGAGCTCTAGAGACTAGAGGTCTGTGAAACTCTATAGACTAGAGGTCTGTGAGCTCTAGGGACTAGAGACTAGAGGTCTGTGAGCTCTAGAGACTCGAGGTCTGTGAAGCTCTAGAGACTAGAGGTCTGTGAGCTCTAGGGACTAGACTTCTGTGTAGCTCTTTATACTTTATAAGTCTATTCCTCACAAGCATGAGCTGATTCCATTTCCCTCGACCAATGAGCTGCTGTCCCGCCCCCAGCCGGCCCCCTCACCCTATTGGACCAGTGTGCCTTCGAGACGGACAGCGTGTGCGGGATGATCCAGAGCCCCTCTGACGACGCAGACTGGGTCCACACCGCCAGCCGGCCGGGGGCGGAGGACCACACCCTGATGGGCCGCTGCAGAGGTGCACCACCCACCGGGACTCCTGCTGCTACGTCGCCACTAAACCACACCTCCGAACTACTACACCACTAAATTACACCACTAAACTACACCTAACTGCTACGTCACCACTAAACTACACCTTACTACTACATCACCGCTAAACTAAACATCCCAACTACCACACCACTAAACTACACCTCCTAACTACTCACCCCTATACTACACCTAACTACTACTACACCACTAAACTACACCTCCTTCTACTAGCAACTAAACTACACCTTAATACTACTACACCACTAAACTAAACCTCCCAACTACTACACCACTAAACTACACCTCCTAACTACTTACCACTAAACTACACCTAACTACTACTACACCACTAAACTACACCTAATTGCTACGTCACCACTAAACTACACCTAACTACTACATCACCACTAAACTACACATCCCAACTACCACACCACTTAACTACACCTCCCCACCATTAAATTACACCACTAAACTACACCACTAAACTACACCTCCTAACTACTAACCGCTATACTACACCTAACTACTACTACACCACTAAACTACACCTCCCCACCACTAAACTACACCTCCTTCTACTAACCACCTAACTACACCCTAAATACTACACCACTAAACTAAACCTACCAAATAGTACACTACTGCCCTTACCTCAGCTGAGCTGATCAGGTGATGTGTGATGTCATCGTGATGTCATCGTGACGTCATCGTGACGTCATGATGACCTCGTCCCGCTGTCTCCAGACGCCGGTCACTTCATGTACTTCGACACGTCGTCGGGCCCCCCCCAGACCTCTGCCCTGCTGGAGTCCCGGACCCTCTATCCCCGCAGGAAGGGCCAGTGCCTGCAGTTCTTCTACAAGATGACCGGAGACCCCCAGGACCGCCTGGTGGTCTGGCTCAAGAAGGACGATGGCACCGGAACCATCCGCAATATGAGGAAGGTCCACACCTTCCACGGTGAGACCCTGGGAGAGACCTAGGGGGGCCTGGTACTTCGCAGGCCTGGACTCTGTACTGGGTCCTGGGGCGGACTCTGTTCTGGGTCCTGGGGCGGGACTCTGTACTGGGGCGGGACTCTCTATTGGGGAGGGACTCTGTTCTGGGTCCTGGGGCGGACTCTGTTCTGGGTCCTGGGGTGGGACTCTGTACTGGGGCGGCACTCTCTTCTGGGGAGGGACTCTGTTCTGGGTCCTGGGGCAGACTCTGTTCTGGGTCCTGGGGCGGACTCTGTTCTGGGTCCTGGGGTGGGACTCTGTACTGGGGTAGAACTCTGTCCTGGGGCGGACTCTTTCCTCTGTACTGGGGCGGACTATTTCCTCAGTACTGGGGCGGGCTCTGTTCTGGGTCCTGGGGCGGACTCTGTTCTGGGTCCTGGGGCGGACTCTGTTCTGGGTCCTGGGGCGGACTCTGTTCTGGGTCCTGGGGCGGACTCTGCTGGCTAACAAGCTGCAGATGTCTGATGAGACATTTCTGAAGAACACATTTGAAGGGTTTGAGAGGTTCTGAGGGAACTACTACTGATCACCAAGTTAACTAACTTAACTACTAACTTAAATACTAACTAACTAACAATGTCCATGTTGAGGGTCTAGGCAGCTAGGACAGGGTCTAGGAGGCTAGGACAGGGTCTAGGGTCTAGGAGGCTAGGACAGGGTCCAGGTAGCAAGGACATGGTTTAGGGTCTAGGAGGCTAGGGCAGGGTCTAGGGTCTAGGACGCTAGGGCAGGGTCTAGGGCCTAGCCAGCTAGGAAAGGGTTTAGGGTCTAGGAGGGTAGGACAGGGTCTAGGGCCTAGGCAGCTAGAGGTCCTTGTTGTGATCAGACGTTCACAGATTCCCTTCCCGTTTCCTCCAGCCGACTCCGACCACTCCTGGAAGATCGCTCACGTCCCCTTGGCGTCGACGGTGAAGTTCCGCTACTCGCTCCAGGCGGTGCGGGGCGGGGCCACGCCCACGGCTGGCGGCGTGTTCGTGGACGACGTGGCGCTGACGGAGACGGCGTGCCCCGCCGCCGTCTGGCGGATCCAGAACTTCTCCCGCATCATGGAGGGGGCGGACGCCACCACCCCCATAGACAGCCCGCCTTTCTACAGCCCCGAGGGGTACGCCTTCGGCGTGCGAGTCATACCACGCTCCACCTACAGTGACTACAGTGGCGACTACACCGGGCTGTACTTCCACCTGGTCAGCGGCGACAACGACGTGGTGATGGACTGGCCGGCCGTCAACCGGCAGGCCCGGCTGGTGGTGATGGACCAGGACCCCGACGTCACCCAGAGGATGTCCACCGCACGCAGCCTCACCACCGACATGAACACCAGTGAGTCCTCACTGTAGGGTCAACAGATTGTGTGTTTATCTAGTCTGTACTAGTTAGGACCAGAGAGTCCCCACTAAGCAGGATCTACAGGATGTGTGTGTATCTAGTCTGTAGTAGTGAGGACCAGTGTCTCCCCACTAAGCAAGAGCTACAGGATGTGTGTGTATCTAGTCTGTAGTAGTGAGGACCAGTGTGTCCCCACTAAGCCAGATCTACAGGATGTGTGTGTATCTAGTCTGTAGTAGTGAGGACCAGTGAGTCCCCACTGGCAGGGTCTACAGATTGTGTGTGTATCTAGTCTGTAATAGTGAGGACCAGTGAGTCCCCACTAAGCAGGATCTACAGGATGTGTGTTTATCTAGTCTGTAGTAGTGAGGACCAGTGAGTCCTCACTACGCTAGCTAGCTGCTAGCTACGGCGCATGCTAGCCGTCAGCTATGGCGCTTGCTAGCCGCTAGCTTCGGCTCTTGCTAGCCGCTAGCTACGGCGCTTGCTAGCCGCTAGCTTCGGCGCTTGCTAGCCGCTAGCTACGGCGCTTGCTAGCCGCTAGCTACGACTAGAAGACCCCCTTACGACTGTGTTCTTCCCTCCCAGTGGCCGACGGGAGGCTGATGTGGGACGACCCGTCCAAGGTGGGCACGCTGGACCCGGCATGCGGATGCTACCGCGGGCAGTCCTGGGGGTGGAGCAACTTTGTGAAGCACTTCGACCTGCGGCGCCGCAGCTACCTGAAGAACGACGACCTCATCATCCTCGTGGACTTTGAGGGTGAGCCGCCCATGCTGTGAGACGGGGGGTTTGGGGTCTGACGGGATAGGACAGACAGGAGGCAGACAGACGGGTAGGACACTGATGAGTAGAGAGACAGGTCAGAGAGACAGACAAGTTCAAACAGGTAGCAGACAGACAGGTAGCAGACAGGCCGGTAGCAGACTGACAGGTAGCAGATAGGCCTGTAGCAGACAGACAGGTAGCAGAAAGGCTGGTAGCAGATAGACAGGTAGCAGACAGGCTGGTAGAAGACAGGCCAGTAGCAGACAGACAGGTAGCAGAGAGGCCGCTAGCAGACAGACAGGTAGCAAAAAGGCTGGTAGCAGATAGACAGGTAACAAACAGGTAGCAGACAGACAGGTAGCAGACAGGCCGGTAGAAGACAGGACGGTAGCAGACAGACAGGTAGCAGAGAGGCCGGTAGCAGACAGACAGGTAGCAAAGGTTTGGGGTTCCTGTGTTGAAAAGAGATTTGATGATCTCTGTTTCTGCAGACATAACGTCCCTGGTGAATACAGAGGTCCCCATCCAGCCCAGAACGGTCTAGGAGTTAGGTAAAACACACACACGCACGCACACACACACACACACACACACACACACACACACACACACACACACACACACACACACACACACACAACCACACACACACCTGGCTTTCGCTGTTGTTTATCATGTTTTTTTATTGTGTTTTTTTCATCAGATCCCAGAATTGTTTCTGTGGCAGCGAAACCAGACTAGTAGGTCTTGGACACACAACACACAAATAATGTAAATCTATAGACCAATCAATTCTTTAAATACATCTACAAAGGCAATTCATGTGCATACATGTGGACAGTTTCAGTTGGATTCGGGCCTAAAAACATGATGGCTCTGGGTCTAGAAACATGATGTGGAGCTGAGTCAAGATGGATCTGGACTCTTAAATCTGAACCTAAATGTCTTGTTTTTCTTGAATGAGGAGGGTTGATGTGTTACTTCAGAGTTATGTGTTCTCTCCACTGATTAAACCTCAATAAAGTGTTAATGATTCTTCTGTTGCCCTGCAGTCCTTCCCAGCTACAGAACATCTCAGGGCCATGGGAATCAGATTATTCCTACTGCCCCCTTCAGACACAACAGCCAATCATATTGCTCCACAGGGGCAGGAGTGAAAACACTAAAATAAGACCATAAATAAAAGTATAAGATGCTAAGAGAAGAAATACACCAGAGGAGATATGCATATGAATAAAAGCTGTGGCAAACGTTTGAATCCCTGATTTTAAATAAAGCTCAGAACTCCGACGTCGTGGAAGTTTCCAACTCAAAGCAACCTCCTCATGCGGGGTTGTGGGTTCAACCCCCGGGAACAACAAGACCTTTGGCTCTAGCGATGGGCCCAGTGTCCCCTGAGCCAGGCACTAAAACTCATTTAGTCCTTGGTTTCTCTGAATAAAGGGTGGAGAAAACCCTATAAAGTTGGCCTTTGACTTCAGGCTCTACCCACGTGTTGGGAGTTCAGACTCAGCAGGTTTTTACTGTCAAGGTGAACGCCGTCTCAGCACCTCCAGGTGCTTGAGACGAGCCTACTCCAAAAGTGTAATATCTACTAGTGTCCTTTGATATGTTCATCCAAACAGTATTAATCAGCTGAATTCAACAACTGAAGCTGGTTGTACTTTTTGTGTCCAGTATTATGCAATGCTTTTAATGTAATGCAGCAGTATAATTAGATGAGGTCAAACAATAATTTTATCATAAAAAGCCTTCATGTAGCGTGTATGGTTGGGTTTATTGGGATTGATTAACTTTATCTCTTTAAATGAGATTAGCCTCACGCTCAACTAGTTATTCATGACACCGTTCAGCCATTAAAGACAGCTCATTAAAGATGATTCAGTGGCTTTCAAATCTGTTTAAAATGCTGACTATGAGGACCCCGATGTAGAGTTTATAAAACACATAATAAAGGAAGATTAGCCAGATTAGCATTAATCTGATAAAACAGGATGAAGGTACAGAAGAGCTACGTTAGCATCAGGTGAAGGTGAGAGGCGGCAGTAGCTCAGAACGGGTTGACTGTTCACCGGGAGGTTGCTTGTTTGATCCCCAACCCCCGGAGTGTTGAGGTGTCCCTGAGCAAGACACCTCACCCTGACTGTTCCTGATCAGCTGGCTGGCGCCCTGCGTGGTCGACTCCGCCATCAGTGTGTGAATGTGTGAATAAATGGTTGTAAGTCACTTTGGATGAAAGCGTCAGCAAAATCCCCTAAATGTAAAATGGGAACAGGTGAGCTGCATTAGCATCAGGTGAATGTGAAGGTACAGGTGATCTCCAGGTGAGCTGCATTAGCATCAGGTGAATGTGAAGGTACAGGTGATCTCCAGGTGAGCTGCATTAGCATCAGGTGAATGTGAAGGTACAGGTGATCTCCAGGTGAGCTGCATTAGCATCGGGTGAATGTGAAGGTACAGCTGATCTCCAGGTGAGCTGCATTAGCATCAGGTGAATGTGAAGGTACAGGTGATCTCCAGGTGAGCTGCATTAGCATCAGGTGAATGTGAAGGTACAGTTAATCTCCAGGTGAATGTGAAGGTACAGGTGATCTCCAGGTGAGCTGCATTAGCATCAGGTGAATGTGAAGGTACAGGTGAGCTACATAAGCTTGCACCGCCTCCCTGTTACTCATTACAGGCGCAGATTGCCCGATCAAAGTTTGCATCTCTTTATGGGATGTTGACGTGATGAGCAGAACATCGTTCCACTCAGCCTCCGGACTTCAACATGGGCGCTGCGTGGAGGAGCTCTCCCCTGCTAGGGCTTCTGCTGCTACTGACGGTACCCCAGGTTTACGGCCTAAATCCTGTCCTCTTTAACGCATTTGCTCACCTGCAACTGCAACTGACTGCTGTCTTATCTTCCAGGTGCATGCGGCCCCCCAGGGATACGGTCGGTACAGAGGGGGCAATGGTTCATCTTCTCAACTTACTGCACGCAATCCCAACTGTTTTCTGAGGTAGCGTTGTGTGTGATTGTGTATTTTTGTGTGTGTTTTTGTCTGTTTGTGTTTGTGTGCGTTTGTCTGTTTGTTTGTGTGTGTGTGTGTGTGTGTGTGTATCTGTTTTTGTGTGTCAGGAGGGGATGCAGATAAAGGAGAACTACGGGACGACATCCCAGAGATCAACAGAGGTCTGCTAACTACCTTAACTTAACTAACTAACTTAACTTAGCTCTATTCCAACTTCACCCCCTCAGCTCAGCCGCTGTGGTTCTGACCGCTCTTGGGTTCGTTCTGTGTTTCTGCAGATCTTGATCACCTGTTCCAGGGAGACATCGCCGGGGATGTGAGTGAATCCTATACACAGATCTTTGTTCACTGTTGTTGTTTGGTCAGTTTGTCTGGAGGATGGCCTATAATGTGGTCGTTTGTATGGTTGTGTATGTTTGTGTTTCCAGCCCAGGAGGTTGTGTGTGTGTGTTACATTGTGTTATGTTTTGTATGTTTGTGTTTATTGTATTACATTGTGTTATATGTTGTGTATGTTTGTGTTTCCAGCCCAGGAGGTTGTGAATGTGTACATTGTGTTATGTTTTGTATGTTTGTGTTTATTGTGTTACATTGTGTTATATGTTGTTATGTTGTGTTTGTGTTTCCAGCCCCGGAGGAACGCCATCCTGAACGAGACGATGCGCTGGACCTTCCCCATCCCCTACATCCTAACTGACTCCCTAGGTAAGCGGTTAGAATCCCGTGGACGCTAACCCCTGATCACGCCGTCCCCGTCCCTCCTGACCGCTGTCGCCCCCACAGACCTGAACGCCAAGGGGGTGATCCAGCAGGCCATGGAGGCTTACCGCCTCAAGTCCTGCGTGGACTTCAAACCCTACGAAGGAGAAGCCTCATACCTGTCCTTCACCAAGCTGTCTGGGTAGGAGCACTAAACTACGCAACCTGCAACACCAGCACTTCAATACGCGCTTCACCCTGCAACACCAGCACCTTAAACTACATACTTCAACTTACAACACCAGCACCTTAAACTACGTACTACAACTTACAACACCAGCACCTTAAACTACGTACTACAACTTACAACACCAGCACCTTAAACTACGCACTTCAACCTGCAACCCCAGCACCTTAGACCACGCAACCTGCAACACCAGCAACTTAAACTACGCATTACAACTTACAACACCAGCACCTTAAACTACGCAACCTGCAACTCCAGCAACTTAAACTACGCAACCTGCAACACCAGCACTTTAAACTACGTACTTCAACCTGCAACACCAGCACCTTAAACTACAAATTATAACCTGCAACACCAGCACCTTAAACTACGCAGCTTAACCTACAACTCCAGCACCTTAAACTACGCGCTTCAACACCAGCACCTTAAACTACGCAATACAACCTGCAACACCAGCACTTCAAACTATGCAATTTTACCTGCAACACCACTAAAGAAAAGTTCTAAGAGTTAAAAACATAAAGCCTGTAATACCACGGTACCCGTCTCCCAGTACCCGTCTTCCAGTACCGGTCTCACAGTACCAGTCTCCTGGTATCCATCTCACAGCAGCTGTCCTCCCCAGGTGCTGGTCCTTCGTGGGGGACCTTAAGGAGGACCACGCCCAGGGCCAGAACGTGTCCATCGGGGCTGGCTGCGACACGCGCGCCATCGTGGAGCACGAGCTGCTGCACGCGCTGGGCTTCTACCACGAGCAGTCCCGCGCCGACCGGGACAACTACGTCCACATCTGGTGGGACCAGATCCTGGAAGGTCTGTGGACCTCCCTTAAACTAGGTCAGGTTAGGTAGACGAGAGCAGGTTAGTTAGACTAGACTAGAGCAGGTTAGTTAGACTAGAGTAGGTTAGTTACACTAGACTAGAGCAGGTTAGTTAGACTAGAGTAGGTTAGTTAGACTAGACTAGAGTAGGTTAGTTACACTAGACTAGAGTGGGTTAGTTAGACTAGAGTAGGTTAGTTAGCCTAGACTAGAGTAGGTTAGTTAGACTAGACTAAAACGGGTTAGTTAGACTAGAGTAGGAGTTAGCCTAGACTAGAGTAGGCTAGTTACACTAGACTAGAGCGGGTTAGTTGTAAGGTTGTCCTGTGTCCTCCCAGAATAGAGCGGTGGTTCTACAGCAGAACGTTAATGACAGCAGAACGTTCCTGACAGCAGAACGTTCCTGACAGCAGAACGTTCCTGAAAGCAGAACGTTCCTGACCCGTTCTCCCTGCAGGGAAGGAGCACAACTTCAACAAGTACGAGGACGACTTCATCACGGACCTGAACACGGCGTACGACTACGAGTCCATCATGCACTACCGGCCGTTCTCCTTCAACAAGGACCCCTCGGTGCCCACCGTCACCACCGCCATCCCCGCCTTCAACGCCCTCATCGGCCAGCGCCTCGACTTCAGCGCCACCGACATCACCCGGCTCAACCGCATGTACGACTGTGGTGAGCGCGCACACACACACACACACAAGCGCACGCACGTATCCATGTGGGAAATTCTAGATTATGATTATAGGGGAATAGGATATTCTAGATTCTAAAGACATAGGGGATAATCAGGACATATGGGATTATCAGGACATAGAGAATTATCAGGACATAGGGTATTTTTGGGACATAGAGGATTATCAGGACATAGAGGATTATCAGGACATAGGGTATTTTCAGGACATAGGGTATTTTCAGGACATAGGGGGTTATCAGGAAATAGGGTATTATCAGGACATAGGGTATTTTCAGGACATAGGGTATTATCTGGACATAGGGGATTATCAGGACATAGGGGATTATCAGACATGGGGGATAATCAGGATATAGAGTATTATCAGGAGATAGGGGATTATCAGGACATAGGGTATTTTCAGGACATGGGGGATTATCAGGACATAGGGGATTATCAGGACATAGGGGATTTTCAGGACATAGGGGATTTTCAGGACATAGGGGATTATCAGGACATAGGGGATTATCAGACATGGGGGATAATCAGGATATAGAGTATTATCAGGAGATAGGGGATTATCAGGACATAGGGTATTTTCAGGACATGGGGGATTATCAGGACATAGGGGATTATCAGGACATAGGGGATTTTCAGGACATAAGGGATTATCAGGACATAAAAGATGAGGAGGCCGTAGTGGGAGTGTTTACTGGTTTCCTGTGCAGCCCAGAGCCTGACCCTACTGGACCAGTGCTCCTTCGAGCTCAGCAACATCTGTGGGATGATCCAGAACCAGAAGGACCACGCGGACTGGATCCAGACCCTCAGCACCCCCACCCAGCCTGACCACACCCTGCTGGGCCGCTGTCGAGGTGCACGCACGCACGCGCACACGCACACACTCATGCACGCACGCACGCACGCACACACACGCACAACCAAATGCCAATGTTCAAATGAGGTGGTTATGGAAAGGCTTAAAACATAACATCCCCAAAGTCTTTTAAACTGTGGGCCGTTGGTTCTGGTCTTATTGTGGGGTTGTGGTTATATTTGTTTGTGTGTGTGTTTGTGTCTGCCCGTGGGTGTGTGTGTGTGTGTGTCTCCCTGTGTGTGTCTGTCTGCCCATGTGTGCGTGTGTGTGTGTGTCTGCCCGTGTGTGTGTGTGTGTCTACCCGTGTGTGTGTGTCTCCCTGTATGTGTGTGTGTGTGTCTCCCTGTGTGTGTCTGTCTGCCCGTGTATTTATGTGTCTCCCTGTGTGTGTCTGTCTGCCCGTGTGTGTGTGTGTGTCTGCCCATGTGTGTGTGTGTGTGTGTGTCTGCCCGTGTGTGTGTGTGTGTGTCTGCCCGTGTGTGTGTTTGTGTCTTCCCATGTGTGTGTGTGTGTGTGTGTCTGCCCGTGTGTGTTTGTGTGTGTGTCTGCCCGTGTGTGTGTGTGTGTGTGTGTGTCTGCCCATGTGTGTGTGTGTGTTTGTGTCTTCCCATGTGTGTGTGTGTGTGTGTCTGCCCGTGTGTGTGTGTGTATGTGTGTGTCTCCAGACGCGGGGTACTTCATGAGCTTCGACGTGGCGGGGGCCAGCGCCCTGCTGGAGTCCCGGGTGCTGCACCCCCGCCGGGACCAGCAGTGCCTCCAGTTCTTCTACCGGACCGGCCTGGTGGGGGGGGCCCGGCTGGTGGTCTGGGTCCGCACGGACGACGGCACCGGGGCGGTCCGCAGGGTCCGCAAGATACACACCATCACAGGTAACACACACACACACACACATCATCATCACAGGTAACATAGACCATCGCAGGTAACACACACACACACACACACACACACACACATCATCACAGGTAACATAGGCCATCGCAGGTAACACACACACACATCACAGGTAACACACACACACACCATCACAGATAACACACACATCATCACAGGTAACACACACACACACCATCACAAATAACACACACACCATCAGAGATAACACACACACATCATCACAGGTAACACGCACATCAAAGTTAACACACATATCATCACAGTTAACACACCATCACAGGTAACACACACACACACACATCATCACAGGTAACATAGACCATCGCAGGTAACACACACACACATCACAGGTAACACACGCACACACCATCACAGATAACACACACATCATCACAGGTAACACACACACATAACAGGTAACACACACACACACCATCACAGATAACACACACACCATCAGAGATAACACACACACACACATCACAGGTAACACACACATCATCACAGGTAACACACACACACACACATCACAGGTAACACACACACACACATCACAGGTAACACACACACATATCACAGGTAACACACACACACACACACACATCACAGGTAACACACACACACATCACAGGTAACACACACACACACACACATCACAGGTAACACACACACACACATCACAGGTAACACACACACATCACAGGTAACACACACACATCACAGGTAACACACACACATCACAGGTAACACACACACACATCACAGGTAACACACACACACACACACATCACAGGTAACACACACATCATCACAGGTAACACACACACACACATCACAGGTAACACACACACACACATCACAGGTAACACACACACATCACAGGTAACACACACATCATCACAGGTCACACACACACACACACACACACACTCACACCGACCCCTCCTCCCAGGTGACGGGTCTGACCGCTGGCACCTGGCCCATGTGACTCTGCGGCAGACGGAGAAGTTCCGCTACTTCTTCCAGGGCGCGCGGGGCTCCGCCTCCTCCACGGGCGCCATCTCGCTCGATGACATCACGCTCAGCGAGACCGCCTGCCCGAGCGCCGTCTGGCAGATCCCGGACTTCTCGCTGGCGGGCGTGGCGCCGGGCGAGGCCCTCACCAGCCGCTGCTTCTCCAGCCCCGAGGGCTACTCCTTCGGGCTCCGCCTCTACCCCCGGGGCTTCGACCCCTCCCGCCGGGACCACCTGGCCCTGACCCTCCACCTGTGCTCCGGGCCGGACGACGCGGTGGTGGAGTGGCCGGCGCTGCACCGGCAGGCCACTCTCACGGTGGTGGACCAGGACGCCGACGCCACGCGCACCATGTCCTCCAGCCGCAGCTTCACCACCGGTACACAGGCCCCGCCCACTGACCGGCCCCGCCCAGTGACAGGCCCCGCCCACTGACCGGCCCCGCCCACTGACCGGCCCTGCGCACTTACAAGCCCTGTCGACTGACATGCCCTGCCCAGTGACAGGCCACGCCCACTGACACGCCCCGCCTACCGACAAGCCCCGCCCACCAACACGCCCTGTCGACTGACTAGCCCCGCCCACTGACACGCCCCAAACATCATACTAATATAATTACTGGGAAATGATACATAATATTAATATCATTAGACATTCGATATTAAAGTGTTTGACCCCTGACCCCAGACGCAGCGGGGCCCTGGGGGAGACCCACCGCGACCTCCATGGCCACCTGGGACCCCAGCTGCAGCTGTTACCGCGGCAAAGACTTTGGCTGGTCCACCTTCATGTCCCACGAGCAGCTTGGGAGGCGGAGCTTCCTGAAGAATGATGACCTCATCATCACAGCCGACTTCAACGGTACCGGGCTTCCTGTTGACCTCGTTACCCCACATCCCGGGCGTTTACAGCTCTGACATCTAACCTCTGACCTCTGAGCGCTCTCCACAGTTTGGATCGTTTGGGTCAAACAAAGCGTTCGCTTTATCTTTCAGGGATCGCTCGTTAAGCCTTTGTAACCAGTACCTGGTGTCTATGGGCCAGATCGTCAGAAGATTCTAGTGTTCGTAAGGAGAGATATGGTACTGTCTGCACAAGAATGACACACGGAAGCAATGGATATATTTCAAATATATATATATATATATATATATATATATATATATATATATTTGGTTTATTGTTTATGGCCACTTTGCAACGAAGAAGCCTCTATTTATTCAAGAAAAATAAAGAAAAAGACTCTGGAAGAGTCCACCCTTACAAAACAAAAAAAACAAAAGAAAAACACAAAACAACAGGATTTAAAACACCTCTGACCAAATTAAAACATGCCTGAATCACACGTCTCAACAAAACAAACAGTACACAGCAAAATTTAGAACAGCCTACTCCAAAGATCTAGCTTCACTCAGACCATGTGGAAAACCACTCCGGTTTGGTCCGTGCGATTAAAATAAATAAGTAAATAAATCAAAGTCTCTTGCCCCTACCACACTGCAGAAACAACAAAACCTGCTCCTTCCGTTCAGGGTTCAAAAGGATCGCTCCGATGGGGGTAGCTCGCCAGTCTGTACACCGCTGCCGACCTCCAGGGAGGGCGAGCAGGATGCAGACGATCCAGGATCCAATCTCAATCCACACAACAACAAAAAACCGGCCTTGATAACAAAGCCAAAAGACTCATTAATATTCTATCTATATAATACATTTCAATCACTTTTCTATAAATCATATTTAAGGTAATTTAACACAGTGTAAAACATAAATGATTTACACTTAACTCTCGATATAAATCGGTTCAAATAAAATAGCTCAAAACCCATTCGAATTGTATTTTCTTTGTGTTGTTACACTCAGCAAGCTATAGTTTAGTTACTGAAAGAAATTATAATTTTGAAGATAACTTCTATAAATCACAGATTTACATATTCCTTTTCACCATAAGGCAATTTAATACAGCTAGCAGCATCACTAACCCATCAACAGACCGCAACATCACACAGTGAAGAACATGCATAACCCAACGGCAAAACTACAATCTGCCCGCAGCCCCAGCAACGGGCCTCACATCCCCTCCCCCACATCAGTCACGGCACGCCAAGTGCAGCGACACCACGCGCTATGCTAGGCAGTTAGCAAGCAGCATTAGCTGCGGCCAGTTAACGGCTTATCACGTTCTTTTCTCAACCAAAAACACAATTCAAATCCAAATGTTTACACAAGGAGACTCACCAAGGGTTTCGATTTACTGCACAGGCTTTTCGGGACTTTTACTGGCGGGGGAATCTCTCTTCTTTAGGTTACTATAAAAAAACAGTAGTCTATCGTCGAATCTCATCTGTGGCTCGTCCCGAAAAGGACGAATCTCCGTAACTGCTATCTTCTGACGCTGAAAAGAGGCGGGTCTAATTTCTGATTGCTAACTAAGCCAAAACAGTTGCCATGCGACTTTGTTGAGTTACAGGTGGTTTAACAAATCACGCCATACTATTTAGATTCAATAATTTAAATGCATTCATTTGCAATATTTTCCCAATATATATCTTTATCTCATTCTGTGGCACTATTTAGAACGACAATACACAAGCCATGTATTTTTTTACTGATTAGTAACAAACTTTTAAAAGGGGTTGTGATTTAAATCGAATTAAATGAAAAGGTGCCATGTAAACCTGGGTTACACCTTGTTAAGCCTTGACAAGCCTCGTTAAGCCTTGTTACGTCTCGTTAAGCCTCTTTAAGCCTTGTTAAGCCTCGTTAAGTTCCGCTAAGCCTCGTTAAGCCTCGTTAAGCCTCTTTAAGCCTTTAAGGTCCAATGGATGTAAAAGTTCAGAATGTATATGCATACATCTAGCCATTATAAGTATGTATATACATGTAAATACATGTATATACATGTATATAACTGTATATCTCCATGCCTCCGCTGTGGTCCTCAGACCTGACCCACCTCCTCCGTACCGAGGAGAGGCCAGCAGCGCCTACTGATGACATCACAGACCCTGGTGACATCACAGGGGCGGAGCCAGTCAGAGGGCAGGACGGGGTGCGGGCCCGGGAGCGGCGTGCGGCCAGCGGGGACCCCTGCTCCCCCAACCCCTGCCTCCACCGAGGGGTGTGTGTCAACACGAACGGCGCCGCAAGCTGCAGGTGAGTGTGTGTGTGTGTGTGTGTGTGTGTGTGTGTGTGTGTGTGTGTGTGTGTGTGTGTGTGTGTGTGTGTGTGTGTGTGTGTGTGTGTGTGTGTGTGTGTGTGTGTGTGTGTGGTAGGTACCCTCACAGGAACACCAACAAACTAAAATGAAGGCATGATCTAAAAAAGATTTCTAACATTAAAATGTAATAATAACATTAATGATATCACTGTTATAAAAGGGGATAATAACATTAATGATGTCACTATGTTATAACAGTGATAATAACATTAATGATGTCACTATGTTATAACAGCTAATAATAACATTAATGATGTCATTATGTTATAACAGGTGATAATAACATTAATGATGTCACTATGTTATAACAGTGATAATAACATTAATGATGTCACTATGTTATAACAGCTAATAATAACATTAATGATGTCATTATGTTATAACAGGTGATAATAACATTAATGATTTCACAATGTTATAACAGGTGTGATAATAACATTAATGATGTCACTATGTTATAACAGGTGATAACATTAATGATGTCACTACGTTATAACAGGTGATAATAACATTGATGATGTCACTATGTTATAACAGTGATAATAACATTAATGATGTCACTATGTTATAACAGGTGATAATAACATTAATGATGTCACTATGTTATAACAGGTGTGATGATAATAACATTAATGATGTCACTATGTTATAACAGGTGATAATAACATTAATGATGTCACTATATTATAACAGGTAATTATAACATTGATGATGTCACTATGTTATAACAGTGATAATAACATTAATTATGTCACGATGTTATAACAGGTGATAACAACATTAATGATGTCACTATGTTATAACAGGTGTGATGATAATAACATTGATGATGTCACCATGTTATAACGGGTGATAATAACATTAATGATGTCACTATGTTATAAGTGATAATAACATTAATGATGTCACTATGTTATAACAGGGGATAATAACATTAATGCTGTCACTATGTTATAACAGGTGTGATAATAACATTAATGATGTCACTATGTTATAACGGGTGATAATAACGTTAATGATGTCACTATGTTATAACAGGTGATAATAACAATAATGATGTCACTATGTTATAACAGGTAATAATAACATTAATGATGTCACTATGTTATAACAGGTGTGATAATAACATTAATGATGTCACTATGTTATAACAGGTGATAATAACATTGATGATGTCACTGTGTTATAACAGGTGATAATAACATTACGTTACAACAGGTGTTTATCTGGTCGTGCCACTTTCTACACTGGCAAGACGTGTCACATGATGCGTTACCATGGCGATGTACTGGGGGCTGTGATCGGTGGCGTGGCGGGCATCGTCGTCATGACGACCTCCATCCTGGCCGTGCTCAGGAGGCGTCAGCCTGGCGGTCACTGAGAGTGTCACATCCTCCCATCATGCAACACTCTGGAGACGTGATGTGACGTTCAGAGGCATGTGTGAATATAGCAGGAGAATAACAATGTTATAGTATTAATATAACAATGTAATCGTTGGCTGTGTCCCTGAGCAAGCCCTCGCCTTGCGTGGTTGACTCTGCCGTCGGTGTGTTAATGTGTGTATTAACCGATGTAAGTCGCTTTGGATAAAAGCGTCTGCTAAATGCCCTAATTGTAATTGTAATAATATTAATAAAACTATGTTATAATATTAACATATCAATTTTATAATATTAATATAACAATGTAATTATATTAATATAACAATGTAAGAATAATAATATAACGATTTAATAATATTAATATAATGATACGCTCCTTTAACCTCTGAGCCTTGATACCCCAGCTTTAACCTCTGAGCCTTGATACCCCAGCTTTAACCTCTGAGCCTTGATACCCCAGCTTTAACCTCTGAGCCTTGATACCCCAGCTTTAACCTCTGAGCCTTGATACCCCATCTTTAACCTCTGAGCCTTGATACCCCAGCTTTAACCTCTGAGCCTTGATACCCCAGCTTTAACCTCTGCTTTAAGTTCTGCCTTTGTAAGCTAAACACTAAGTCATCGGCGCAAGGCAGTCACACCACATTCAGATGGAATCAACTTTATTGACACACCACATTCAGACGGAATCAACTTTATTGACACACCACATTCAGAGAGATTCAACTTTTTTGACAGCAGAGTTTGCTTTGGTCAATTTGTCTTGATTGTTAATCTTTGATCTAAAGAATAAAAAGATGTCTCAGGGAATAAATATAATTTCTACTTTAATTGAATCTTGTTAGTTTTCAGTTGTTTTACAGATCAGCTCAGGTTGTTGTCAAAGACTATAACAAACTATTCCAATATCAAAGTAATATTCCAATATTACAACTATTCCAATATTAAAACTATTCCAATAATAAAACGATTACAATATTAAAACGATTACAACATTTAGACGTGACGACTTCTAAGTAGATATTTATCCTTTGCATCTGTGTATTCAGAACTTTTGATCTAAATAGCAAATATCTCAATACTAGGCATCATACTTCACATTACACTCATTCAAATAGTTATTCAAATCATTTAGATTCCAGGTAAATGCACTCATAATTTGTACTTCATGTGTTCTGTACACAACCTTTTTACATCCTCTATTCAAACACAGTGAGCTGCTCTTTCTTCTTCAAAGACTCTGATATGTACATGTCTAAAGTCCAGTTACAGCTTGTACTATAACTACACTTAAATAGGTTAAGGATAACTGAGTGAACTACTACGTAATTAACTAGAAGACGTTGGCTTTCCTCCTCCTCCTCTTCCTCCTCTGAAATACCACCTGCTCTCTTCATCACCTCCTGTTGGATAATTATACAAGGATGTTGAGGATAGCACCTCCACCTTCAACTACATTAGGCAGAAGAAAGAGAAACAACAATATATCTCTGTTGGTACAGTAAGGACTTTCATAGAACCAAGTGCCAAGCACTAACAATCGCTAGGTAAACCCATTCCCCGTACACAACAAAGATAGCTAGGATAAGATACTACACCATGCTAAGTACTATTTTTAAGTGCCAGGACATACAACACACAATAAGTGTGTACATTAAGTGCCAGGCCGTACAACATACAATAAGTGTGTACATTAAGTGCCAGGACGTACAACTTACAAAAGTGTGTACATTAAGTGCCAGGACGTAAGACACACAACATACTGCAGTTTCCTCGACAGTGACCAATAAGTCCATGTGAGGGCAGTCTTTCCCTCGCACATGAAGGAGCACAGTCTTGTTGATGCCTCTACCACCTTTTACACAATCACCGCCACCTCCAACTCCACCATGATAACCACCACCACCGCCAACACAGTCACCACTACCTCCACCATCACTTAGACCAACATCAACACCACATCAAGCCTCAATCCCCTACATCACCCTCCTCACCCACCTCAGTTCTTTAAGGTCTTGGTGGTGTTGTTACTCTTCTCGCCTGATGACGTCTGGGGAGCAGAGAGAGGGAACATTAGCGTCTAGATGTTTGGACATGGAGACGTTCTGCTGCCGGACCCGCTCTCACCTTGGCCAGTATGAGCTTCAGCACCTCGTCACGTACCTGCCGGCAAACCAAACACAAAGTCACGACCCCGTCAAAGCAGCCTAAGTATTGAGGCACTTATGTACAGGGAGACAGCATGGTCACAGCAACGGCGTTTGAATCCTACCCTTTGTTCCGCCAGAACCCCGGTGATGAACAGAAACAGACCCTGGAACAGAGGGCCACGATTAATGGAGACTCTAGTATCTACTCTAGTTAATAGTGTCATTTAGACACTAAGAAGGTTTCTTGGTTCCAAAGCGACTCTTATTTAATTGGGGTAGTTTATTAAGACTGAGGACAAGGTGGGGTGTGCAGCGTTTTGCCCATAGCTAGATTTCCTGGGGATTAAACCCAGGAGCTTTGGGCGTGGCGCCTGCCTCGACGCGGCAGTATCCTGTACAACTGTTCCCCTCTCACCTGGAAGGAATTGAGGATGGTGAAGGCGTAGGTGATGAAGATCATGAGGCCGGACTGCGTGAGTCCGTCGATGGAGGCCTCGTCGCTGGAGTCTCCCAGGAGCAACATGACAAAGCCCAGGATCCAGGTGAGGCCGAAGGCCGGTGTGAGGAACAGCATGACCTTCAGGATGCTCTTGGCGGTGTCTGCGTCGGACTTGTTGTCGTCGGGCACAGCGGTCTTGGTGAGCGTGATGATGACCACGCACATGGAGAAGAGGTTGGTGAGGACCACGATACCCACGGGCAGCAGGAAGGCGTGGATAGAGCCCTTCAGCAGCCCCTCGTAGGTCAGCCAGCAGGTCCCCTTCTTCCGGTAGTCGCTGCCCGTGTACTTGTAGTAGACGTAGGTGCTGCCCACGATGAGCATGGGCACGATGTAACCCACGATGCTGGACAGGAACATGAACACCCTCTTCCTCAGCGGGTTGAAGACGAAGATGAGCTGGTGGACCAGCATGACGCTGAGACACAGCATCCAGCAGAACATGGTGAGGAAGAAGAAGTGCTGGCAGATGGTGAACACCAGGCACATGTTCTCGCTGATCTTGTCGGGGAAGGCGGAGGCCAGGAAGCTGAGGTCGGCCAGCAGGAGGCTGACGGCGATGTTGATCAGAGAAGTGTGGCGGAAGTGCGAGAGGTTGCTCTTGACGACGGCCGACCACACCAGCGCCTCGATGATGAGGAAGAGCAGCAGGGAGCAGATGGACACGCCCAGACCCAGGTAGGTGAGCTCGTCCAGGAAGGGCAGGATCAGGGTGGTTTTGGACATCAGGGCGGAGAAGGGCGTCAGATGGCTGCACTCGCAGATGGTTTCATTCCCGTTCACGCTGGTCATCAACTGACAGCCCTCGCCAGACCACTGGTGGGACGTGATGTTCCAGAACACGCATTCAACTTTGTTGAACTCCGGGTGCTCCATGGGGAAGTTGAGCTTGATGTCGATGGCCTTGCTGCTGCTGTTCTGCAGCGTGGCCGACACCACCAGGCTGGCCGTCTTGCTGTTCTTGTTCTTTCTGGGCAGCTTGTAAGCCAGGTTCTTCACGGCCATGGTCTTGAGGATGCCCTCGCTGTTGTTCACGGCCACGTCCACACCGAACACCATCTGGCGGCAGTCCTCCTCCTCCACCTGGCAGATGACCAGCTTGACGTTGTCTGAGTCCTCGCCCTTGCTGTTGTTGGCCTGGATGTTCTCCACCAGGCCCTCCACCGACTCCAGGTATTCTGTGGACATGGTGTTCTGGATGCTAATGTTGACGGCCTCCCATGATTGGTTCAGCATGTTACTGGCCGCATTGATCAGATTCTGGAAGAGGAGGGAGGAGGATATCAAGTAACGCTCACCTGGTCCCAGTGGGATTACCTTTACATTCAGGGTGTTTAGCAGACGCTTTTATCCAAAGAGACAACAAGTACATTTGTCGGAAGAAGAGGAAAAACAATATATGGCTGTCAGAACAGTAAGGATTTTCATACAGTGCCTTGCAAAAGTATTCACCCCCCTTGGCATTTTTCGTGTTTTGTTGCCTCACAACCTGGAATTAACATGGATTGTTTGAGGATTTGCATAATTTAATTTACAGAACATGCCTACAACTTTGAAGATGTTTTTGTTTTTTTTATTGTGAAGCAAACAACAAATAGGACAAAATGACAGAAAAAGTCAATGTGCATAACTATTCACCCCCCTAAAGTCAATACTTTGTAGAGCCACCTTTTGCAGCGATCACAGCTCTAAGTTGCTTTGGATAAGTCTCTATGAGCTTGCCACATCTTACCACTGGGATTTTTGCCCATTCCTCCTTGCAAAACTGCTCCAGCTCCTTCAAGTTGGATGGTTTGCGCTTGTGAACAGCAATCTTTAAGTCTGACCACAGATTTTCTATTGGATTGAGGTCTGGGCTTTGACTAGGCCATTCCAACACATTTACATGTTTCCCCTTAAACCACTCAAGTGTTGCTTTTGCAGTGTGTTTGGGGTCATTGTCCTGCTGGAAGGTGAACCTCCGTCCTAGCCTCAAATCACGCAGAGTGGTACAGGTTTTGCTCAAGAACATCCCTGTATTTAGCACCATCCATCTTTCCCTCAACTCTGACCAGCTTCCCAGTCCCGGCTGCTGAAAAACATCCCCACAGCATGATGCTGCCACCACCATGTTTCACTGTGGGGATGGTGTTCTTTGGATGATGCGATGTGTTGGGTTTGCGCCAGACATAGCGTTTTCTTTGATGGCCAAAAAGTTCAATTTTAGTCTCATCAGACCAGAGCACCTTCCTCCATACATTTTGGGAGTCTCCCACATGCCTTTTCGCAAACTCAAAACGTGCCATTTTGTTTTTTTGCTGAAAGTAATGGCTTTCTTCTGGCCACTCTGCCATAAAGCCCAACTCTATGGAGCATACGGCTTATTGTCGTCCTATGTACAGATACTCCAGTCTCTGCTGTGGAACTCTGCAGGTCCTCCAGGGTTACCTTAGGTCTCTGTGCTGCCTCTCTTATTAATGCCCTCCTTGCCCTGGCCGTGAGTTTTGGTGGGCGGCCGTCTCTTCGCAGGTTTGCTGTTGTGCCATGTTCTTTCCATTTGGTTATGATAGATTTGATGGTGCTCCTGGGGATCATCAAAGATTTGGATATTTTTTAATAACCTAACCCTGACTTGTACCTCTCAACAACATTGTCCCTGACTTGTTTGGAGAGTTCCTAGGTCTTCATGGCAGTGTTTGGTTAGTGGTGCCTCTTGTTTAGGTGTTGCAGCCTCTGGGGCCTTTCAAAAAATGTGTGTATATGTACTGACAGATCGTGTGACACATAGATTGCACACAGGTAGACATCATTTCACTAATTATGTGACTTCTGAAGGTAATTGGTTGCACCAGAGCTTTTTATGGGCGTCATAACAAAGGGGGTGAATACATATGCACATGCCAAATTTCAGTTTTTTATTTCTAAAAAATAGTTTTATGTATATATTTTTCTCATTTCACTTCACCAACTTAGACTATTGTCTTCTGATCCATCACATAAAATTCAGATTAAAAAAATATTGAACTAAAGGCTGTCATGTAACAAAATAGGTAAAAAGCCAAGGGGGGTGAATACTTTTGCAAGGCGCTGTAGAACCAAGTTCCAAGCACTATCAATCACTAGGTTAACCCACTCTCCCTTTACACAAAGAGATAGCTAGGTTAAGATGCTACACCATGCTACGTACTATTTTTAGGCGCAAGGACGTACAACATACAATAAGTGTGTACATGAAGTGCCAGATTGTGTACATTAAGTGCCAGGACTGCTTCAGGTCCGCCAGGTTTAGTGGTTTGTAAGGGATAGCAAACGCCAGTGTTGAAACACTGATCCCCGTTCGCAGCGTCCCACTCACAGGGAACAGCTGGTCGTTGAGCACCACGTTGCCCGAGGCCTGGGCCATCGTGCCCAGGATGCTGATGCCCGCGCTGAGGTCAGCAAGGTCCTCCTTGGAGCCCGTGTTGTGGATGGATCCGTTGTTCAGACTCCCGAAGATGCCCTCAGCTGCACTCTGCGTCGCGCCAAAGCCTTGTTTGAAGTTCTACCAGACAAGTTTCACACGTTTTATTTATGTTTTAGGTAATGTTTTTTTCAAGTTTCTATTTCTTTTCTTAAGTATTCCTTTTTTTCAACTAGTACTAGTTGAAGTTAGGTTAGAGATGGTTAAAAGTACTAGTTGTAGTTAGGTTAGAGATGGTTAGCAGTACTAGTTGTAGTTAGGTCAGAGATGGTTAGTAGTACTAGTTGTAGTTAGGTCAGAGATGGTTAGTAGTACTAGTTGTAGTTAGGTAAGAGATGCTTAAAAGTACTAGTTGTAGTTAGGTCAGAGATGGTTAAAAGTACTAGTTGTAGTTAGGTTAGAGATTTTTAATAGTACTAGTTGTAGTTAGGTTAGAGATGGTTAATAGTACTAGTTGAAGTTAGGTCAGAGATGGCTAATAGTACTATAGTACTATTAGCCATCTCTGACCTAACTAAAACTATAGTTGTAGTTAGGTTAGAGATGGTTAATAGTACTAGTTTTAGTTAGGTCAGAGACTGTTAATAGTACTAGTTGTAGTTAGGTAAGAGATGGTTAATAGTACTAGTTGTAGTAAGGTCAGAGATGGTTAATAGTACTAGTTTTAGTTATGTCAGAGACTGTTAATAGTACTAGTTGTAGTAGGTTAAGAGATAGTTAGTTACATTAGCCTCGTCCAGGGCCCTCAGCATTTCTGTGGAGATGCACTGGAAGAAGGGCTCCATCCAGGCACGGCCATCACAGGTGCGGGACACGTAGCCCTCACGGCCCTCGGGACACGTCCGGTTGAACACTGAGTTCCCTTCTGGGGTCCGCGGCCACCAACTGAGGTCCAGGAACTCTCCCTTACAGAACGGAGTGCCAGCTAGGAACACCAAGAGGGAATACTACAAGTTATACTACAGGTAATGCTACAAGGTATACTAAAGGTAATACTACAAGTTATACTACAGGTAATACTACAAGTTATACTACAGTAAATGCTACAAGTTATACTACAAGTTATACAACAAGTAAGACTACAAGTTATACAACAGGTAATACGTAAGGGATAATGCCCGATGAGGCACCCGACTTCGCAGAGGCAACCGTCCTACGCGACACCTTAGCAGGTGTCCGTATATCAAGAGTTAATGCACAACCCACAGCCAATCAGAATCGAGCATTCCCCCAGACCGTGGTATAATACAAGTTATACAACAGGTAAGAATACAAGTTGTACAACAGGTAAGACTACAAGTTATACTACAAGTAATACTACAGGAAAGACTACAATGTATACTACAACTGATATTACAAGTTACTCTACGTACTATCCTTCCCAATCCTAAAGCTGATTGCAGTGCCTTAAATGAACCACGATGTTTCTGTGATGAAACATAAAGTCAAGTTAAGGTTAAGGTTAGGGTTAAGGCTGTTTACGGTAGATGACCCCGATGTCCAGGCGGAGGGTCTTCTCCTGGTCCTTCTGGTTCTTAAAGGTGATGTTGACGTAGTGAGCTTCCGAGCTGGAGGTGCAGCTGATATCGACGTTGAAGATGTAGCGCTGTTCGTCTATCGACACTAGAGAGAGGCGCACGTTTACCTTAGTGAAGTGTTTAGGAGAATGTGTTCAAACAGTCGGTCTTAGCCGTGCAGTAGTGTCCTATTGAGGGTTTGGTAGAGTGGTCCGGAGTTTGAGTGTACAAATCTGGTTTCCCCTGCAGTACACTACTTAACACCCATAATTTGGCCTTAAATGAAGAGTACAACAGAGGCCCATTCGCTACCACACATATCCGCTCTTGAGCAGATGAGCTGATGAGGGCGTGGCACGTGTATGAAGGTATTATTGTAGCAAAAGTCTTTAGCACCTGTAACTGCAGATTTTGAATGCGTACACTAAAGTCACAGTAAATTTGAAGTTGTATATATTTATTTTGCATGTGTACTCTAACAGTACATTTGAAGTCGTAAATATTTTTTCAACCATTGTAAACACAAAATAGGGTCTATGAGTACGCAAGTCTGTGTTACAGGTGCACAAATCCTTTTGCTACAATCATTGCAGCGCAGTTGGTGCAAAACACATTCGCACACCCGTGTTTCATAATCTGAAAACATGCCCAAAATGTGTGCATTCGTAAACCCAAATTTTAAACTACTGCATCAGAAGTTGAACGCAATGTTGATTCAGCATTTTAATGAGCGAGCACAAGTCCATGGTTACAACTGCTAGAATCTGCTCCTGCAAGTCTCAGCTGTGGGTTTTTTTGCAGGTAGTTTTGCAACAGGTCTAGGTGGTACATGTGTAGCAAAAGTGATTTGTATCCGTATGAGGCAGGGCGTCCGTGGGCGGGACGAAAGTGCAGCACTAACCAATGAAAGTCGCCGGCAGGGGGTGCATTTTTCCAACTACACTGGGACCATCCAAGCAAACTCTTACTTTCTGGAGTATTGAAAGTAGACAAGAGGGCATTCTACACGACGGAGTTGGGTATCTTACATCATGTCAAATTAAATTACTTAGTTCAACTGAATTTCCCCAAAATTATTGCATTAACATGCCGCAAGTGTCCTTCAATGTATTTTAATGGTCTGCTTGGATGGTCCAAGTGTAGTTTGAAAAATGACGGCACACAGTCGCCAACACCCCCTGCCGGCGACTTTCATTGGTTAGTGCTGCACTTTTGTCCCGCCCACGGACGCTCTGCCTCATACGGATACAAATCACTTTTGCTACACTTGTACCACCTAGACGTGTTACAAAACTACCTGCAAAAAACCCCACAGCTGAGACTTACAGGAGCAGATTCAAGCAGTTGTAACGATGGACTTGTGCTCGCTCATTAAAATGCTGAACTGAATTCTATTGTATAGTTAAACCGTATACTTAACAGTATATTTATATTTTGTACTGTTCTTTCTGTTTTTTTATATATTAACAATAGGTTAAGTGAGTGTTGTACTTTGAGAGCAAAGGGTTAACCGAAGTCAAATTCCTTGTTTACGCAAACCTGCCCAATTAAGCTGATCTGAATCTGAATGAATAGTGGACTACATCGTGTTCATTATGTCCTGTTGCCCCATCATGGATAGCGGACTACATCGTGTTCATTATGTCAGCGATGGGGATTGAGGGAACCAGCCAGCTCCCTGGGGGGCAAGTGACTCAGCAGGTAGAGCGAATTGGCTGGTAACCGGGAGGTTGCTAGTTTGATCCCCGGCTCCTCCTAGCTGAGAGAGACGCCCCACCCTGACTGATCCTGACGAGCTGGCTGTCGCCCTGCGGGGCTGGCTCAGCTGTCCGAGTGTGAATGTGAGCATGAATGTGTGAATGTTAGGCTATACTGTGAAGCGCTTTGAGCGGCCACCGGTTAGAACAGTGCTGTATAGATGCCGTTTGTTTTCTCCCTCTCTGGAATAGGGCCACACGTCGCCCGGCCTGGGCCACGGGGGGGGGAGGGGTCTGCTCACCAACTGGCATCAGGGTGGCCTGCTCCACGTCCCGGTAAAACCATGTGACCTTGTAGTCCTCCGTGGTGGGGGCGATGGTGGTGGTGACCTTGACGGGCATCGAGGCGGAGTCCCCCTCGGAGCAGTCCACCATCAGGGGATCCATCACCATCTCGATGGGGTCGGGGAGCAGGGCCACGTTCAGTCCCAGCAGGGCCGTGTGCCTCACCGAGCCCTCCGAGAACTCACACTTAAACACGCCTGTGGGAACGTGCTGGCAGTTAGTTCTGGTTCTATCGTGGGTGTTCTTTAAAGGGGACATGTTATGCCAGCGGGTGTGTGTGTGTGATTAGCCATTACAAGCAGCTTGAAAATCTGCCTCTTCTGACATCACAAGTGGGCACGTCCACCTAGCGGTGTTTGTTTGCTAGCTAGCATCAGGGCGTGTCTATGAGCTGAATTAAACCGTCCCATCCTGCCCCCTACCTCACCTGCCCCGCCCCTTACCTGCCCCCCCCTGGGCGTCCCTCACCTGCCCCCCTCCTCACCTGCCCAGTTCCCGGTCACCCCATTCAGCGTGAGCCGGGTGCAGGCGGGCGTGCCGGCCTCGCAGCTGGTGAGCTGCGCCACGCTGCCGTTCCCCAGCTCGGCGAAATCCTCCCCCCGGCTCATGGTCCACATGGTGATGCTCAGGATCTCGTTGAAGGTGCAGGTCATGATGGGGGAGGCTTCGTAGCAGACAAGTGAGCCCGTGGAGGTCATCTCCACCAGCCCTGGGGGGGGGGCGGAACAGGTAGGGGTTAGACAGGTAGGGGTTAGACAGTACAGAGACAGGTCGTTAAGGAGCAGGTAGGGGTTAGACAGTGCAGAGACAGGTCATTAAGGAGCAGGTGGGGGTTAGACAGTACAGAGACAGGTCATTAAGGAGCAGTTAGGGGTTAGACAGTACAGAGACAGGTCATTAAGGAGCAGTTAGGGGTTAGACAGTACAGAGACAGGTCATTAAGGAGCAGGTAGGGGTTAGACAGTCAGACAGGTCACTAAGGAGCAGGTAGGGGTTAGACAGTACAGAGACAGGTCATCAAGGAGCAGGTAGGGGTTAGACAGTCAGACAGGTCATTAAGGAGCAGGTAGGGGTTAGACAGTACAGAGACAGGTCATTAAGGAGCAGGTAGGGGTTAGACAGTACAGAGACAGGTCATTAAGGAGTAGATAGGGGTTAGACAGTACAGAGACAGGTCATTAAGGAGCAGGTAGGGGTTAGACAGTACAGAGACAGGTCATTAAGGAGCAGGTAGGGGTTAGACAGTACAGAGACAGGTCATTAAGGAGCAGGTAGGGGTTAGACAGTACAGAGACAGGTCGTTAAGGAACAGGTAGGGGTTAGACAGTACAGAGACAGGTCGTTAAGGAACAGGTAGGGGTTAGACAGTAACTCACCGATGCTCTCCATGAGGATGGAGGCAGCCATGTCCATCTCCAGAGACTCGAGGACTTCCTGAAGCTTGGACGTCAAAAACACGGCGCTCACGTTGGCCACGAAGTCAGCGATGCTGTCGCTGAGGAGACGACACACAGCGGGGGGGAGGTCACTCAGTCACCGTAGAACCACCTTCGGAACACTTTGCATTGTGAAGACACTCCTTCTTCTCCGTCCTCAACCCCATCATCTCCAGCAGAGCTGTCCAGTCCCCTGGTTGGTGTTAATGGTCCTGTTCTACTGGTTCTGGATCTATTTAATAGCTACCGGTTAGTGTTGGTGGTTGCGTTAGCGTGAGGGTTAGGGTACCTCCAGTTTAGGGTCCTAAGGTGAGGGTTAGGGTGCCCTCTAGTGTAGGGTTAGGGGTTATGGGGTTAGGGTACCTGTAGTATGGGGCTATAGGGTGAGGGTTAGGGTACCTCTGGTGTGGGGTTAGGGTTAGGGGTTATGGGGTTAGGGTACCTCTGTAATGTGGTGACGTTCAGATTCTCAAAGCCGTTCAGCTTCCTCATGCCGGCGATGAGCTGTGAAAGGAGAAGGCGTGAGACAGGAAACAGAAGAAATCACATCGATATCAAGGCCAGATCAATCCTGATAGAGTTGGCTAAGGAAGAGTCGGACGCACCTTGGCTTCAGCCTCATCGTCCCACTGACCTGACGCCAACTCCACGGTGCCGACGATCTGAACTGGGGAGGGGAGCAGGACTGTGAGCACACGTCCCCAAAGCAGCCCTGTGTGCGCTGGAATGTGTGTGTGCATGTGTGTTTGTGTGAGTGCATGTGTGCGTGTGTGTGTGTGGGTTTGTATTCAGGACTGTGCATGTATATGTGTGTTCATGTGTGTTTGTTTGCGTGCATGTGTGCGTATTTGTGGGGGTGTTCATGTGCATGTGTATGTGTGTGTGTGTGTGTGTTTGTGTGTGTGTGTGTGTGTGTGTATTCACGTGTGTGCATGTGTTTGTGTGTGTGTGTGGGGGGGGAGGTGTTCACGTGTACACTTTTTATACGCAATGTTTTTTATATATGCGTTAATGTTAAACAATATAATAGTAAGAATAGCTAAGAAAAGTGTTTTTCGTACACATTATTTTTTCCATCAGAAGTGATTTATACTGTAAGTAGGTGATACCAAGGAACTGAGTTGCAAATTAGGCCTTTTTACACTGCCAAGCCGGTTCGGTCCCGGCTTGGCACGCCCTGCAATTTCACCGTCTTGCATGTGTGAAACCGAGGGGGTAAAATCCCCCGTCGTCACAGCGCCGGCTTTCTTGGTTCACTGGAGAAGTCAAGTTTCAAGTTTATTTTTAGAGCCCTTTAGAACAACAACAGTTGACCAAAGTGCTGTACAAATCAGCTATCGAGTTATAAAAACACAAGTATCATAAAAAACTATTTAAAGCACAAAAAGGACATAGACAATGATAAAACGTATGCAGAGAAAATGCAAGAGGAAATAAATGAGTTGTAGGAGGGATTTGAAAATGGGCACTGAAGGGGCTAGCCTAACATGAAGAGTGAGTTCGTTCCACAGTCTGGGGCCAACGACTGAAAAAGCCCGATCCCCCGCTCTTAGTTGGGCGAAAACGGATCTAACTGAGTATGACGAATGTATTAGATATGCAAATTTAGATATGTGACACAATTGACCGGCAAGCATACAAATCTACCCGCATATGGCATGTGGCTGGTTCAAATTTCCGTCCCTGGCATGAATGTGTGTGTACGCGTGTGTTTCTGTGCGTGCATGTGTGCGTTAGTATGTGTGAGTGCGTGCATGTGTGGATACGCGTGGCTGTGTGCGGGTGTGTGCTTGTATGCATGTGTGTGTGCATGAGTGCGTGCGTGTTTGTGTGTGCATGTGCATGTATGTGTGTGTGTGCGTACCTTGGAACTTTGGGATGCACATGGGTTCGTATCCCAGGATGGGCTGGGTGCAGGTGGTCTCGGTGCAGCAGGTGGTGTTGTAACACACGTCGTTGGTCCAGATGTAGCCCGGCCCGCAGTCACACTGCAACGTTTCGCCCAGCAGCAGGCAGTCTGCGCACAGGACGGCATCATGCACCAACCGGCTCCCCTTGGACTCACTCACCGGGTCGCTCGCCTCGCAGACGTTGGTTCAGGCTGGAATTCTAATTCTAGACAATAATTCTGAAAGAACGCGACGTTCGCCAATGCGGGTATGTCTGGAACCGATCATTTCGTTTTTTTTGGATTTCCACGTTACGGACGGACCTTCAACCAATCACAGGCTGAGCGCTGCGTTGGTCCAGTATTGGCCAACGCGAAGGTCAAGTATAGTATTATAAGTATAGTAGAAGTAGAAGTAATAGTAGTAGTATAGGAGCAGTGTGTTGTATTGTAGGAGTAGTAGTATTAGTATAGTAGCAGTGTGCTGTGTAGTAGTAGTATTAGTATAGTACCAGTGTGTTGTGTAGTTGTTGTAGTAGCAGTAGTATCTTGTAATGTAATGTAACTTTATTTGAACAGGGACAATGTACAAAAGAAACGTTAACCTTGTTTAGAGCAAGGAGAAGTGCATTGTACCAGAGTGGTGTTCCCAACACAGAACGTTACACAGTAGTTGTGTCAATTCGCAGGTTCCCCAATGTGATTGGTTGGCATTAGGTGGTGGGCATCTATTGGTTGTTCATGTAGGTATATTAGACAGAACGGCCACCAAAGGGATCTCTTGGTACTCTGCACGACCAAGATAACAAGTGCTGGTTGTTACCGTGGAATCCAAATAAAAGATTGGATTAAGTCATCAGTCTGCCGTGTGCACGTCAACTTCTTCTTAAACAACTTTGTCTTAGAACTATACAGAAACCGAAATACAACAACCAGGTTTTAGCAAACTGCTATTTTCCACCTGTAGTCCCTGGGCAGGTAAGAACAATAAATACTACAAAACTAAACAAGACACCAAAATATCTAAACATGGGATTAAACATTAAAAGGATAGCAAGATACAATAATACAGATACATAGGATAAAAAAAGTTTACGAAAAGCACTACATTGCATATTTTACAAAAAATATACCCCTATCCTACTAGCACTATAAAACATTATATGTGTGCAGGTCTGTTGCGTGAGAAGCCAAACCTTTGGCCGACGGGAGAAAGCTTGAAAATCATTACTGGTTAATAGATCTGTTGGGAGACTGTTCCACTGTTTAATCCCTACAAAAGATTAAACAGTGGAACAGTCTCCCAACAGATCTAATAACCAGTAATGATTTTGCATTAGATTTTCTTACGAAAGAGAAGGACGACTTCCCTCATGTGGTTTTACATTGTGCGATTCTGCATTTTCCCCTAAATGTTGACCTAATAGTAGTAGCAGTGTGTTTTGTAGTAGTGGTAGTGTGTGTGTAGTAGTATAGTAGTAGCAGTGATTTGTGTAGTAGTAGTAGAAGTAGAAGAAGAATAGTAGCAGTGTGTTGTGTAGTTGTACAGTAGTAGTATTGTGTGTGTAGTTGTATAGTGGTAGTGGTAGTAGTATAGTAGTAATGTGTGTGTACTAGTAGTATAGTATTAGAGTGTGTGTGTGTGTAGTAGTAGTATGTAGTATTATAGTAGTAGCAGTGTGTTATGTAGTTCTTTAGTAGTAGTAGTAGCATTGCGTGTGTGTGTAGTAGTATAATAGTAGTATGGTTGTAGTAATAGTGTGTAGCAGTATAATAGTAGTAGTAGTAGTGTAGTAGTAGTGTAGTAGAAGTGTGTTTTGTAGTTGTGTAGTTGTATAGTAGTATAGTAGTAGTGTGTGTGGGGCCCCACCTGACACCACTTCCATCTCCTGGATGCTGACCGGGTGTGTGCCAACGTCCAGCTGGGAGTTGTTGAAGGTGGAGAGGATGGAGGCCGTCGTCAAGGTGATGTTGCTCTCCACCATCAGCTCCGCCACAAACAGATCTGGGGACAACACCACAGTCTGTCTGTCTGCCTGCCTGTCTGTCTGTCTGACTGTCTGTCTGTCTGTCTGCCTGCCTGTCTGTCTGTCTGTCTGTCTGTCTGTCTGTCTGTCTGTCTGTCTTCAAACCCAGGTGCCTATCAAAATAAACACCACACAATGTCACAGCTAAATAATGGAACTGCATTAAAAACTAGAAATGAGTGCTGTAGTGCAAGGTGAGGTTTCAGATATGTTTTTGTAAAGCCACATAGTTTAAGGTGTGAAGAGTTGTTTAATGGCTTAAATCAGGTGAGGGATTTGAACAGAGTCTAAATGGAGTACAAAATGTAAACATCCACACCATTTATAAAATTTAAAATGGTGGAGTTAAACAATTAGCTGATATGATCAAGTTTGAATACATTTGAGATAGAATGTGTGTGTGTGTGTTTTGTTAGTAGCTTCATTACTAACAGTCACGTCATTGACCTTATTCAATCAGGCATATCGTTTCTGTAGATAACGAGTGTTGCCAGAGTGACAAGTGTTGCCAGATCAGATCAGCAATTTCCCTATAAGAATGAGTTTCATTTTATACATATTATCGTGTTATATGTAGCATAGTTTTATATGTAGTATAGTCTTATACATAGTATAGTGTTATATGTAGTATAGTTTTATATGTAGTATAGTATTGTTTTATACATAGTATCGTGTTATATGTAGTATAGACTATACTTATGTGTAGTAAAGTATAGGATAGTTTTATACGTAGTATCGTGTTGTATGTAGTATAGTATAGTGTTATATGTAGTGTTATATGTAGATAGTTTTATACGTAGTATCGTGTTGTATGTAGTATAGTGTTATATGTAGTATAGTATAGTTATATACGTAGTATAGTGTTATATGTAGTATAGTATAGTTGTATACATAGTATGGTGTTATATTTAGTATAGTATATTTGTATACGTAGTATAGTGTTATACATAGTATGATATAGTTGTATACGTAGTATAGTGTTATATGTAGTATAGTTTTATATGTAGTATAGTATAGTTGTATTTGTAGTATGGTGTTATATGTAGTATAGTATAGTTGTATACGTAGTATAGTGTTATATTTAGTATAGTATAGTTTTATATGTAGTATAGTATAGTTGTATACGTAGTATAGTGTTATGTTTAGTATAGTAAAGTGTTATACGTAGTATAGTGTTATATTTAGTATAGTATAGTGTTATACGTAGTATGGTGTTATATTTAGTATAGTATAGTGTTATACGTAGTGTAGTGTTATATGTAGTATAGTTTTATTGGTAGTATCGTTCTGAACGTAGCGCAGCGTGGAGTTAACCTACCTCCTGAAACGACCTGGTGAAAGTAGGAAAGAGGGAATCATTAGTAATCTCCTTGTGATGAATGTTTAATAATTGGTTATTGTTATAAAGTATTGGTCTTGGTTTGTTGAATATTGCTTATTGCTTATTAATTGTTGATCATTCATGAATTGTATTTATTATTAGTTATTTATATTGGTTGTTGATAATCGGTCCTTGCAGATTGTTGTTTGTCATGATTATTTCTTATTGATTATTGTTATTGAATATTTCTTTATGGTAATTGGTTATTATTCCTGATCATTTATTTTTGGTTGCCTGTAATTGGTTATTGATAAACGATTCTAGGTTATTAAGTAACGATTAATGATTATGGAAGATTGGTAATAATAAGTGTTACCTGGTTGTAGATAAAGACGGTTCCCAGAATGATCAATACTCTGCACAGCATGGTGGCCTGAGAAAACACACACAACTGTCACACAACTTAATACACACTATACACTTCTAATACACACCTGTTACACACTTAATATACACTATACACTAATAATACACAACTGTTACACAATAATGCACACTATACACTTCTAATACACACCTGTTACACACTTAATATACACTATACACTTCTAATACACAACTGTTACACAATAATGCACACTATACACTTCTAATACACACCTGTTACACACTTAATATACACTATACACTTCTAATACACACCTGTTACACAATAATGCACACTATACACTTCTAATCAACAACTGTTACACAGTAATGCACACTATACACTTCTAATCAACAACTGTTACACAGTAATGCACACTATACACTTTTAATCAACAACTGTTACACAGTAATGCACATATAACTGTTATACACCTGATAGACAATAATTAACTTATAATGCACACAGGCCTGCATTAACTGCCATTGGGCCCTGGGGCTGAGAGTGTTCGAAGGCCCCCTGAGAGGGGATCTTACGATGAAGATTTTTGGGGGGGGTCAAGTGACCACTGGGACCAGCTAGTGGCCCAGCTTGTGTCCCCCTTTTTTATTGGCTCATGATAGGCTTCTGATCTTTGTAAGCCCAAAACCAAAAATCACATTGTCTTGGCCCTACGCCGATCGGGGGGCCTATCATGAGCCAGTATTCATTTATTTATTTATTTATTTTACTGCAGCTCATGATAGGCCCCCTGATAGTCGTAGGCCCTGGGGCTTCATCCTGGGTAAGCCCGTGCATTAAGGCGGCCTTGAATACGCACCTGTTACGCACTTAATAAACACTAAGGGCGCACTCACATACTAGGCCATCTGTACTAGGCCATTCCCACACTAGGCCATCTGTACCGTGCCCAAGTCCGTTTCACACCTATACCGTGCTCAAGCCTAGATCGTTTGGCTAGTGTGAGCACGCCAACCGTACTCAAGTCCACTTCAATTCCGTGGCCTGGGCACACTTGGGAGAGGTGTGCTCAGGCCACGGTACAGATGCCAATGAGCCGACACGCGCACACGCACGGCTACGCAACCTGAGCTGGATGACGTATAGTCCATGCGAACCTTTTTTCCCATTAAACAATAAACATGACGGCAAGCGGTTCAGTTGGTGCGACAGCCTCGTAAGGACAGTTCCTCTGCGTCTCTCTCGCAGATCGCACCATCTTTCAACGTCTTTGTTTAATACGACTGCATCACCCTCTCTCACATGATCAGCAGCTCGCGGGTTTCACTTTCTCTCAAGTTAGAAGTTAACTGCTCATGATCATATCGCTGCGTTGTCTCTGTGGAGACAACACCGAAACCCTAGCCCCCCCCCTGGAACCGCGGAGCCGTCGCATTTACAACAGAATGAAACCCAATAAACCACCAATGTGTGCAGGGTCCGGGAGGGTAAAATCGGGGTTCTAGCTCAAGCAGCTAATTGACCTCGGGAAGTGTAAACGCGCGGACCGTGCCGCGAAAAAGGCGTGCATAAAACGGCCTATTTGGCAGCGTAAAACCGCTCAGTGAGAGGGGGCTGTGTCTGAGTAGAACGGCTCCAAATAAGCAAAAAAGTCAGTAAAGTGTCAACTGTGTTCTCTGCGTTGTTCTACTAAGCAGCGGACGCCTGGTGGTGACGTATTACGGCGTGGTGACGTATGTACAAGAGGCAACCGTAGTCAGGCCCAGTTGAGATTGCCTAGTGTGAGCACAGCCCAGCGCACAGCAGGGGGCGGGGGGGGCAATCGTACTTCGGACAAAACTGACTTGGGCACGGTACAGATGGCCTAGTGCGAGTGCACCCTGACACACCAAAGCACTTCTAATGCCCACTAATAGCACCTATTATTGTGTGTTTGCGGGAATGTGTGTGTGGTGAACCCCTGATTTGCATGGCATTGTATGTGCACCATGACCGACATCTGCCCCGCTCGGCGGGCTCTGACTTAGAAATCATACAGAAATAAGTCTCCAAGCACGCTTCCTACCAGCTTGTCTCCTATGTGGGAGCCATGCTTCCTACCAACCCTGGCTCCAATCTGTTTTGTGGAAAGGCAGCATTCCCTTGTAATATTATTGTTATTATTATGTATTATTATACTCCCCATAATCCAACCTCACGAGGACGCCTCTTCATAACCCTAACTCCAGCACTCTGATCGCAGTCCCAGCCAACGTTGAGGCGAAATACATTCATCCACAGGAAACCTTCAGCGATGCCTTTAACCACACCTAGCTAGGATCTTTCCTTTGCTTCCTACCCAGGGCCCTATGCCCTAAAGGAACCTAGGGCCCTAATGGAACCTAGGCCCTATAGGAACCTAGAGGTACCTATCCGTTTCTTCAGAGGAACCCTTAAGAAACCTTTAAGAGGTTTAAAGCAGATGATCACTTTCTGAAATGACATCTGAGGCCTCACATTTCAATGTCTGACTATCACTACGATCGATCACATTCCCAATGCAGTACACCATAATGCTACAGTATCAGCATCACTGTACAGTACTCATTACAGCATCATACAGTATCAGCTTCACTCTACAGCACTCATTACAGCAGCGTCTCTACAGTATCAGTATTACCTTGTTGTATGACTGTACAGCCTTGTTTGTGTGCTGTTGCCTCTCTAACCTATCATTTCTCACTGCCCCTTTCCCCTTCCCCCCCTAGAAGCTTGTGCTTTTTGTCAGGCCATCACTGTAAATAAGAACTTGTTCTTAATGATCTGCCTGGTTAAATAAAGGTAAAATAAAAGCATCACTATACCGTGCTCTATGTACCAAACTGCTGCCGGCCGGTACACCGGCAGTGAAACATTCAGTCCACAATACTCATAACAAGTCTACTTGTTCCCTGATCCTTAAGGAGGGAGATGTTTGAAGAGGACCTACCGGATGTGGAGGTTCCTGGGGCGAGCAGTAGAATCTCAGCCGGTGTGGTAATGCACAGATCCGGAGCTCCTCAACTGTCCGGCTGACGTGTGTCTGTCCTCAGCTGCTATTTGCATGGTTAATGCCCTCTATGCTTTCCAAGGGGAGTGACTGACTACCTTTCCATGTTCATTTGTTTACCAAATGAGTCCCGCTCCTTCAGACTTTGTCTCCTCAAGATCTGGGCTCCTACCTCACCTCCTCAGATCCTGTTTCCTTGAGACCTCGTCACTTAAAGACCTTATGTCCTTCGTTTCCTTCTGACCTTGTCTTCTTAGAAGATGTCATGTGAGGATTCTTATTGGTCGGCTTGATAGTTTGACCAAAGCCACGCGTCTCACTGTGGGACGGGACCCAAACCGTCCGGAGGTCGGAGCGCAGTGTGAGATCCCCAACACACCGGAACGTTCTGCTTCCCAACACACCGGAACGTTCTGCTTCCCAACACACTGGAACGTTCTGCTTCCCAACACACTGGAGCGTTCTGCTTCCCAACACACTGGAGCGTTCTGCTTCCCAACACACTGGAGCGCTCTGCTTCCCAATACACTGGAATGTTCTGCTTCCCAAGGTGCAAAAGTTCCCTTCAGTTCAGGAAAGCAACGGTGGTTCCTCAGTTTAACAGCCGTCAGTACGGAGCCGTCCTCCATGTCCCCTCGGTCCCACTCTGTCCCCGTTCCTCCTACACTATGAGGGGCCCTCACTGCCTTCTTCTTCAGTCTTAGAGGCCCTCAATGCGTTCCTCTACAGTGTGAGGGGCCCTCACTGTGCCAGTTTGAGGCCCTTGTGGAGGCTCCTGATAGTGGAGGCTCCTGAATAGCTGGCTGTGGGGAGGCGATTTGAATGCAGCAGCATTGGGCGGTGGTTCTGAAGTGGTCCTTTGTGCTTGGTGGCCGCAATGGGAGCTGCACAGCACCGAGGCCAGCCACTGTGCACACATGCAAAGCAACCGGCGGCAGGACAAACCAAGAGGAAACACACTGCTATGTTATTGTTGGGGCGCCGTGGCCTTGGCTGGGTGTCCGTGGTAGACATCATAGAGCTCTTCAAACAACTCTGATGGTATCTTTAACACAGTTGGCAGAAGGTAAATAACCTGCGGTGAGACTACGTGAGGCAAAGAGAACCGCCATCAGCCTCGAAAGTGAAACATGGACTTAAGCCCTTTAGGCAAATGCTTTACTTTAGGAGAATCAACACAGATTACTGTTTAATAGCGCGTCATGTTGGTGCTGGAACAGATTGTCCAATATACTTCCCCTAGCCTATCTATACCCAACCACACCCAGCTGAACCTAGCTACACTCCGATATACCGTCTACACCTAACTACACCTTACTACACTATATCTATCTGAACCTAACCACACCCAGCTCCAAGTATTTACACCTCTTTATACCTAGCTACACCTCACTACACTAAACTACACCTAACCCCCCCCTGCTAACCTCTGATTCCTCTTTATACCTAGCTACACCTTACTACACTAAACTACACCTAACCACACCAAGCTACAACTATCTACACCTCTTTATACCTAGCTACACCTTACTACACTAAACTACACCTAACCCCCCCTAGCTAACCTCTGATTCCTCTTTATACCTAGCTACACCTTACTACACTAAACTACACCTAACCACACCAAGCTACAACTATCTACACCTCTTTATACCTAGCTACACCTTACTACACTAAACTACACCTAACCCCACCCAGCTAACCTCTGATTCCTCTTTATACCTAGCTACACCTTACTACACTAAACTACACCTAACCCCACCCAGCTAACCTCTGATTCCTCTTTATACCTAGCTACACCTTACTACACTAAACTACACCTAACCCCACCCAGCTAACCTCTGATTCCTTTGGTGACGTCACCATACAGACGTTCTCTCAGCACCTCTAACTCCCAGCCCCCTGGGAGGACCTGACCACCGGGTTCACCCCAAAAGACATGCCGTCCCCCCCTCCCACAGGTCTGACTCCCAGGCTTCATCGCCCCAGGGCAGCACACTGGGACTAATCTGGGAATATCATCAATCACATCTGATATTCATGAGATAACGAGGAGAACTGAAGCTCCCGAGATGCCGAACGTTGTCGTTCCGAGCACTAAGAAAATCTGATTACCCACAACCTCTTTACAGCTTGCCACCCCTCCTAATACCTAGTTACCTAACTACACCTATTTAAACCTCTTTATTCCCAACTAGTCCTGATTAGATGCCTGGCGTGTGGCACTTCAAATGTGCGTTCTTGGGCAAGACAGAGGGCGGGACTTCCTAGCAAGGCCAGGGTGAGCAAGACGGAGGTAGAGTGCCAGCCTATCGGTGACATGGGTTGGGAGGAGAGAGGCCGGGACGTCTGGTAGAGGGATACATGTTTCGGATCCGTTTTGGATATTGCTTTGTGAAATGATTCTTTAAAAACCTCCGTTGTGTCCTCTCTGTTGTATCCTCTTTCTTGTTCTTCTCTTCCTCCTCTTCTCAGTCTCGCTCCAGGGACTCTCACCTGGTATATACAGCTCACAGGCAGAATGAGTGGAAATTGGCTTTCAAAAGAGAGGAAAAACCCGGTACATGACCCTCTCTCAGTCTGCCTAGCTCCACCTATCTTCACCTAGCTCCTCCTAGCTCCAACTAGCTCCTCCTAGCTCCAACTAGCTCCTCCTTGCTACAGCTAGCACCACCTAGCTCCTCCTATCTCCTCCTAGCTCCAACTAGCTCCTCCTTATTACACCTAGCGCCACCTAGCTCCTCCTATCTCCTCCTAGCTCCAACTAGCTCCTCCTAGCTCCTTGTAGCTCCTCCTATCTCCTCCTAGCTCCTCGTAGCTCCTCCTAGCTCCTCGTAGCTCCTCCTAGCTCCTCGTAGCTCCTCCTATCTCCTCGTAGCTCCTCCTTTCTCCTCGTAGCTCCTCCTATCTCCTCCTATCTCCACCTAGCTCCTCCTAGCTCCTCCTAGCTCCACCTAGCTCCTCCTAGCTCCTCCTAGCTCCACCTAGCTCCTCCTAGCTCCTCCTATCTCCTCCTATCTCCACCTAGCTCCTCCTAGCTCCACCTAGCTCCTCCTAGCTCCACCTAGCTCCTCCTAGCTCCTCCTATCTCCACCTAGCTCCTCGTAGCTCCTCGTAGCTCCTCCTAGCTCCTCCTATCTCCACCTAGCTCCTCCTAGCTCCTCCTAGCTCCTCCTAACTCCTCCTAGCTCCCCTGTCCGGTGGCGTTGTTTGGTTGGTGGTTTTGCGTTCTGTCCTCAGCTCACATTTGACTGATGGCTTCTGTCAGTCGGCTAATCAGACGGCATCAGGCGCATTTGGTTAAGACAAACAAAGCGTTTGTTTTACATGGGAGCTCTGAGTTGCCCTCCGCAGATCACACAAGGAGAGCCTCGGGTTTCATCACAGATTCTTCTGAGGTAACACTACATTTATATGCTGCAAAAATAGAAAATCAGAACCGAAACTACCAACTTGTAAAGCATTTAATTGTATCAGCCACACAAATAGCAACAGCCATCCGTATATTATACCAAAACACGTGTACTGCATTATACATGCATCGCAGCTGCATCCAATGGTTTAATATTGAATATATATTTATATATATAAATATATGATAATGAATGCCATTTTATAAATAACCAGTATTTTATAAAGTGTATATAGAGACTTTGTATAAAGACATGCAATATGTTGTCTTAGTATAATGATTTCAGAATACTAGACCCATAGAGAATATAATACAGTAGAATACTGTATAATACTATAAAACCAAGGAGAACCAAGTAGAATACAGAAGAATACAAAACATCCTAGTAGAATAACATAGAATACAATAGAACCCAGCAGAATACAATATAATACAATAATAGGCAGTAGAACCCAGCAGAATACAATAATAGGCAGTAGAACCATTTGAATCCAGTAGAATCTAGCAGATACCCTAGAATACAATAATAGCCAGTGAAACCCAGTAGGATGGGAGTTCTTCTCCCATGGAGGGTAATGTGGTCACTGGGTCTCTCCTCTTCCCAGCCCCTTCTCTTGTTTATGTGCTGCTTCCACATGTGCGTTAGAATCCGGCTCTCAAGGGCCCTCTGAGCTCCTGGTCTGATTCCTGACCGCACGGACTCTGGTGGGAACCTTCGCCACATAAAGAAAGTTATATATACGACTTAACCGTCAACACACAAACGCACACACTCACAAACACACAGGAGAACAACTGGCATTAACAGCACAATGACAACAATAAACATAAAAAGTATTTTATTTGAAGGTAGTGGATTTCAAGCCGCTACGGTACGGAGACGGATAAGGGGACAGGAAGCCAACCATTTCCTGTTGTGCGCTCGAACACAGGTGCCTCCCAACGTGCGTTTGAGGTTCTTTGTTCAGCAGACATTGCAGATTAATGTTTGGTGGTGAATCAAGGATGTCTTAATAGCACGACGCCATCATTTCAATTGATTGATAGTAGAATGTTCTTTTAAAAGGTCCCATGACATGCCACCAGGTGTGGTGTGATTAGCCGTTACGAGCCGTTTTGGAAATCGGCCCCTTATGACATCACAGGTGGGCGTGTCCACCTAGATGTGTGCTGGATAGATTAGTCTGCCAGCCTACCCAGTGGACTGTAGCAAACGTTGCTCATCTATCCGTCACACATAGGTGGACACGCCCACCTGTGATGTCATAAGGGGCAGATTTCCAAAACGGCTTGTACCGTCTAATCACACCACACCTGGTGGCGTGTCATGGGACCTTTAAGAACGACAACGATTTATAAGTATGATTGTATTGTTCACACAGGGGCATGTTCTAACTGGCCGGGAGGCGTCAGGTGTGGTTAGGATCAGTCCCTCCAGATGTCCTGGTTGGCCGGGAGGCATCAGCTGCTGTTCTGATTGGCCGGGAAGCGTCAGCTGCTGTTCTGATTGGCTGTGAGGTGTCAAGTGCTGTAAGATGCAGCCTCTCGAGATGTGCTCACTGGAGCTGAAGAGCTTAGATTGTAACCTGAAAGAAACCATAGAATATAACATAATACAGTAGAACCAATGCGGCAGACCTTCTGCAGTCCAACGCTTTCATTTGAATCTGAATCTCTGAGGCCTCTGGGCTCCTGCTCTGACTACTGAAAACACTGACTACTGCTCTGATGATAAACCAGAAGGCAGAACCGCTATGATTAAGATAGAGCAGGGGTTCCTTAACTTTTACATTTCTGGATCCAATATGTAAGTCTGTGGGAGCCAACCAGAGTTCGAGCACAAGAAATGGTCCTCCTCTGTAATCCTGTTTAAGAAAGGATCCCCGATACCACTGTAATCAGACCTCTCTGAAGGTCTACAGAGGGTCTGATGGATCATGACTGGATCCTGAGATAATTTGCCGTGAGACAAACCCATAGTTTAGAACATGCTCAAATAAAGGAACCATTCTCACCTCTTCTTCTGCCCAAGTTGCGTAGGAACCCCAGTCCACCGGAAGACGACGGCCCGGCTGAAGTACTCTGGAGAACAAAGAGAGAACATTGGTCTGTTATGAGACTAGAGAACGGAGAATGTTGGTCTGTTATGAGACCACAGAATGGAGAACATTGTTCTTTTATGAAACTAGAGAACTGAGAACGTGGCGGGTTATGGGATGGAAATTAAGAACACAGAACAGAACATAGCGCTGTAGTTCTGACCTGTGTGCCACTGGTCCCTGTGCTCGTGTACGCCTTCAGCGCCGACCGGACCTGGGAATCCAAAACAAGAAGATTAAAGAAACACCTTTTTCAGGAACATCCAGTGACATGAACATCTGTGTAACGACCGGTCGTACCTTTGCGTCCAGCAGAGTTCCAAACACCAAGATGAAGAAACCCTTTGTTAAGAAGATAGAGACAACATTTCATCAAACATGTTGACCATAATAATGGATCAGATTTAACACATGGTGAGCGATGTATTGAGGAGTTTTGCAGGTTCCGCTGTGCGTTTACCTGCAGTGAGTTGAAGAGGGCGAAGGTAACATGGATGCCAAAGACCTCAGGGTTGGTCATCGTTCCTACGCCCAGACCCCAGGTGGTCCCGAAGAAGGGCGTGAGGACGGCCAGGCTGCGGACAATGACCAGCAGGCTGCTTCTGTCCGAGTTGCCCATGCTCTGACTGCGGAGCATCTTGTACAACACCACTGCCAGGATCACCAGGTTGATGACCACGATCAATAGCGCCGGGATCACAAACGCCAGCAGTGCCATCGACTCGTACCAGTTCAGCCAGCAGACGCCCAAGGGCCTGAAGTACACGTTGTTGGGAGCCGTCACCGCGATGGTGATGATCGCGATGAGGAGCGGAGCGCCGTAGCCCACGGAGAAGCCCACGGCCACCATGCCCCCGTCAGACAGGCCGCCCCCGAACACGCTGACGGTGCGGTAGAGCAGCAGCAGCCCCGACATCAGCATCCAGAAGAACAGAGACAGGTAGAAGAAGTGGATGAAGAAGGTGACTGCGAAGCAGGCTGGAGGGTTCTCAGAATCTGCGTCTGAAATGACGGCACCAATGATGAACCAGATGTTGGCTATCAGCAGGGACACGGCGATGTTCACTATGCACGTGTGTCGTAGATAGGAGGTGGAGTTCCTGTTTATCTTCCTCCAGATGATGGCTTCAATGATGAGACAGATCACCAATGACAGCAGGGATATGCCCACGCCGATGTAGGTGATGTAATCCAGGATGGGTGACCTCGGGCTGGACGGAGACATGAGGATGGAGAAGGAGGTGAGATGGTTGCAGTTGCAGGTGACAGTTTCGGCGTCTGAGACCACCGCCGTACAGCCCGTGCCGTCCCATGCCCCCTCGTTGTCCAGCAGGCTGAAGTTCCAGAAGACACACTGAGGACTCGTCAGATTCTGGTCGAGGATGTCGAAGATGAACGTCACGTTGTCGACGCTGCTGTTGGAATTGACCAGAAGCACGTTGGCGTTGATGACGTTGGTGGTGTTGGCACCGCTGGCGTTGGAGGGGAGGAGGACGTTGTCCAGGGAGTTGAAGTTGATGGTGGTGATGAAGCTGTTATCCTGGTGCGGTCCCGGTAGTTCCAACGCCACCAAGGAGAGATTGGCACTAAAAGATCCAGAAAATCTGCTTCTGTTTAAGGTGATCCGCTCTGTGAAGATGAAGAAGTCGGGATCGTCCGTCAGGGAGTCTGACATCACCTCGATGGAAGCCAGGAAGGCTGAGCTGTCGCTCGTAGTTTCAATGAGTTCAGGTGTTGATGACAAGTTGTTTGTTCCTGTGAAGTCAGTGTTCAGGGTGTTCCAGGCACCCCTGGATTGATCGTCGACGAGAACATCTGCTGTCTCCAGAATGCCCTTCAAACAAAACAAAGAGCGAGCTTGTTCAGCAGCGGGCAAAGCTCGATAACGGATCATAAGGCCTTGAGTTTACACCATACCGTCATGAGGGTCACGTTGATGAGCAGGTTCTGCGAGACGTTTGCCAGACGTGTGAAGATGGTGACGATGGTGTGGATGTTGGCTGGAGATTCCGACACCCTGTCTGTGTTGTTCACGGTCGCAACGCTGAGGTCGGCCACAAACTGTGGGAAGGTACCTACATCCAGGTTCTGGAGCAAGAAACAAAACATCTTTACATCCACTGTAGAATAAAGCCCACGATGTCTTACTTCCATTGGAAGAAGGCGACACATTTAGCCATACATGGAAGGATGGATGTGAGAGTCTAGTCTGGGTTTTGGGGTTAATATTAGACTGGTCAACCTTCAACATTATTAGTATAGCCCTTTATCACAGCAACATTCAGTGGGACTGCACTACATCCCCTAGCCCAGGCATCTCCAAACGGTGGACCGCGGTCCCGTTCCGGACCAAGTGACGGTCCTATCCGGACCCATGACCAATTTAAAATAATGCGATTTCTTTTTTTTTTATGATTTTTTTTTTTTTTATATTTCACTATACAAAGCATGATTATGTTAATAAAGACATTTCTCACTGAAATACAAATTGAAAGGCAGAATAGTCCGTAGTACAGCATAAAAACAGCAAAAAGTAATGATCTTCACAGAGCAAAGCTCATGCACTCACCGAACTCCCCCCCTCCCTCCGTCTGTCACGGCATGTGCGTAATAGCGTCACTCAAAATATAGCCAATCAAATCGTTTGTTTACCGGAAGAGCGATTTGGAATGAGAAAATGGCTTGCTCGAAAATTAGGAAAGTTGACCACGAAAACAGACATTTTAAAGATTAATGGACTGACCAATACATGTTCATTATCCCGCAAGGCTGTACTAAACCTTTGTTGTGTCTTTTATGTGTTGAAACCGTGGCGCTGATAAAAAGCGTGAATATTAAGCGGCATTATGAATCCAAACACAGATCCTTCGAGGAAAAGTATCCTCAGAAGCCAGAAGTAAGAGCGTGGAAAATATCCGAGCTGAGAGCTCACTATGAGAGGTCTACTCGAGTCTTCACACACTCATTTACAGGCTAGCAACGTGTAAATGAATGCTCACTTAAGATTGCATGGATTTTGGGGCAACATTAAAAAAACTTTCAGTGACGCGACTGTTGTGAAGGAGCGCTTGACCGCCGCTGCCGAGACGTTACTTGAAGGTAAACAAAGGGATGAATTGTGTGCAAAAATAAAGCAAATCCCAAATCCCTGCAACGACAACGAGAAAATACGAAATGTTATCAGATGACGCACTGTCACAGCTTGATGCGGCTGTTCAGAGTGCCCCATCCTTAGCCATTGATGATTCTTCAGATGTAACGGATAATGCCCAGCTTTTGGTTTATGTGCGACTTTTCATAAACAAGAAAGATCTGTGAGGACCTTAAGACACACACAAGACACACACGTCTTGTGTGTGTCAAGTGGGTCTAACACCACTTAAGACACACAAGACGAGAAGATATTTATGAGGCTATTAAGGAGATGCTGTCAAAGAGGGGGATTGATCTAACAAAGGTTGTCTCAGTCACTACAGATGGGGTACCTGTTTTCCTTACTTGAAATGTAGGCCTCATGCACTTTGTGTTTATTTGAAGTGTAGGCCTAGTGTTCCTGTTCTACTTACTTGACATGTAGGCCTTATGCACTTTTTATGTTTACTTGAAATGCAGGCCTAATGTACCTGTTTTGTTTACTTGAAATGTTAATATGCGTTACTTTGTCTTACTTGAAATTATAAGGATAATTATAAGGAAATATGCCGTGTTGATTGTATTTGACAAAAGTAGGCTATTAGGACGTGGTAGGTTAGAGGTTCAGACCTTTCTTGGAAGGAATTTTTAGTAACTGGACCTTGTTCAATTTTAATTGAAGACCCCTGCCCCAGCCCACACAGAGAGGGCATCACTGACCTAGGGACGGTTAGGAGTGCAATGGTACCATAATTACGGTCTAACATAAGGGTGCTATTACACACACATAGACTCGATATGTTACGGTTATTTGGGGGTTAGTGTCATGATAATTCTGCGTTCATGTTAAGGTTATTTTGAGTTCATGTTACAGTGAATAGAGAATATGAGTTCAGGTAAGGTAAGGTAAGGTTAAGGTAAGGGGATCACCTCAGCCTCTTGCAGCAGGTTGTTGAGCACGCTCAGGACGCAGTTGTCCTGTAGGGGCACCCAGGTCCCGTTGGTCTGGCATTCGGCTGTCCTGTTCCCCACCTCGTCCGGCCTGCAGCCCGTCACCGCCTCGTCCCCCAGCTGTCCGTCCCCAAAGACCTCGTCCCCACAGCGGAAAACTGCGGAAAGACGGGCGCTGCGTCAGTCCCAACGGAGGTACAACTTAAACCGACTTAACACAGACTGTATAAAACAGGTTAAACTGACTTGACCTACTATAAAATACAGACTAAACTGACTTAACATAGACCATATATAATACAGGTTAAACTGACTTAACATAGACCGTATATAATACAGGTTGAACTGACAGCATAGACCGTATATAATACAGGTTGAACTGACTTAACCTACTATATAATGGTTACAGGTTAAACTGACTTAAGACAGACTGCATATAACAGGTTAAAGGGACTACGCATTGACTATGTAACACAGGTTAAAGTGACTTAGCATAGACCATATAGAATACAGGTTAAACTGACTTATCAGACTGTACAGGTTAAACTGACTTTACACAGACTGTACAGGTTAAACTGACTTTACACAGACTACAGGTTAAACTGACTTAACCAAGGCTGTACAGGTTAAACTGACTTTACACAGACTACAGGTTAAACTGACTTTGCACAGACTGTACAGGTTAAACTGACTTTACACAGACTGTACAGGTTAAACTGACTTAACCAAGGCTGTACAGGTTAAACTGGCTTAGCACAGACTGTACAGGTTAAACTGACTTTACACAGACTGTACAGGTTAAACTGACTTTACACAGACTGTACAGGTTAAACTGACTGCACAGACTGTACAGGTTAAACTGACTTTGCACAGACTGTACAGGTTAAACTGACTTTACACAGACTGTACAGGTTAAACTGACTTTACACAGACTGTACAGGTTAAACTGACTTTACACAGACTGTACAGGTTAAACTGACTACACAGACTGTACAGGTTAAACTGACTTTACACAGACTGTACAGGTTAAACTGACTTTACACAGACTGTCACCTGGAGGTCAGTGCTACTAACCGGCTGAGGTAGAGGTCTGGTCACCTGGAGGTCAGTGCTACTAACCGGCTGAGGTAAAGGCCTGGTCACCTGGAGGTCAGTGTTACTAACCGGCTGAGGTAGAGGCCTGGTCACCTGGGGTTCTGTGATACTAACCGGCAGTGGAGAAGGTCAGAGTCAGGGCCCTGTTGAACTGTGGGTAGACGGCCTCCTGGCAGGTGAGCTGCACTGTTGTGTCCTCACAGGACCTGTTGTAGTTGTAACGGTTGCACTTTATGTTGCCTGAAATCAAACGCCGTGGATAACACATATAATTATGCTCTGCATATATTAGTATTGTACTATAGTATTATTATTATACTTTACATTTATATTGTAGTTTACTTTTGTTGGATTTGAATTGTCTATACTCAATATTCACTGTAGAGCTAATGTAGCATCTCCCCCCACTGAGTACTGTATCGTGAGCTAGTACCGTAAGCTAAGCTAATGTAGCATCTCCCCCCACTGAGTACTGTATCGTGAGCTAGTACCGTAAGCTAAGCTAATGTAGCATCTCCCCAAACTGAGCACTGTATCGTGAGCTTGCACCGTAGGCTAAGCTAATGTACTATCTTTCCTTCCTCAGTGTGTACTGCCATTGGCTAGGCCTATACCCTAGCACAAATAATGTCGCATATTTGGCTACAACTATAGCCTAGCAAAATATGCTAAGGTAATGTAGCCTCTTGCTCCTGTACCTGGTTGGCCTATTACTTTAGCCTAGCAAAGTATGCTAAGTCAATGTAGCCGTTTGCTCCTGTACCTGGTTGGGCTAGTACTTTAGCCTAGCAACATATGCTAAGCTAATGTAGCCTCTTTCTCCTGTACCTGGTTGGTGTGTTACTTCAGCCTAGCACCATATGCTAAGCTAAGTTAGCCTCTTGCTCCTGTATCTGGTTGGGGTATTTCTTTAGCCTAACACCATATGCTAAGCTAATGTAGCCTATTGCTCCTGTACCTGGTTGGGGTATTACTTTAGCCTATTACCATATGCTAAGTTAATGTAGCCTCTTGCTCCGGTACCTGGTTGGCCTATTACTTTAGCCTAGCAAAATATGCTAAGCCAATGAAGCCTCTTGCTCCTGTACCTGGTTGGGCTAGTACTTTAGCCTAGCAACATATGCTAAGCTAATTTAGCCTCTTGCTCTTGTACCTGATCTGGTAGTACTTTAGCCTAGCACCATATGCTAAGCTAATGTAGCCTCTTGCTCCTGTATCTGGTTGGGGTATTACTTTAGCCTAGCACCATATGCTAAGCTAATGTAGCCTCTTGCTCTTATACCTGGTTGTGATATTACTTTAGCTTAGCACCATATGCTAAGCTAATGTAGCCTCTTGCTCTTATACCTGGTTGGGGTATTTCTTTAGCCTAGCACCATACGCTAAGCTAATATAGCCTATTGCTCCTGTACCTGGTTGGGGTATTACTTTAGCCTATTACCATCTGCTAAGTTAATGTAGCCTCTTGCTCCTGTACCTGGTTGGCCTATTACTTTAGCCTAGCAAAATATGCTAAGCCAATGTAGCTTCTTGCTCCTGTACCTGGTTGGGCTAGTACTTTAGCCTAGCAACATATGCTAAGCTAATTTAGCCTCTTGCTCTTGTACCTGATCTGGTAGAACTTTAGCCTAGCACCATATGCTAAGCTAATTCTAGCCTCTTGCTCCTGTACCTGGTTGGGGTATTACTTTAGCCTAGCACCATATGCTAAGCTAATGTAGCCTCTTGCTCTTGTACCTGGTTATGATATTACTTTAGCTTAGCACCATATGCTAAGCTAATGTAGCCTCTTGCTCTTGTACCTGGTTATGATATTACTTTAGCCTAGCACCATATGCTAAGCTAATGTAGCCTCTTGCTCCTGTACCTGGTTGGGGTATTACTTTAGCCTAGCACCATATGCCAAGCTAATGTAGCCTCTTGCTCTTGTACCTGGTTATGATATTACTTTAGCTTAGCACCATATGCCAAGCTAATGTAGCCTCTTGCTCCTGTACCTGGTTGGGGTATTACTTTAGCCTATTACCATCTGCTAAGCTAATTCTAGCCTCTTGCTCCTGTATCTGGTTGGGGTATTACTTTAGCCTAGCAAAATATGCTAAGCCAATGTAGTTTCTTGCTCCTGTACCTGGTTGGGCTAGTACTTTAGCCTAGCACCATATGCTAAGCTAATTTAGCCTCTTGCTCTTGTACCTGATCTGGTAGAACTTTAGCCTAGCACCATATGCTAAGCTAATTCTAGCCTCTTGCTCCTGTACCTGGTTGGGGTATTACTTTAGCCTAGCACCATATGCCAAGCTAATGTAGCCTCTTGCTCCTGTACCTGGTTGGGGTATTACTTTAGCCTAGCACCATATGCTAAGCTAATGTAGCCTCTTGCTCTTATACCTGGTTGGGGTATTTCTTTAGCCTAGCACCATACGCTAAGCTAATATAGCCTATTGCTCCTGTACCTGGTTGGGGTATTACTTTAGCCTATTACCATCTGCTAAGTTAATGTAGCCTCTTGCTCCTGTACCTGGTTGGCCTATTACTTTAGCTTAGCAAAATATGCTAAGCCAATGTAGCCTCTTGCTCCTGTACCTGGTTGGGCTAGTACTTTAGCCTAGCAACATATGCTAAGCTAATTTAGCCTCTTGCTCTTGTACCTGATCTGGTAGAACTTTAGCCTAGCACCATATGCTAAGCTAATTCTAGCCTCTTGCTCCTGTACCTGGTTGGGGTATTACTTTAGCCTAGCACCATATGCTAAGCTAATGTAGCCTCTTGCTCTTGTACCTGGTTATGATATTACTTTAGCCTAGCACCATATGCTAAGCTAATGTAGCCTCTTGCTCTTGTACCTGGTTATGATATTACTTTAGCTTAGCACCATATGCTAAGCTAATGTAGCCTCTTGCTGTTGTACCTGGTTATGATATTACTTTAGCCTAGCACCATATGCTAAGCTAATGTAGCCTCTTGCTCCTGTACCTGGTTGGGGTATTACTTTAGCCTAGCACCATATGCTAAGCTAATGTAGCCTCTTGCTCCTGTACCTGGTTGGATTGTTTCTTGGGATGTTAGGGTCGCATCATTCAGTTGGACATTGTAGGGACTCTGGACGCAGCACTCCAGCTCGACCTCGCTGAGCCGGCCCGCCTCGCACCCCACGCTCCTGCTGAGGGGCTTCAGGTTCAGCTGAGGCCTCGGATTAACGGTCAGGATGCCCGTTACCTGGAAGCCGTCTGCATACACGCAGCGGTAAAAGCCTGCCAAAGAACCAGTCAGGATCAGATGCTATGAAGGCTTGGTTGTGGTGTCGTACAGCAGACCCTTTCATACCCATCCAGAAGATGTTTCTTGGTACTAAATGTGACGATGTGAAGAGAATGAAGCAAAGGCAAATACATCCTCACAGATATGATTCAGAACGCTAAACCACCTCAGAGAACATCAGATGAAACTGACTTTCTAATGCTGAGCAGCACAGGGTCGTTTGGGGGTTAGTGTTAATGTTACTGGGGTTAGTGGGAGGTTACTACCAGTAGAGGGGTTAGTGTTAATGTTACTGGGGTTAGTGGGAGGTTCTTACCAGTAGAGGGGTTAGTGTTGATGTTACTGGGGTTAGTGGGAGGTTCTTACCAGTAGAGTGGTGTGGTTTGTGATAGCTGTAGTATTTCTCACCAGCGTCGTTGGGGGACAGCCGGCTGAATGTGAGTGGGTTGCTTGTCGCGGTCAGCACGTTCCCGTTCCGTGTCCACGTAGGCTCTCCTGTCAAGGCCGTCCCATTGGCTCGGTCACAGAACACCCTGACGGGGTCCCCAGCGAACACCTCCACCGGTTCGAACCGTAGAGGTGCTGTAGGGGATGTGTTCATATTTGTGTGATGACATGGGGAGAAGAACACTTCCTTCATGAATATTCCCTTCAAACCTGGGACAAGATACCTAAGTATTAAAGGGATTCAATGCATTCTCACGATTTGTGACTATTGAGAAGTCAGCCCCCAGTTCTGAGACGAGTCCATCATTGAGGTTCCTGATCGCCTGGTCCTGGATCGCACCCGTAGAGCTGACTGTGTACTCAACGATCACACTGCCACGGCTGTGACACGCACACACACACACACACACACACACACACACACATACGCACGCGTACACAGACACACACACACAAACACACAGACACGCATACACACACGCACACAAACAGACACGCACACGCACAGGCACACCACACACACACACACACACACACACACACACACACAGGCAGAGACACACACACAAGCACACAGAGACACACACGCACAGAGACACACCCACACACAAACCCAGACCCAGTTATATTATGAGTATTAATATAATTTCCTCATAACTATTATCATTGTCGTTGTTTTTTTTAAATATTGGATTAAATAGAACCAGCCAAAGGTCTGAAGATTGATTGGACCATGAGAAGGAGGCGGGACATACCGTACTTGATCCACGGCGGCCGATGTAAAGCCCACCCTCAGGCTGTTCCTTTGGATCTGAGAAAAAAGATTTTCTTATCCGTCTTATACTTACGTAAAAGTATGTCTCTATTACAATAACGATTATTCATATATATATATTATTATCACTATTACATTACTATAACACTATATTAATGTTACTATCCGATAATATTACCATCTATTACTATCATCCCTATTACAATCACTATAACACTATATTAATGTTACTATCAGATAATATTACTATCACGATTACTATTACTAATACATGAATATTACTTTCACTTTCTTCACTATATCAAAATGACTTATATATAACTGTAACCATCACTGTTGTCACTGTTGTTAACACTATGATTATCACGAGAACTCATGTATTATTGTTCCTATCACTATTAATATTACAATTACTGATATACTACTGTTTTTATCGCTATTCCTATCACTATTACCGGAGGTTTTATAGACAGGGTAGCAGTCAGGGTAGCACCACGCCTGACCACTGGGGGCAGTGTAGAACCAAATGGAGTTCAATGCTATAAATTGATGATCTGTCTGTTTGAGCGGTGCATGGGCTTCTTAAGCGCAGTCCCACTCGCATGAGGCTACAGGAGCGTTTGATCGCACTGATCCTCCGCAATCTCTTAAATTATTTTAAATAGGCCTAAATTTATTAAAGCAGACAAATGTTTTGCATCCAAGATACATATTCCTCGCTTTAAATGTCTGAGATGAGTTGAACAGTAGCGCTCAACAAGTGAACATGAATTTGTATGTGTGAAAAATTATCACTTACATGGTTCAAGGTTTATTTAATATTATATTATTCTTATCCACCGTCACTTTGATTCACTCTCAGTTGACTCATTCACTTCATTCACTTCTTGAGCTCTAGGGCCCCCTGGTGGTCACCGGGAGCTCTAGGGCCCCCTGGTGGCCACCGGGAGCTCTAGGGCCCCCTGGTGGTCACCGGGAGCTCTAGGGCCCCTCTGGTGGTCACCGGGAGCTCTAGGGCCCCCTGGTGGTCACCGGGGGCTCTAGGGCCCCTCTGGTGGTCACCGGGGGCTCTAGGGCCCCCTGGTGGTCACTTTGGAAAGTCTCGTTTTTTCAACATTTGGCATCACCCTCGGCCCCTTGCTGCCCCAGTCGACATTTAACTATTACTATTACATACTATTGATAAGCAAAACATTGAGCTGTGTGATGGAGAAGCTGTTTGATGTCATAGTATACTTTATAGTGACTTTAAAATAGCCAGTGAGCCAACTGATTCAGATGGAATCAACATTATGTGATTTAAAAAATGGGTTTAGGGCTAAGAGCTTTGGAAAGAGGTAGGTACTAGGTGTCTGAAAGGCTTTCTCACACTCAAATCAAATCCAATGAGTGGATTTGTTTGAGTGCAATGTGGTCTATCAGCCAGCAGGTGTTACCCTGTAGTCCTTCTAGTAGGATGAACGTCTTCATGCAACAAACCCCACTCCAAACTGTACAGTTTCTGGATAGAAGTTCTGAGTGTCTTTCTGTGATCAAAGGAAGCAGCTTAACCGAGCAAAGAAACACAAACCGAGACTTACAGAGCCCTCCACTGTTCTGTAGAAGTCGTTTTCTGGATTTGTGAAGGCCTCTTCGAAATCAATGGCCATGGTGAGGCTCAGCTGCCTGGTCTCCACTGAAACAGAGTGTGTGCAACTGTGAGGACATGACGACGCTACGCTGGCAGAGAACCAGGAGGCTGCGAGGCCCGGCCATACCTGTAGCAATGGGTTCAGTCATAGGTGTAGGCGGTGTCGTACGACACGAAGAGAGGCCTGGTGAACACAACAGAGAACATAGACGCATCATGTACTCAGCGGTTGTCATGGTATCAGTGTTGAACATCTGGTGGATATTGAGTAAAAACATGGCCAGCCACCGAATGGCTGCAATGAGGAACTAATGGGGGCTTAGCGAGTACCTCAGTAGGTTGCATTACTCGGGTCGCAGTCCTGAGGTAACACCAGTCAGGTAGCATTAGCGAGGTAGCATTAAAAAGCTAAGATTAGCCAAGTAGCATTAGCTAGGTTGCTTAACTCGGGTCGCAGTCCTGAGGTAACACCTTTCAGGAAGCATTAGCGAGGTAGCATCATTAGGTAGCATTACTCGGGTCACAACATTCAGGAACTATTTTCAAGCTATAATTAGCATGGTAGCATATCTAATCTGATTACTCAGGTCATGATACTCTGATAGCAACAATCACTTAGCATCAGGTAGGGTGCATGGAAAAAGTAGAATTTGTTATTAGCTTGGTAGCATTACTTGGGTCACACCACACAGGTAGTATTAGTATGGTAGCATTAGCTATGTAGCAGTACATGGGACACACCATTCAGATAACGTTAGCATGGTAGCATTAGCTATGTCGCATTACTCAGTTACCACACTCTAGTTCCAACATACGGATAGCATTTATATGCAAGCCTTAGCATGGTAGCGTTAGCTATATGGCATAGCCCAGGTTACACTCTAGTTCCCTCATACGGATAGCATTAACATGGAAGCATTACTTGGGTCACGCCATCGTAGCATTAGCCTGGTAGCATTAGCTACGTAGCACCACTCAGGTAACACACTCACTTGTGATTGGCTGGCAGAGCTGTCCATCAGCAGGAAATCCATTGATGCATCCACACGGATCTGTTGTTTCTTCACTGGTGCACACGCCATAGGTCTCACACTGGTCACATGACCATCCATACTGCCCCTCACACTGGCACTGCGTGCTGCGGTTGGTTGGTGAGGTGCACACTAAATGAACACAACGCGGACACATTGTGATGCTACAAGTTAGGCGTGTCGTCAGGACAGATGTTGGCTGTACAGGTGTTGGCTTAACACGTGTTTGCTGTACAGGTGTTTGCTGTACAGGTATTTGCTGTACAGGTGTTGCTGTACAGGTGTTTGCTGTGCAGGTGTGTGGAGGCCTTTACCTGTGGTGAGGTTAACGGCCTGTGACGCAGACAGACGCAGAACTGTGCTGAGCTCATAACCCGAAAAGGAGATATTTCTAATCTTTGGCCTGGCGATGGCCAGAGACACTGCCGCCATCGCCAGGGAACCAGGGATGCCCACTTCCACCTCGTACAGCCATTCTAAAGGTGGGGACAAATGAGGGCATTCTGAACGTACATACCTGGCGACTTTGATGACAGAACTGCAACTGGGAAGCGATTTGGTCGTGATGACACAAAGCTCAGCTCTGTTCCGTCATAGGAATACGACTTCAATGACCATCATCAACATAACATTGACCGTCCAACGGACGGCGCCACATCTGGAGCAATCATAGAGCTGTACTAAATCCACAGATTTACAAAATCATTTGAGGCAGTCGTCTCTTGTTAGAAAACAGTGACCATTCGCCCTCTGTGATTCTCCGAAAGGAACATTCAGGCCTGCTTGTACGCACAGAAAACCCCTTCAACTAGCCACTCTTGGGAATACCTTTGAAAACATAGTGGTCTTTTAACATGAGGCAAGGTTGAAGTATAGTGAGAATGTTCAGTGATCAGGCTCTCACCGATTCTGGGCTGGCAGAAGAGACCATCAGTAGGCAGGGATGTGAGACAGGTACAGGTGGCTTCCTGCTGTCCACAGCGTCCATACTGCTTGCAGCTGCTTAACGGCCAGAAGAACGTACTCTCGCACTCACACTGGAAGCGCTCTGCGACAAGGGCGCACACTGAGGAGAATAAAACATGTCACAGGGCGTAAGAGAGGAATCCCTGTTCATCCTTTCTGCTCTTTATGAGCTGTTAGTATATCTGTAGCCTCTTTTCTTTAAGATAGTAATTTTCAAACGTGGTACACCGCACACAATCATATATGTGTGTGACAGTTCCCCTTCTGTGAACAGCCAAATCAATCTGTCGGCATCATCATCATCATCATCATCATCATCATCATCATCATCATCCCAACCAGTGACACCAGTGGTAAAAACAATGCACCATAAACACCCTCATTTCCCAACACCATCATCTACCCGGAAAGGTTCCTGTGAATTATGAGTCATCTTAGACAACAATCATCAACATGACGGGTTGGACCGCCAGTCGCACGGATCAGATCCTTCCCAGAAGTAGCTCAGGAGGTAGATCCGGTTGACTTGTAACTGGAAGGTTGCTAGTTCGATCCCCAGCCCCTCCTAGATGAGTGCATAACCCTGACTGCTCCCGATGAGCTGCTTTGTTGACAGCGCTGTCGAGGTGTGTCTTAATTCACATAGGTCGCTTTGAACTAAAACGTCTGCTTTCTTTAATATATTATGATGAGTGGCTACACCCTAACCCCCTTCCTGCTTATTTTGTTATTAGATGGCTTTGGTGGAGCTGGTGCTGTTGATGAGTGTGGGGTTGAGTACGGCTGACCTGTGGTGGTGTGTGTGTGTGTGTGTGTGTGTGCGTGTGTGTGTGTGTGTGTGTGGTGGGGGGGGGGTTTGAGTGTGGCTCACCTGTGGTGGTGCTGAGGCCGGTGATGTTGCTGGTCTCAGAGAGGGCTGCGGGGAGCCTCAAGGTGTTCTGGAGGTTTCTGAACGCCTCCACATCAGAGGTGGTGACTTGAATCTCCAGAAGGTATTCAATGGGACCTAACAGACACACGTCCACAGGTTACACGTGACTCTCCTATGGGAGGGGCACATGACTCTCCTATGGGAGGGGCATTGTTTGCAGCTGACATCATGCCTTGGCAGAAACAGTAGCCCTCCACATCCCAGACACCATCAGTTAAAGGCTAAGGTGCGCCGAATCAACTGTGGACGTTGTATATGTCGGGATGAGCTGGATGGGGGGGGGGGGGGGAGCTGGATGTAAATGATTTACATCCAGCTCCCCCCTCATTCAGCCCCCCCCCCGGTCCTCCTCCCCACGCGGTAGGGGCGTTCCGACATCGGACATTAGGCCGGCCATTGACATCCCTTCTGTTCCAAACTAGTGTTCAGCAGACCCCCCCGCCCCCCGCCGCTATCAATGCTCTGTCCAACATGAGGCCGCCCACGCCGACCACCCTGGCTCGGCCGTTTCTCCAACGCCCGCATACCAACCAGTCCATCCGTTCTGATTCCGTGTTGGCGAGCTGCAGCTCATGCTCCTGGCAGCGGGCCGACGGGGGAGCAAGGGTGGTAAAGTATTTAACCGGCTGGAATGTGGCCTCAGCGTCCAGCCCTTACACAGAATGAAGGGCGCAGTTCCCGGCGGTATGAGTGTGCGATGGGCAACCTAACACAAATGGCTCTTTTCCCCGCTGAGGACCGAACATCCGGTGGGCCGAAGCCATAACCAAGCAACCGGTTGATCCAGGATTCACACGCGTGTCCCAACGTGTGTGGACCAGAACATCAGCGGTGGGATCTGCTGAACACTCTGGCGATAGGAGGTATGTCAGCGGCACAAAGGGCGAACGGGGGAGCTGTCTACAGGTAACCTGGGGCTCATCTCGCAGATGGGACTATAGAAGGCCTCCAGCCTCGCGGCAGACCGCCACCGGGGCGTTCTCCTTACTTGTGCCTGGTGTGCTTTCAGCATCAGCTTGAGCGGTTTCAATCTGAACCAGCCCCTGCTCCTCGCTGGGCCGCACTGCCAGCAGGAGGAGCAGGAGGAGGTGCAGGCGGCTCCTGGACACCCTCAGGTCCAGCGGGTCCATGGTAGCGCGTCTCCTAGGGGGCGCCAGAGAGCACTCCAGGGGGGACTTGGCCCGATCCAGGTCTGTCCTCCTTATACCAACAAAACGATTGATGATATGTTGATTATCATGAAGTTAGTAATGATGATTACTGTTATATATAGGTTTGTAGTAATATATAGATAAATAGAGTGCTTTTCAACACACCCAAAGTGCTTTAAAGGCACACATTACACTCACATTACACACATGTATGGGTATGTTTGTGCATGTCTGGGTGTGGGTGTGTGTGTGCGTGTGCGTGCATGTGCGTGCATGTGCGTGTCCACTTCTAGAACAGAAGTACACCAAGGATCCTAACAATGATGCTCGACGATAATAGTTCGATATTTGGATAAAATCCATCTGTAGCCAAAATCACATTATTTGTAATTACCGTATTTTCCGCACTATAAGGCACACTTAAAAGCCGGTAATTTTCTCAAAAAACGACAGTGCGCCTTATAATCCGGAGCGCCTTATATATGGATCAATTGGTTAATTGGTTGATCCATACTGGTTGTAAACGGCGCTCTGTCAAAATGTTTCAGTATGAAAAACCAATAAAAACAATTTAATAATAATAATAACATGTTTCACTACGACTACGATAAAGCCACACCGCTTGCAGCATTACGGCTATTGTAGTCAGTGCACACAGCATTTTACTGCGCTTACTCACGGAAGGTCACACTATACGATCACAGAGCCAGGAAATCGGGCGGAAGACTGGCCACACTACAAGATTCGAGGGTGCGATGCTCTACTTTGTATCATTCACGTTTGCAAGATATTTAAAAAATCTAAGGTTTGGAACTGCGTAATTGTGTTTTACTTTTTTGTCATAAAGGTTCCAGTTTTATATCTGCTAAATGCAGCAACTCGTCCTCACAGTTGCATTGCGCGTGACGAGCTATACAATTAGCACAGCTTCATCTAGTGGATGCATAACGCATCCCCAGTCAAACGTTTGACTGCAGTATCTTCTATGCTATGCGCCTTATAATCCGGTGCGCCCTATTTATGAAAAAAGTTCTAAAATAGGTCATTCATTGAAGGTGCGCCTTATAATCCGGTGCGCGTTATAGTGCGGGAAATACGGTATGCAGTCTAAAATTGTGCACAGACATCTCAAAACCCACTCACTTGTTGTTATAGTCCTAGAATCATAACTAAAACGTGTTACTTGCGATGTGGACATGGCAGACATAACCTACATAGACACAGCATATAAAACACATGATAAAACGGTTCTTCGTTAATTCCAGATGGAAGATTCAGGAACATACAACTTAGAAAAAATATGTCCTGATAAATCCAACTGATTCCAAAGTGAAGGTGAGTCTTGGGAGATAGCGTGAGGAGCAGTGCATCAGCAGCCTTACCTGTCTGCCTTCTGCCGGGACTGGGGTGAGGTGAGGGAGAGCAGATGCTGGATACTCACCTGCTCTGGTATGTCATACACCTGTTCGACAGGTCTGCCCATGCCTATGATATCATACTTGGGCCACTAACAAGCAGGTTGGCATGGTAATAATGACCATAAATCGTAGGCCTCATTTGTCTGATAAAACAAAGTCCCGAGCAGCCCTCATTGACTTCCTCATTTTTTATTGCCCTGAAACAAACAAGCAAACAATAGAAACCTTAGATGTAGGCATGCCGTACAGCAGAGATTCCATCGTATCTCTGTATCACAGCTGGGATCTCTCAGCTCCTGCTCGGAAGGCCTTTATGAAGTTCTCCTTTTTAACACCTCATATTATCATAGTCAAGGTTAGGGTCTGGCTTTGTTTGTTAAAGAACCATACTCAATATATACAGTTAGGGTTTGTGTTAAAGAACCATACTCAATATAGATAATAATATCTTGGAGAGGCCGCAGAGCATGGTGAGGATCATGTTCTTCGACTTCTCCAGGGCTTTCAACAGCGTCCAGCCAGTCCGGCTGGCGGAGAAGCTCCAAGTGATGCAGGTGGATCCTGACATGGTGGCATGGATTACAAACTACCTCACGGACAGGCCGCAGTATGTCAGGCTGCGACACCGCTTGTCAGGCGTGGTGACAAGCGACACCGGCACACCCCAGGGAACTGTACTCTCACCGTTTTTGTTCTCCCTCTACACCTCGGGTTTCTGCTACAACTCCCGAACATGCCACCTGCAGAAGTTCTCTGACGACTCCTCCATTGTTGGACGCATCACAGACAATAGGGAGGAGGAGGAGGACAGGGAGCTAGTTGAGAACATTGTGGGACGGTGTGGCGGCGGGAACCACCTTCAGCTCAACACCGGGAAAACCAAGGAGCTGGTGGTGGACTCCTGACGCAGAGAGAGCACCCCGACACCTGTTTCCATAAACGGGGAGGAGGTGGAGATGGTGGACACCTACAAGTTCCTTGGGGTGCATCTGATCAATAAACCGGACTGGTCAGCCAACACTGAGGCCCTCTACAGGAAGGGACAGAGTAGGCTGTTCTTCCTGAGGAGGCTCAGGTCTTTCAATGTGGGCACTAGGCTACCACGGATGTTCCACCAGTCTGTGGTAGCCAGTGCCACCGTCTCTGCTGTAGTGTGCCGGGGAGGAGGCATCGGGAGCGGAGGTGCCCGCGGGCTGAATAAGCTGGTGAGGAAGGCGAGCTCTGTGGTGGGGATGAAGCTGGGCTGTGTGGAGGCTGTGACAGAGAGGAGGATGAGGGGAAAGCTGCAGGCGATCATGGACAATCCCTCTCACCCTCTCCACGCCGAGCTGAGGTGACTCAGGAGCACATTCAGCCACGGACTCACTCAGCCACGTGCCTCAAAGCGCTCGGGGGGCTCTTCATCCGATCAGCTATCAGACTTTATAATACCTCAACCCCCCGGCCCCGACGTCTCCAAAGCCCCAATAGCTCCTTTTTTCCCGACCTGATTAAGGACTAAACCCCACACCTCAGGACTGACTGTTGTTAACCTTGTTATTTATTTATTTTTTTTCCATTACCTCAGGAACCCTGCACATTTGGCACATTTGTATTTATACTTATATTATACATCATATTTCATCATATTTATTTATTTACTTAACACACAGGTCACCTACAAATGAACAGTTACATGTATTTATTTTATCTTATTCAAATAGTTTTGTACTATAATTTTATTTTAAATTAGGAAATTTATTGTATATATGCTGTTTTTGCACTTCTCTTTTCCCACTGTACTGCTGGTCACCTGTGAATTTCTCCCAAGGGGGATTAATAAAGGACTATCTTAACTTATCTTATCTTATCTTATCTTATCTTATACAGTTAGGGTCTGTGTAAAAGAATTATACTTAATGAACGGTAAGGGTCTGTGTTAAAGAACCATACTTAATGAACGGTAAGGGTCTGTGCTATAGAATCAACCATACTTATACCCAGTGGTCGAGTTGTAAAAAAAAGTCAGGGGGGATGGTGGATTTTAACTTTTAGGGACAGATAATTTGTGCTGATAACAGCGCATATGGTGGGAGACCAACGGATAATTATTATTATTAGTAGTAGTAGTATTATTATATTATTATATATTTTTTGGGATAAAATAAGAGCGATGACTACTGTCATCGCTCTTATTTTGCTGCTCTTATTGTGCTGTCTGAATCTCTGCGGACCCATAGAGCAGAGTTACGGGCAGCTGGGAGGAAATGGAAGAGATCAGAATGTCCTAATGATCTATCTCACTATCTCTTTCTTCTCTCAGGTTTCACCTCCACTGTGTCAACAGCCAAATCTGCCTTCTACCGGACCAAAATTAACTCCTCCGCCTCAAACCCCAGGAAACTGTTTTCCTTGTTCTCTTCCCTCCTCAACCCTCCCTCCCCTCCTCCTCCTTCCTGCCTCACTGCTGATGACTTTGTTACCTACTTTACCCAGAAAGTAAAGGACATTAGCTCCTCTTTTATCACTGCCACCATCCTCCCTCCCCCCACCCCCACCTCTGTCCTTACCCAATTCATCCCTCTCACCTCAGACGAAGTCAACAGAATTATAACATCTAACCATGCCACCACCTGCCCCCTTGACCCTATCCCTTCCTCCCTCCTCCAGGCTGTGTCAAACGACATCCTGCCATTTCTAACCGCACTTATTAACTCCTCCCTCACTTCTGGCATTGTTCCAACGTCTTTCAAGACTGCCAGAATAAAGCCTCTCCTCAAAAAACCAACCCTTGATACCACTGACATCCAGAATTACAGACCGGTATCTCTTCTTTCATTCCTCTCTAAAACATTGGAACGTGCCGTCGCTAACCAACTGTCCTCCTATCTCTCATCTAACAACCTGCTTGACCCTCACCAGTCAGGCTTCAAAAAAGCACACTCCACTGAGACGGCTCTCCTCGCGGTGACTGAGTCCCTCCGTGCGGCCAGAGCCTCGTCCCTCTCATCGGTTCTCATTCTCCTTGACCTGTCTGCAGCATTTGACACTGTGAACCACCAGATCCTCCTCGCCACTCTCGCCGAGCTTGGCATAGCTGAATCTGCTCTTTCCTGGTTCACGTCCTACCTGATGAATCGCACTTATCAGGTTACATGGAATGGCTCCTTGTTCAAACCTTGCACGCTTGATACAGGTGTCCCTCAAGGCTTTGTACTGGGGCCTCTTCTGTTCTCCCTCTACACCAGATCTCTGGGCTCTGTAATTACATCCCACGGCTTTTCCTATCACTGCTATGCTGACGACACTCAGCTATTTCTCTCCTTTCCCTCATCTGACAAAGCCCTGATTGCAACAAGCATATCTGAATGTCTGGCAAAAGTCAGCACCTGGACAACTGCCCATCACCTGAGGCTTAACCTCAACAAGACTGAGCTCCTCCTAATACCAGGGAAAGATTGCCGGACTTACTGGTCACTGTTGAGAACATCACTGTATCTCCTTCTCCAACTGCCAAAAACCTTGGTGTAGTGTTGGACAATCAGTTATGCTGCACCGCAAACATCACTGCGGTGGCCCGATCCTGCAGATTTGCACTTTACAACATCCGCAGGATCCGAGCCTTCCTCACAAGGGAAGAAGCTCAGCTTCTAGTCCAATCACTGGTCATCTCCCGCCTCGACTACTGCAACTCGCTCCTGGCTGGACTCCCTGCCTCTGCGATTAAACCATTGCAGCGCATCCAGAATGCGGCAGCGCGCCTCGTGTTCAACCTACCAAAGTTCTCACATGTAACCCCCCTCTTCCGAGACCTCCACTGGCTCCCTGTAATAGCTCGCATCAGATTCAAGATGATGGTACTGGCATACAAGGCAGTCGATGGAACTGCCCCTGCCTACCTCCAAGCATTAGTAAAGCCACACACCCCAGCTCGATCAACTCCGCTCAACTACCTCAGCTGGACGTCTGGTACCGCCATCGCTAAGAGCAAGCAAAGGTCGATCAGCGAAGTCACAAATTTTCTCTGTTTTGGGACCTCAGTGGTGGAATGACCTCCCTACCGATGTCAGGATCGCAGAGTTGCTCACCAGCTTCCGCAAAAGACTCAAAACTCACCTGTTCAGAGTTCACCTCGACTTTGCATAGAAACCAATGCACAGCCACCATTGAATGTTGTACGTCCTGGCACTTGTACATTGCACTTATTCAAGGTACTTAATTGTGTAGCATCTACAGTAGCTGCTATCATTGCTTTACACGGGGAATGGGTTAGCCTAGCGATTGTAATACTTGCACTTGGTTCTATGAACATCTTTACTGTACCGACAGCGATATATTGTTTCACTTCTTATGACAAATGTGCTTATTGTAACAAATGCACTTATTATAAGTCGCTTTGGATAAAAGCGTCTGCTAAATGCCCTAAATGTAAATGTAAAATCTAATCCCCAAAAACGCAGCTCATTGGACGCATCACACGATTCGATGCATGCATCACTTACAGTAGTAGGGCCCATGCTCACAGGTGCTGCCAATAACGTGCCAACCAGGGACCTGATTGGCAGCACTTGGGGATACCAGAAGCTCAAAACAAGTGTCAATAGCAACAGCAGAATAACCTGTTTGGCAATGGCAAAAAGAGGGCTGAGTATGTGGGTTGCGCCCACATACTCAGCACTGCTGCTCATCCCACAAATGTGTGTTCCTTACAAATGGGGCACCATTTGAAAGGGAACTAAACAGGCTTTCCAACGGTCTAATATTTATTGCCAAAAAGCATTGTTACCACAGAGAAATAATCTACCAAACACAAATTTCCTTACTTTTTGTGCTAAGTTTATATTATTCTTTTCTCAATTCTGATTACTGATTTTTTTCTGATGTATCTATATTCCGTGGGAATGAAATAAATAAATTCGCCATTTAGAAAAGGATTAAATGGTTAATAATAACATAACAAAAAAAACATACTATAACCAAAAACGTTTATTATATTATTATATTACAATAATAATAATAATAATAATAATAATAATAATAATAATAATAAACAATAATTATTATTATAATAATATAATAATATAGTTAGAATAATATAGTTAATTATTTCTTTCTGTTAATTCAGTAAAAATAAAATATACATTTCTGAACTCCAAGCAAGACTTTGAGTTCAGAACTCTGAGCTGGGGCGAGCCCGGAGCGCCGCTGTGTCGTCATTGTCGTGCGACGCGCCGCTGCATTACGTTCATCAACATCCACAATGGCGGAACCCGAGTAAGTATTTGTCTTCACATCGGAACGATAATATCTGCGTCCATCCTGTGTTTTCCCGGCTCGGATTCCCGCTCTGTCTCCTCGGCGGTCCACACGACCCTTGGGGCTCTGGATCCGGGACGGGATGGGGTCCTGTCGGTGGAGACTTCAGGGTTTAAAGCTCACATGTTGCTGTAGGGGTTCCTTCGGGCAAGAGCAGCCTCTGGTCTCACAGGAGACCCCGACACACGGCTTATATTCAGAGGAAAATACAACAGAACGCCTCTAATACCGTGACCATACTAAAGGAGTAGCATTTGTATTTTGTCCTGCCGAGTTCGGTACCTAAAGTGTCGGTGTTGCTTGTGTTTACTGCCTCATGAGAGGAGCTGTAGAACTAAAAGCTGTGATATCTGTAGAATCTAAACCATGTGTTCTCCAGCACCTCAACGTCACTGTCATCTTAAAGGATTCTTATATCTACGGCGGTCGGCTGGTTGTGTAACTGTTTCGTGTCGTCGACCGACGTCCAGTGAGGTCCCTGTTGATGTTGTTTTTTAAACTGGTCTGCAGGAAGAAGGTGATCCAGCTGGTCCCGGAGCATCTGCTGAAGAAGAGGAAGGCGTACCAGGCCATCAAGGCCACGCAGGCTAAGCTCGCCCTGCTAGACAAGAGAAAGGTACGAGAACTGTTGATCACCGCATTGAACTGAATAATCAAGGTATTAAACTCCATGAAGCTATTACTGTTATTCACAGGGTAGCGCTATGAAACTCTTAACCTACTTTCTCCTGTGTACTGGATACAAAGAAGGTGCTTTGTTTTGGTTTTCACGGCAGACCCGACTATTGGCTCGTCGTTAGGTCGGTTGTTTGTGCTTTGAGCTCGACACTTAACTGTTGACTCCTCTGATATCCTGAGCAGACAGTGTTATACAACCAGCTTGTTGTTGGCCAAGAGAGACACGGCTAGTTTGTTTACCTAAACCATTGGAAGGGAACTGACATTTAGCTGATTCTCTAACCAAAGCCACTACAATAAAAACATTTGTCAGAAGAAGTTGAAACTATTTATCTGTCGGTACAGTAAGGATGTTCATAAAACCAAGTGCCACGCACTGACAATCGCTAGGTTAACCCATTCCCCGTATACAACAAATCTCTCTTCTAACCAGAGTTAGAGGTTGGAGTCGGCAGAGAAACAAATGCAAGACGTTTGACTCCCAGGCCAAAGGTTCTTGGCTCAAACCCCTTTGGTCTGCAGTCTCCCTGTAGGCCTCCTTGAACATGGTGTCTCCTAACCCCGTCCTTTAACGACGTGGCTCTGAACTCGGTACCCATGGGTGATGCTGACCTGTGTTGGTTCCTCCAGGTCTCCAAGGGTAAGCCGCTCCGCTTCAAGAGGCTGGAGGACATCCTGAGGGAAGGCCACCGGGCCAGCCGGGACGAGACGCGCATCCGGCGATCCAAGCAGCGCCCTCCCACCGCCCTGCCCCCCAAGAACAAGCTGGCCTTCGCCGTGCGCATCAAAGAGTGAGTAGAGCCTCGACCAGTCGACCAGGACCCGCTTCGTTTGGGCCATAAAACCATTGACAATGGACTTCCACTCATTCCTAGATCTTATAGGAATGGAGCTGAACACCATTCCAACAAGAAGCTTATGTGAAACAAACAGCTTAACTCTGACTGTGAGGCTTGTTGTTCGGGGTCAACAGGCGGAAAATGTTCAGGAGAAAGCTTTCAGCGGAGTGAATGACTGTATGGGCTCCAACCCCACGCCTTACCTAGACCTATCCCACCAGGGTTTCACTGTGTGGAGACAATCCTAAAGGACTGGGCGCCAAACTTTATTGATTTTTTTAAGATATCTCAATAGATCCATATTATAAAATAATAATAGTTGTTTACTCTCTGCGATTAATGTAGGCCTAACATCAGGGGCTGTAGACCTGACCTATAGCCTGCTTATGACACCAGGAGAGACCGTTTGAGTGGAAGTGGTTGAAAATGACTGTCGCCCGTCTCGTATCATTGCGTGAAATGTAAGAATCAAGTTCTAGTTGATGCTTCTGTAGGAGGAGATTTGGACCACTTCTCAGAATCCGTCTTTCCTGTCGATCACTTTTCTGTGGTGTTTATTCACCAAACAATTTTTATGCTCTGAGTAGTCCTCAGCTCTTGGCTTCAGCCGCAGCAGAACTGATTCCATTTGGTCTTAACGGATATACTTATAAAGTAATTAATCACGTAATTGTTTCCCGTAAAAGATTCTTAACATGGATGCCACCCTTTAAATTACAGGGCACAGCCCTAAACTACACCCGTACAGCCGCAGCCCACTTCATAAAAGTGACAAACAAAGCAAATGAAACCGTGTACAAAGTCGTCCTCTTTGAAGCGGTATGACACATGGACGTGTTAAGGAACCGTCCCCAGACTCCACTGAGGTGTTGTTCCCCAAGGCCTCCGTCTCAAGCTCCTCCCTCCTCCTCAGGATCAAAGGCGTCAGCCCCAAGGTCCGCCACGTCATCCAGATGTTCCGGCTCAGGAAGCTCTTCAGCGGAGTCTTCATCAAAATCAACAAGAGCTCTCTGGCCATGATGAAGGTGGTGGAGCCCTACGTAGCCTGGGGGTGAGTTGTCCTGGTACACATTCTGCTAGCTGTTGTCCTGGTGCACATGCTAACATGCTGCTAGCTGTAGTCCTGGTGCACATGCTAACATTCTGCTAGCTGTAGTCCTGGTGCACATGCTAACATGCTGCTAGCTGTAGTCCTGGTAAACATGCTAACATTCTGCTAGCTGTTGTCCTGTACACATGCTAACATGCTGCTAGCTGTAGTCCTGGTGCACATGCTAACATGCTGCTAGCTGTAGTCCTGGTGCACATGCTAACATGCTGCTAGCTGTAGCTGGGGTCCAGTCGTAGGGGTAAACAGGCTAACATGCATTAATATAAACAACATCGTACACAGACGGACCTGCAGAACCCGGTCCCCAACGTCGTACCCGTACGTTAAATAAATTCACACAAGACAAAACTGCACATGCAAAAATCATAATTAAGTCTCACAATGTACAGAATCACAATGCATATGGTATCGCCACTCAGACATAATATTGTATTGTGTGGTCGAATCTGTAGTATACACCCATCTACCCTACACCGATTAGACTGTCATATAGTTATGGCCGTCAGAACAGTGTTGCCATATTGGGTGGGAAATCTGACCCAATGGATATTGGCAGATTGGCAGTGTTGCCAATCTGGCAACACTGCATCAGAAGTATGATATTCTGTGGTTGAAGGTACTTAGCTGGTCAGCCGTTAGCTTCACTCACCCCCCCCTTCTCCAACAGGTTCCCCAACCTGAAGTCGGTCCGAGAGCTGATCCTGAAGAGAGGACAGACCAAGATCAAGAACCGCAGGGTGGCTCTGACGGACAACAACCTGATCGAGCAGCACCTGGGTACGTCTGAGGTGCCTCTGACTGCGGCGGTACTCACGAACAGGAGTGGGCATCGCGGCACGCCTCAGGCCCCGCCCACACGGAGCCGAAACGGGCGAAAACGATCCGGTTTTGTTTTATGCGGTTCAGGAATATCTCCGTAAAGACGGAGTCATTGCGAAACCGAATCGAGCTGTAGAAACGCTGTAGTAAATATTCAAGGCGCTGGTTCTCCACAGAAAAAAGTGGAGCGCATCCAGCCTGCGCGCATCCAGCCTGCGCGCTGTATACAAACATTCAGTCACGAGGAGATTCAACCTTTTTAAATTCAGCAGAAATACTTTTTGATGCACAGTTAGTAATTCAATTCATCGAGGGGCTTTATTTAAAGCTACAAAAAGAACACAAATAAAATAAAAAATTCAACACAACTCTGACGTCCCCCAGCCGGTGGGGGGCTAATGACGTCATCGTTTGCTCTTCAGGCGTCCACACGAATCCTAACACGAAACCGCATTGGTCCGGATAGATTTGAAACCACCCCCGAGGGTGGTTTCAGCAATGTGCGGTTTCGGGCAGCGGATTTGCCGGCTCCGTCTGGACGGTCGGCCGAAACGCACAAGACGTTCGCGGTTTCACCAAATAATCGGCTCCGTGTGGACGGGTCCTTACCCTAGCTCTCTTTGTTTACGGGAAACGGGTTAACCTAGTGATGGTTAGTGATGTTTGGTTTCTCTTTCGTCTGACATTGAATTATTGTTCATCGCTTTGGATAAGGGTCTGTTCAACGTCCTAAGTTTAATTGACTCACTTGAACGGGAATCTGGTTCAAAGTCAAAAGGATTTATTTTCCATAGAGGACCGAAATAATGTTGCCCCATCCTCCAAATGTGCTATTAAAATATTTACCAAACATATAACATAATAGTGCAGAAAGACAACATCAAACATTTAACATTATTATACTGCAATAAGACAACAAATACACATGTAGACGACAGTGCATACATTATACATGAATATAATATTCAGTGTTATGGGGTAGTTATCGTTGTTCAAATAAGGTGCGTTTTTAAAGTGCAAAAGTGCCGAACAACATGTTTCTTATGTATGCAAAAGTATATTTATTGTGTATTTGTATCTGTATTATATAGTGGTGTGTATATCTGTATTGTTCAGTGTATTGAACATGAATGAGTAGTATCCATGTATCACCTGGTCCTCACCCAGCTGGTCTGTGTATTAGTACCTGTCCCCCTGCTCCTCACCCAGCTGGTCTGTGTATTAGTACCTGTCCCCCTGCTCCTCACCCAGCTGGTCTGTGTATTAGTACCTGTCCCCCTGCTCCTCACCCAGCTGGTCTGTGTATTAGTACCTGTGCCCCCTGCTCCTCACCCAGCTGGTCTGTGTATTAGTACCTGTCCCCCTGCTCCTCACCCAGCTGGTCTGTGTATTAGTACCTGTCCCCCTGCTCCTCACCCAGCTGGTCTGTGTATTAGTACCTGTGCCCCCTGCTCCTCACCCAGTGTCTCCTCTCCCCCAGGCGAGCAGGGCATCATCTGCCTGGAGGACCTGATCCACGAGGTCTACTCCGTTGGGAAGAACTTCCGGAAGGCCAACGGCTTCCTGCGGCCCTTCAGCCTCTCGGTGGCGCGCCACGCCGCCCGCGACAAGGGCGGGGTCATGAAGGACCTGGGGGCGCCCGGGTTCAGGGGCGCCGAGGTCAACAAGATCGTCCGCCAGCTCAACTGAGGGCCCGCGGGCGCGTGGACCCCAGACTGTTTCTGTACATACTGTGTGTTCTGCTGAGGAGGAGGGGCCCTCACACTCTCTGGCTCAAGGGTACCCCGGCAGCAGTGGCGCCGCAGCGCTGGACGGGGCGTCGCGGGGCGGTGGATTTAAACAGTTTGAGTCTGGAGCCTCCAGCAGGGGGCAGACCGACCGGGAGCATCCTGCACCATGCAGGGTGACCACCAGGGGGCGCTGGAGCACCACGATGTGGCGCTCCGTCTGAGCGGAGCCGGTTCTTCCTCGTGGGAGGACGTTCCTGCTCATTCTTTAGATGTGGACAGAGCCCATAATGTACAGTGATTTCTTTATATTTCAATAAACATGTTCAGAATATCAAGTGGTGAAGTCTTTGCATGTCAACCCCGGAGAGATGCGACCGGCCCTGAATCCCAGGGTGTTCCTGCCTCAGGTTGGAGCCACTGGGTCCTGAGATCAGGCCCTGTCCTTGGATCTGAGGTGAACGCCTGTTCAGGTTGTTACGGGGCTGCTGTGAGTGTTTCGTGACAGAACGTGCCCGCAGCATCCTGTGTCTCCGTGGGCTCCTCCCCCTGATTGGCTGTTGGTCTCTGAGCGCCCGCTCCGCCAAGAGGAGTGAGTCACCTTGGGAGGTGGGGGGGGAGGGGAGGGGAGAATTGCATCTGCACAGCTGGGTGTCTTAAAAATACTCAATAAAAGAAGATATCGCCGTCTTAAAGTTAATGAATTAATGATGCGAAATACAGCCGCTACCGCCGTTTCCCTGGTTGCCCGTCACGACGTAGCATAGAACCCGTTCAGGTGATACCGTGACGTCACTGCGCTCTAATCACGGAGCGCGTCATCAGGACGGTGGTAACTTGATAAATATATTACACACAGCGGTTTGTTGTGAGCGGTGTCAAGGGTTCCTCTGCTTCTGTTCGGGTTCCGGTCTGGGCCTGCTCATGGCGGGCTGTGATTGGTTGAGCGCTGCTCCTCCCCCGCCGCAGCACGTGTCGGCCTGAAGCAGCGAGGGGGCGGTATGTCGCCCATCGCGCTGCTCCGGTCGCACTGCTCCTGCACGAGACGCTGGAGATGTCGGGTCCACGGAGGATGACGGCGACTTCAACCGGTAATACCCCCCCCCCCCTCCCCCACCGCTGGTTTACGGTTAGTGGTTTAAATGGAAGAATACCGACAGCCGGTGACTACACCGTGGAGGTGGACCGGCGGACATATGTCGGTTACCGCGAGAGGACACGCGCGGTCCGGGGAGAGGTTAGCCTCGGTTAGCGTCACATGGGAGACCACCTGTCCCGTGATGCCGGGGTCGTGTGGTAAAGGTCTAATGTGGTAAAGGTCTAGTGCTGCTCCGTTGGAGCCTGCGGCTTGCCTCGGGGCTAGCCCTCAGTCGGGTGGGAATGAATGAATGAAATCAGCTGTTGTGGGACCTGAACCGCGGGTCTCGATCCGCGGGGCCCCAGCCGTGTGTATTAATGTGTTTGAATGTCAGGTGCCCCAGTGGTACTATGGACCTGTCAGGATCAGCACGTGGAAACTAACCTGTGTCGTAAACATAATTTACGATCCACGTTACTCACGTTACCGGATCACTCATGTAACATGGGTTACTCATGTGGTCGGTCGGTCGTGGTTAACGTTTGGTGGGGATTCTCATCCGTCTTTAGGGTTGAATGAATGGATGAAGTGTCGTAATCAACCCCTTCGCTGGTTCGTTATTTAGACCATCATCTCCACGTTGTCTGAGAGAGAAAGCACTAGAAATGAAGAGGCCTCCGGTAGAGGCTCTGGGCTGATGTCCTGTCGTGTTTGAACAACCACTGAGTAACAAACTGTCATGGGTAGGCCTCCAGCGGGCGAACGGCTGATTGACAATCACCGTATCCTATGTTTTGTAGGCATTGTTCAATCTGAATTGTTCCAGAGAGCAGCAGGTGTGTTTTGAAACCCGAGATTCAACTTCTATTGGGCGGCGTGTGCCTCTGTTCTAACCCTGCTAATCAGTAAAGATAAGGCTGCCAATCATTCAGTATCTCGGGTGTTGACACATGATGACGTTAATGTTCATATCCAACCGTCAGGCCCTGGTGTCACAGAAGGAGGACTGGACTAAATCTGTTTTGGTTTTATGTGGACACCTTGAGACTGATCTTCTTTGCTTCTTTAGCTGTGAAACAACGCATTGTGATGCATACGCCCTCCTGATGGGTCATATCTTCATGATTCTGCTCATCTCTTCCCTATCTTGACATGAGAGGCAATGCTGACTAGTCCTGTATCCTGGTTAGAGATGCTAACCAGAACTAACCAGCGGGTTTAGGAGCAGAGTGGCTGGAGTGATCCAGGATTGGTCTGATGCATATTAATGACCTTGAAGTGTGTGTGTGTGTGTGTGTGTGTGTGTGTGTGTGTGTCCCCCTCCCTTCGGTCTATCTATTGTTACTCTGTAAGCAAAGATTGTGTTGACAGGCCAGGGGTCATTAAGCACTAGATAATCATGTCACAAGTGTGCCAGAGACCTAGTGTTCTATCCATCTGGCTACAGCTGTGGTGATCCTAGTAACAGCTGTGGTGATGCTAGTAACAGCTGTGGCGATGCTAGTAACAGCTGTGGGGATGCTAGTTATAGCTATGAGGATGCTAGTTATAGCTGTGGGGATGCTAGCTACTGCTGTGGGGGTGCTAGCTACAGTGTTATCTGCCACAGCTGTAAATCTTCTCATGCGTAAAGCCTCCCTTTTCTATTCTTCTGGCTATCTCTTCAATCAGCCCTACTCCCCAGGCTATCTCATCCTCCAGCTACACCCTCAGACAGAGGGCTAAGGGTTAACGCTAGCAGCCTAGCCATCCCCACTAGGTAAACCCAGGGCCAATCACCGTCCCTGCCTGGGCGTTGCCTTGGGAACGATAGCTTCCCTTACCCTTTTTTTAAACCTCTCTGTGCTGTGGCTAGCGTCTAATGATCGTGACATCACACCCAGCCGACCCGCCGTGCGTCTCGGTCCTTTGAAACATCTGAGCCTCCTTTGTTCGTTTTAATTAGTTATATTCTCTTCGCTGAGCGAGCTGGAACTCCCGTGGACTTCACCCACTGGCCCGACGGTCTAACAATCGTGAGGTTAGATCATTTCACATGGCTCCGACTGTGTCTCAGTCGCGGCTCTCACACACTCAGCTGTTGGTCAGGAATGATTCTTTTGGATTGAGTGCATTTCACTGTGAACGCAGAACGATCAGGGAATGGTCCCTTGTCTTTCGGTGGTTGTTTCTCTGTTCTTTGCGGAAGGCTGTGAGTGAACCAGTGGTGGGGTGGGGACCAGTGGTTACCAGGGAGAACAGGGTCAGCCTGTGGTACGTTGGGTCGACCCAGCAGGCAGCTCTGTTGTAAAGGGCAGTCTGAAGACCGGCCTGGAGACGGGTATAGAGGAGGCCTGGAGACGGGTCTAGAGGAGGTCTGGAGACAGGTCTGGAGACGGGTCTAGAGACAGGCCTGGAGACGGGTCTAGAGGAGGCCTGGAGACAGGCCTGGAGACGGGTATAGAGGAGGCCTGGAGACAGGCCTGGAGACGGGTATAGAGGAGGCCTGGAGACGGGTTTAGAGGAGGCCTGGAGACGGGTCTGGAGGAGGTCTGGAGACAGGTCTGGAGACGGGTCTAGAGGAGGCCTGGAGACGGGTCTGGAGGAGGTCTGGAGACGGGCCTGGAGACAGGTCTGGAGGAGGCCTGGAGACAAGCCTTAAGAAAGGTCTAGAGGACGCCTTGAGACGGGTCCACGCCGTGCGAAGGATAGTGATCTACTGCAACTGTTAGTACTACTCAGGCGGCAGTAACTTAGCAGGTAGAGCAGGATGACCTGTGACTGAAAGGTTGCTAGTTTGATCCCCTGTCGAGGTGTCCCTGAGCGAGACGCCTCACCCTAACTGCTCTTGACGAGCTGGCTGTCGCCCTGCGTGGTTGACTCCGCCATCGGTGTGTGTGTGTGTATGAACCGTTATAAGTTGCTCTGGATAAAAGCGTCTGCTAAATGCCCTCAATGTAAAAGCTCAATTCCGTCCTTATACCTACTGCTGCTCTGCACTGTGGTGGTGCTGTTTCAATGCTTAACTCTTTTGAGCCACTATTTTGGTTGCCTGCTTTGCTTGATGCCTGGCTCGAAAGTCACTCTGGATAAAAGTGTCTGCTCAGTGACTAGATGATGTAACTGAAAGATGGAACAGAGTTAGTTTCTCTGTCAGCAGTACATGAAGTTCAACCTTTACACGGATCGAACATGCAGACGCATAACAAACGCATGACTTTTGTACTATTTAGAGTCTTTTTACAGCTCATGGACTTTGTGCAGATGGCCCGCGTTAGAATGGAATGGTGAGACGAAAGCCTAGAGATAAGTGTGGTTAACTGGTAAGCCTATGCTAGTGGTTGGTATGGTTAACTGTTGAGATGTCGGCATAGCTATTAGTATGGTTAACTGGTTAGCCTAGTCTAGTGTTTAGTATGGTTAATTGGTATAACATTAGCCTAGCTGTTAGTATGGTTAACTGGTCAGTTGTTAGCCTAGCGGGCAGTATGGATAACTGGTCAGATGTTAGCCTAGTGGTCAGTATGGTTAACTGGTCAGATGTTAGCCTAGCGGGCAGTATGGATAACTGGTCAGATGTTAGCCTAGCGGGCAGTATGGTTAACTGGTCAGATGTTAGCCTAGCGGGCAGTATGGTTAACTGGTCAGATGTTAGGCTAGCGGGCAGTATGGTTAACTGGTCAGATGTTAGTCTAGCGGGCACTATGGTTAACTAGGTCATAGGGATCTTGTATTGAGAAGCAGGAATCGACCTCACTGCATGTTTGACCCAACTCGGCATAAACCAGCAGTTCATTCTCAGTTTGACAACGCGGCGCTGAAAGGAACACCAGGAAAAGACATCAATTGTGTGTAACAGTGTAGGTACCCACAGTACGGGGTCTCACCGCGGGGGGTACTAACAACACAGCCCTCCCCATGCGCTGCCATGATGGACAGGTAGACCCGTTTCACAACATGGATCTCATTACCCAGCAGAACACCGTGAGCGTGTTTACATGGTGCAGAGGGACTGCAACATGTAGCTTGCACAGTTTGCCGTCCACGATGGCCATCTTTTGCAACAACATTTCACTGGTCGGTCTAGGTAGCATGTTATGCTATGTAGCATGCTGGGCTACATAGCCTGCCGGGCCACTCCACATACAGCTGTGCGGTAGAGTCTGTCAGGCGGCTGCACAACATGTGGTCAGGGAGGGGCTGTGGGGTCATTCGAGCTCCACGCTCGCACGGGGATCCTGCGTGATCATCCTCGTCCAACTCAAGAGAGAGTCGGGTTGTTTGGCGGGGAGGGAAGGACGCTAGGAGAGACGGGGGGGAGGAGGAGGCCTCTTGTTCTCAGAGCATGCTGGACCATGCTGTGCTCTCCTGTGGGGTGAGAGCGGAGAGGATTGACTCTTCTCCTGGTCCCCCAGGGAGGCTTTGAGCAGCGACCTGGACCCGGACTGACCCCCTTTGAGGACGTTTAAAAAGGAGCCGGCTGGGCAGAGAGTCACCTCCACAGAACAGGTAAGACCGGCTCTTCACCCGTTCTCTCTCTCTCTCTGTCTCTTTGTCTCTCTGTCTCTCTCTCTTTGTCTTTCTTTATTTTCTTTCATTATTCTTCTCACCATCTGTCTGTCTCTTTCCTGTCTTTCTCTTCTGTCTGTGTCTCTGTGCGTCTCCATCTCCCTATATCGGTATCTCTGTCTCACCCTCTAACATGTTCTTATACAGAAACGTAAACAATATACTGATAGAGATTTCACAAAACAAGAACAGCTGCCCTGTAAACTATAAACTAAAAGTACCAGTAACCCATAGGACAAGTCAAATCGAATGCAGCCTGAACCAGTGTACTATGATGGGCAATAAGGACAGCCTCTCGAAGGCAGTGTAATCTTACAGCTCACCTCCGGTCTCAAGCCCGCTCAAATCCTCTAGATCGCCACTCTGTGAGGATCATTACTGTCAACAAGAAGATTGTAATGAGCTCCGTTTGTCTCTTTCTCAGGGAGTTTATGGAGAGGAGCTAACTTGGCTGTACCGAGCCGCCCCCAGCTTTCCCACGCTCCCCGCCCTTCTCCAGCTGCATCATGGGAGACGTAGTCCAGATGCACTTCAGCACGGTGGACTATGTGATCTTTGCGTTGCTGCTGGTGGCGTCCGCAGGCATCGGCCTCTTCTACGCCTTCTCCGGGGGGCGCCAGCGGACCACACAGGTGAGACGGCGCACAGGTGAGGGCATCCTGCACAGTGATGCCACAGTGGGCTATGGTTTACAGACGCTCCCAGTAGGGGGGCTATAGTGTCCAGACGCTCCCAGTACGGGGGGAAGCTATGGTGTCCAGACGCTCCCAGTACGGGGGGCTATGGTTTACAGACATTCCCATTACGGGGGGAGGCTGTGGTGTCCAGACGCTCCCAGTACGGGGGGCTATGGTGTCCAGACGCTCCCAGTACGGGGGGAGGCTGTGGTGTCCAGACGCTCCCAGTACGGGGGGCTATGGTGTCCAGACGCTCCCAGTACGGGGGGCTGTGGTGTCCAGACGCTCCCAGTACAGCGAGCGGCGGTGGTCTGACGTGCGCTCCGTCCCCAGGAGTTCCTGCTGGCGGACCGTTCCATGAGCTGCCTGCCGGTGTCGCTGTCGCTGCTGGCCACCTTCCAGTCGGCCGTGGCCATCCTGGGAGCGCCGTCGGAGGTGTACACCTTCGGGACGCAGTACTGGTTCCTGGGCTGCTCCTACTTCCTGGGGCTGCTCATCCCTGCCCACGTCTTCATCCCCGTCTTCTACCGCCTGCGCCTGTCCAGCGCCTACGAGGTACGCCGCGGCTAGCCGCCAGCTAACCCCCTAGCTAGCATCGTTTACTGGTACTGAATATTAGCTAGATGGCTACTTTAGCCCTACCCAGATAGCATCAGCCAGTTAGCCCTACCCAGATAGCATCAGCCAGTTAGCCCTACCCAGTTAGCCTCCCCTGCCCTCTGGTTCAGTATTGTGGTTCAGTGTTGTGTTGTGGTTCAGTATTGTGTTTGTCTCTCTGTGGTTCCGTGTTGTGTGGTGGTTCAGTGTTGTGTGGTGGTTCAGTGTTGTGTTGTGGTTCAGTATTGTGTTGTCTCCCTGGGGTGAGTGTTGAGTTGTGTCTCCCTGGGGTTCAGTGTTGAGTTGTGTCTCCCTGCTCAGTATCTGGAGCTGCGCTTCAACAAGACGGTCCGGATCTGTGGGACGGTCACCTTCATCTTCCAGATGGTAACTAACGCACAACGCTTATGAGTCTGCATACTGAGGGCTGTGTGCAGAGCACCATGTTGATTTGTTGTCCCGTCTAGGTGATCTACATGGGGGTGGTGCTGTACGCTCCCGCGCTGGCCCTCAACGCAGGTACGACCACCAGGAGAACCTGAAGAATTGTACCTTAACATACACAACAACTGGGGTATTTTTAACATTTGTTTTGGTTTTTGTGTTGCAGTAACTGGGTTTGACCTCTGGGGGGCGGTGTTGGCTATGGGCCTTGTGTGCACACTGTACACTGCACTGGTAAGGCACTGAAATACCCACCCTGTCCCTTAGCCCGGGCCTAATGTTTGCGTGTAGCTTCAGGCTAATGTTAGCCCTAAGCTTTGGCCTGACGTTAACACTTAACTTGGGCCTGATGTTAGCACTTAACTTGGGCCTGATGTTAGCACTTAACTTGGGCCTGATGTTAGCACTTAACTTGGGCCTGACGTTAGTGCTTAACTTGAAGCTGACGTTGGCCCTTAGCTTCAGGCTGTTGTAAGCTCATAGCTTTTGCCTGAAATTAGCCTTAAGCTGGTGCCTGATGTTAGCACTTATCTCAGGCCTGATTATGGCACTTAGCTTTTACGTAGCGTTAGCCCTTAGCTTTAGCTTAACGTTAGCCCTTAGCTTTAGCTTAACGTTAGCCCTTAGCTTTAGCCTAACCTTAGACCATAGCTGGTGCCTGACTCACCAGACTAACCTGAAGCGTGGCTGTTTTGCGGTCCAGGGAGGTCTGAAGGCGGTGATCTGGACGGACGTGTTCCAGACGGTGGTGATGTTCGCCGGGCAGCTGGCGGTCATCGTGGTGGGGACCAGCCAGGCCGGGGGCATCTCCGAGGTGTGGAGGAAGGCCATGAATGGCAGCCGCATCGCCTCCCTGGAGTAAGGACGCCACTACCCGGCTCGTAACATAGCTAATGCTGCTCATGTAACTTTGCTGGTGGTGTTACTACTAGTTCTAATGCTACTGCTGCTGGTGCTTATTCTGCTAATGCTAATGCTGCTAATGCTCCCGCTGCTAATGCTAATGCTGCTGCTGCTAATGCTAATGCTACCACTGCTAATGCTTCCACTACGGTGTATTTCTACGTAAAAACTTGGTACTGCTACCACGGCTATATGTGAATACCTTCTTCTATATGTGACTAATGTTCCTGGATGAATGCGTGGTCGCAGCCTGAACCCCGACCCCCTGGAGAGACACACCTTCTGGACGCTGGGCGTGGGCGGGGTCTTCCTGATGCTGGCGCTGTACGGAGTCAACCAGGCCCAGGTCCAACGCTACCTGAGCTCCAGGACCGAGAGGGAGGCCGTGATGTAAGGCCTACCCCACCCACCCAGCTGCCTATAGCTTTATCCTACCCTACACCACCCCACCCTATTCAGGCCTACACCACCAGACCTTAGCCTACAACTACCTTCTCAGGCCTACACCACCCTACCCCTATCCTACTCCTACAACACCATCATTCACCACCCTAACCCTGCTCTACACCACTCTCACTCTACCCTTCACTAATATCCTGGAGGTGGTTGGATAAGGTTCTCCTCGAGGTGGTTGAATAAGGTTCTCTTGGAGGTGGTTGAATAAGGTTCTCCTCGAGGTGGTTGAATAAGGTTCTCCATGTTCTATGTGTTCTCCAGGTCTTGCTACGTGGTGTTCCCGTGCCAGCAGATCGTTCTGTCTCTGGGCTGTCTCATGGGGCTGGTGATGTTCGCCCGCTACGGAGAGGACAGCCCTCTGGACAAGGGCTACGTCAAGACCAAGGACCAGGTCAGTGTCTCAGCACGCTCTTATTGTGAAGCCAGGTCAGTGTCTCAGCACGCTCTTATTGTGAAGCCAGGTCAGTGTCTCAGCACGGTCTTAATGTGAAGTCAGGTCAGTGTTTCTGCCACGCTCTTATTGTGAAGACAAGGACCAGGTCAGTGTCTCAGCACGCTCTTATTGTGAAGACAAGGACCAGGTCATTGTCTCAGCCACGCTCTTAATGTGAAGACCAGGTCAGTGTCTCAGCCACGCTCTTAATGTGATGACCAGGTCAGTATCTCAGCACGCTCTTAATATGAAGACCAGGTCTGAACCAGGTCAGTGTCTCAGCACCAGACACTTGGCGCTGTGCTCTTAATGTGAAGAGACACTGGGTTTTGCGCTCTTAATGTGAAGAGACGCTGGGCGCTGTGCTCTTATTGTGAAGGGCCGCTGGGCGCTGCGCTCTTAATGTGAAGGGCCGCTGGTTGATTGAGGCGTCCTGTGCCCCTCCTGCCTGTAGATGGTGCTCTACTTCGTGATGGACGTCTTCAGGGACCTGCCGGGTCTGCCTGGTCTATTCGTGGCCTGCCTCTTCAGCGGCGCGCTCAGGTAACACTTTACTATACAACTATATATTGTATAGCTGGTATTATAGGAGTAGTAGTTAACACCATAGGCGATTCATTGTATACTGTATGTATATTATATGTATTGTTTGTGTATATATATATTTTATCTTCTCCCCCCCCCCCCCCCCCCCAGTACAATCTCTTCGGCCTTCAACTCCCTAGCAACAGTAACCATGGAGGACCTCATCAAGCCCTTTTTCCCAACCATGACTGAAGCCAAAGCTACGCTGCTCTCCAAGGCTCTAGGTCAGTGTTTATGCTGCTCTGCCCCCCCCCCCCCTCTATGTCGTGTATAGCAGGGTACTGCCCCCTGGTGTCTATGGAGTGTATAGCAGGGTGCTGCCCCGTGGTGTCTATGGAGTGTATAGCAAGGTGCTGCCCCCTGGTGTCTATGGAGTGTATAGCAGGGTGCTGCCCCCTGGTGTCTGTGTAGTGTATAGCAGGGTACTGCCCCCTGGTGTCTATGGAGTATATAGCAGGGTGCTGCCCCCTGGTGTCTATGGAGTATATAGCAGGGTGCTGCCCCCTGGTGTCTGGTCGTGACGGTGCTCTCTGTGTCCCCAGCCCTTGGCTACGGTCTGGTTTGTCTGGCCATGGCCTACGTCGCCTCCCTCATGGGTTCGGTTCTCCAGGTGAGTGGAAGGATCTTTGACGTATTAAAGGTCCCATGACATGCCACCAGCTGTGGGCTGATTAGCCGTGAGAAGCCGTTTTGGAAATCTGTCCCTTATGACATCACAGGTGGGCGTGTCCACCTAGACGTGTGACGGATAGATGAGCAACGTTTTCTACAGTCCACCGGCTAGGCTGGTAGACTGACCTATCCAGCGCACATCTAGGTGGACACGCCCACCTGTGATGTCATAAGGGACAGATTTCCCAAACGGCTTCTAACGGCTAATCACTCCACACCTGGTGGCATGTCATGGGACCTTTAAAAGGCTCTGTTAAAATACAGTTTAGAACCCCTAGAAACCATGGAGCCCACTGCCATCCCAGTGTGTTCACATGTTGAAACGTTTATTTTGGGGCCTGAGAGGAAAAGTCTTTAAGCACCACCGGACTACAGGATGAATGAGTGAATGTTCCTCTGTCTGCAGGCGGCCTTCAGCATCTTCGGCATGGTGGGAGGACCCCTACTGGGCCTCTTCTGCCTCGGGATGTTCTTCCCCTGGGCCAACTCCACGGTAAGGAGGTTCTGCTGTCTGGAGGTTCTGCTGTCTGGGAGGTTCTGCCGTCTGGGAGGTTCTGCCGTCTGGGAGGTTCTGCCGTCTGGGAGGTTCTGCCGTCTGGGGGGTTCTGCCTCCCCCCCCAGGGCCTCTCCACAGACATTATGATCGCCCAGTGGACCATCAGTAACTGGAACACTTGCTGGTTCTACTTAGGAAGCTATTTTGACACATGGCTTGTGGCACACTATAAGGCTATTTGAATGTTTCTAATTTACTAGAGTTCCTCAGTGTTTCATAGTTCTCTCTCTCTCTCTCTCTCTCTCTCTCTCTCTCTCTCTCTCTCTCTCTCTCTCTCTCTCTCTCTCTCTCTCTCTCTCTCTCTCTCTCTCTCTCTCTCTCTCTCTCTCTCTCTCTCTCTCTCTCTCTCTCTCTCTCTCTCTCTCTCCCTCCCAAGGGGGCTCTGGTGGGCCTGTTCTCAGGTTTGGCCATGGCCTTCTGGATCGGGATAGGCAGCTTTGTGATGCGTCTGCCAGGCCACACCCCCCTGCCGTCCGTCAACACGACGGCCCCGCCCCTCCTTGGCAACATGACGACGGTTGCCTTGACGTCGCTGGTCGGCGCCATGACGACCAAGACTAGGTAAAGACGCCTCCTTCAGTACGAAACGTGTGCATGTCGCAACACTCGCTAGATCAAGGTGTGTGAGTGTTAAAGGCGGGTGTGAAGGTCTATATATGTCTAAAGGTATATATGTATATCTAGGTGTGTATGTAGGAGCGGGTGGGACTAAAGTGTGTGTGTGTGTGTTCAGGCCCAGCGGGGTGGAGGCCATCTACAATCTGTCTTACATGTGGTACAGCGCCCACAACTCTGCTACCGTGGTGCTGGTGGGGCTGCTGGTCAGCCTGCTCACAGGTACACTCGCTCGCTCTGTACTCGCTCTATACTCACTCTATACTCGCTCTATACTCGCTCTATACTCGCTATATACTCGCTCACTCTATACTCGCTTTATACTCACTATATACTCACTCGCTCTATACTCACTCTTAAATCACTCTATACTCGCTCACTCTATACTCACTATATACTCACTCGCTCTATACTCACTCTTAAATCACTCTATACTCACTCACTCTATACTCGCTCACTCTATACTCAGTCACGCACTCTATACTCAGTCACTCTATACTCTATCACTCTATGCTCAGTCACTCACTCTATACTCACTCTATACTCAGCCACTCTATACTCAGTCACTATATTTTCACTCACCCTATACTCACTCACTCTATACTCAGTCACTCTAAACTCACTCACTCTAAACTCAGTCACTCTAAACTCAGTCACTATATACTCAGTCACTATATTGTCACTCACCTATACTCACTCACTCTATATACTCTAAACTCAGTCACTCTAAACTCAGTAACTCTGACCTCAGTCACTACATTGTCAATCACTCTATACTCACTCACTCTATACTCGCTCAGTCTTTACTCGCTCACTCACCCACTCACTCTCTACCTGGAATAATGTGTGTGTGTGTGTGTGTGTGTGTGTGTGTGTGTGTGTGTGTGGTCTATGATGTACTGTGTGTGTGTGTGTGTGTCAGGGCCCATGAAGGAGAAGGACCTGACCCCCGGGACGGTGTTCCCGGTGATGGGCAGCCTGCTGTTCTTCCTGCCCGAGCGCTACAAGGAGAAGCTGTGCTGCATGACCCCACTGGGCCACAAGGTAAGGCCTGGGGAGGGCCAGGGTAAAGGTCAAAGGTTAAGGGGCGTGACCCCACTGGGCCACAAGGTAAGGCCTGGGGAGGGCCAGGGTAAAGGTCAAAGGTTAAGGGGCGTGACCCCACTGGGCCACAGGGTAAGGCCTGGGGAGGGCCAGGGTAAAGGTCAAAGGTTAAGGGGCGTGACCCCACTGGGCCATAAGGTAAGGCCTGGGGAGGGCCAGGGTAAAGGTCAAAGGTTAAGGGGCGTGACCCCACTGGGCCACAAGGTAAGGCCTGGGGAGGGCCAGGGTAAAGGTCAAAGGTTAAGGGGCGTGACCCCACTGGGCCACAAGGTAAGGCCTGGGGAGGGCCAGGGTAAAGGTCAAAGGTTAAGGGGCGTGACCCCACTGGGCCATAAGGTAAGGCCTGGGGAGGGCCAGGGTAAAGGTCAAAGGTTAAGGGGCGTGACCCCACTGGGCCACAAGGTAAGGCCTGGGGAGGGCCAGGGTAAAGGTCAAAGGTTAAGGGGCGTGACCCCACTGGGCCACAGGGTAAGGCCTGGGGAGGGCCAGGGTAAAGGTCAAAGGTTAAGGGGCGTGACCCCACTGGGCCACAAGGTAAGGCCTGGGGAGGGCCAGGGTAAAGGTCAAAGGTTAAGGGGCGTGACCCCACTGGGCCACAAGGTAAGGCCTGGGGAGGGCCAGGGTAAAGGTCAAAGGTTAAGGGGCGTGACCCCACTGGGCCACAAGGTAAGGCCTGGGGAGGGCCAGGGTAAAGGTCAAAGGTTAAGGGGCGTGACCCCACTGGGCCATAAGGTAAGGCCTGGGGAGGGCCAGGGTAAAGGTCAAAGGTTAAGGGGCGTGACCCCACTGGGCCACAAGGTAAGGCCTGGGGAGGGCCAGGGTAAAGGTTAAAGGTTAAGGGTCCCTAGGTTGAGGGTTAAGGAAAGGGTCCCTAGGTTGAGGGTTAAGGAAAGGGTCCCTAGGTTGAGGGTTAAGGTAAGGGTCCCTAGGTTGAGGGTTAAGGAAAGGGTCCCTAGGTTGAGTGTTCAGTTAAGGGTCCCTAGGTTGAGGGTTAAGGAAAGGGTCCCTAGGTTGAGTGTTCAGTTAAGGGTCCCTAGGTTGAGGGTTAAGTTAAGGGTCCCTAGGGTGAGGGTTAAGTTAAGGGTCCCTAGGGTGAAGGTTAAGGTAAGGGTCCCTAGGTTGAGGGTTAAGGTAAGGGTCCCTAGGTTGAGTGTTAAGTTAAGGGTCCCTAGGGTGAGGGTTAAGTTAAGGGTCCCTAGGTTGAGGTAAGGTTTAAGGGCTAACGTGCGCTGTGGTCCTCAGCATAAGGACGCCCAGCCCTACCTGACGGCCCAGAAGGAGAACCAGGAGGAGCTGGAGGAGGTGGGGGGGCGCAGGGGGGCGGGGGAGAAGCTGGTGGAGGCCGGCCTGGCTGCTCCTCAGGCCTCCACCACCCTGAGCCCCCACCCCTCCGAAGAGACCGCTCTCTAACACACACACACACACACACACACACACACACACACACACACACACACACACACACACACACACACACACACACACACACACACACACACACACACACACACACACACACACACAAACACACCCAAATCGTCGTGGAAACGACGGCGTCGCCTGACCGCGGGGATCTCGTCTCCTGAACAGTTCGACGCTCTACGTGTTTTTCTAAGTTATTTTTGTACAGAAGAAGAAGAGCACATTTTATCTCTAAGAGAATATAATATTATAAAAGAAAGGAGAATAACTGACAAGCTCTGAGATTAAGTCCATGTTCCTCTGTTCAGCAGAGTCCAGACCTCTCAGACCCCCCCCCGTCCTAATGAGGACCTGGTTGAGAGCCTATGGGGTCCCCTGTCCAGCTGCGCCACAGAGCCTATGGGGTCCCCTGTCTAGCAGTGCCACAGACCCTATGGGGTCCCCTGTCCAGCTGCGCCACAGACCCTATGGGGTCCCCTGTCCAGCTGCGCCACAGAGCCTATGGGGTCCCCTGTCCAGCTGCGCCACAGAGCCTATGGGGTCCCCTGTCTAGCAGTTCCACAGAGCCTATGGGGTCCCCTGTCCAGCTGCGCCACAGAGCCTATGTGAACACGCCAATTTAGATTACCTGTCGGGCTGCAGCAGTACCTGGAACCTCTTCAGGCCTATCGGAGCACAGGAAGAAACCTGAGGATGTGATGTCACTTCCTGCTGGTGTTTCTGCTCATATGCTTGTCAAGGAGATTACCTGTCTAGAGCTGGGCTAACCTTCCTGTAGTGTTGGCTAGCGGTGGAGCTACAGCTGGGCTAACCTTCCTGTAGTGTTGGCTAGCGGTGGAGCTACAGCTGGGCTAACCTTCCTGTAGTGTTGGCTAGCGGTGGAGCTACAGCTGGGCTAACCTTCCTGTAGTGTTGGCTAGCGGTGGAGCTACAGCTGGGCTAACCTTCCTGTAGTGTTGGCTAGCGGTGGAGCTACAGCTGGGCTAACCTTCCTGTAGTGTTGGCTAGCGGTGGAGCTACAGCTGGGCTAACCTTCCTGTAGTGTTGGCTAGCGGTGGAGCTACAGCTGGGCTAACCTTCCTGTAGTGTTGGCTAGCGGTGGAGCTACAGCTGGGCTAACCTTCCTGTAGTGTTGGCTAGCGGTGGAGCTACAGCTGGGCTAACCTTCCTGTAGTGTTGGCTAGCGGAGGAGCTACAGCTGGGCTAACCTTCCTGTAGTGTTGGCTAGCGGTGGAGCTACAGCTGGGCTAACCTTCCTGTAGTGTTGGCTAGCGGTGGAGCTACAGCTGGGCTAACCTTCCTGTAGTGTTGGCTAGCGGTGGAGCTACAGCTGGGCTAACCTTCCTGTAGTGTTGGCTAGCGGTGGAGCTACAGCTGGGCTAACCTTCCTGTAGTGTTGGCTAGCGGTGGAGCTACAGCTGGGCTAACCTTCCTGTAGTGTTGGCTAGCGGTGGAGCTACAGCTGGGCTAACCTTCCTGTAGTGTTGGCTAGCGGTGGAGCTACAGCTGGGCTAACCTTCCTGTAGTGTTGGCTAGCGGTGGAGCTACAGCTGGGCTAACCTTCCTGTAGTGTTGGCTAGCGGTGGAGCTACAGCTGGGCTAACCTTCCTGTAGTGTTGGCTAGCGGTGGAGCTACAGCTGGGCTAACCTTCCTGTAGTGTTGGCTAGCGGAGGAGCTACAGCTGGGCTAACCTTCCTGTAGTGTTGGCTAGCGGTGGAGCTACAGCTGGGCTAACCTTCCTGTAGTGTTGGCTAGCGGTGGAGCTACAGCTTGGCTAACCTTTGGCGTAGTGATAAGTGATGATGAAGCTAAGTAGGTATTAGGATGAACACAGCGCCAAAGCAGCCTGTCCAGCCAAACACATCCACCGTCTTCCACATTAGACACTTCAGCTAGCTTACTTTCACATACCTGTTAGCTAGTCTGCTTGACTCTGGACTCCGAACTCTGACCTGCTCTACATTATGATCTGCTTCAAGTCCTAGATCCTCTCTTTACGTCCTAGCTCTAGAACTGCTCTTTAAATCCTGGCTCTAGAGCTGCTCTTTAAGTCCTAGATCTGCTCTTTAAGTCCTAGCCCTCGATCTGCTCTTTGCCGTACACGGTTAACCGACCAGCGAAGATGGTGAATAAACGCACGGCCCCGCAGGTGAACAGCGGTGCCTCACATCCTGTTGCTCGGCTTCAAAGTAAAAGTCCCCCTCAGGATTCCGAATCAACCATCTGGATATTCTCAGTGGTCCTGGTCACCAGTGGACGGTAGGGGACCCCCCCCCCCCCCCCCCTTTCTGGTTCTGAATAGCGTCTGTGTAGTAGCGTACTGTGTCCTCATAGTCTAGTGGATCTCCATCAGACCACAGACGGTCGGCGTCAGGTCCGGACCTGAGAGAACCCGGGGTAAGGTCTCACCAGGCCTCACCCCGGGAGGTACCACCAGACCGCCACCTTTCAGAAGGAAGCGTCGTCACTGGTAGTATTTGTGATGCAGGGTAACGTTTTTTTGATCAGATGTTATTACATGTCATTGTAATGTCGTTCTTGGTAACTAAAGTGTCCTCTGGGCAGAGAGGATCGTCGTGGTGGACCCCTGTGGTGTTTTACTTGAGAGTGTTTTTATATTTGAGGTCTGAACTCTGTGAACCGGTTCACTGCCGCCCTCCGTCAGGGCGCGCTGAACTCAGCATTACTGTGAGCAACCTTTGGCCACCATCACGTGGGTGTCTGTACCCAGTGTTGCCAGATTGGGACAGATATCCCGTCCAATCTGGCCCAATACGGCAACACTGTCAGTACCGCAACCGTTCCGTCAGTTTGTTTTATACTTGTTATAATGATGGCCAATCACGAAGCCACTGGTTAGGTCATGTGACATGTGGTGGTAAACCGGGGCCTTTGTGATGTCATCGTTCTCATCTCTCTCCCCTCCACTCTCTCCCCCCCCCCCCCTTACTCAAGCTCTGACCCCCCCCTTTTTACAAAAGCATATAGAATGTGATGTCACCCCCATAGTTTTGATAATTATTTTCTCTTATACAAATGATATTGTGAATTATATTTGTATATGTTTCGTAACTTCACATGAAGCCTGCCTACATTTCCTGGGTTGAAATGTAGCTGTACAATTCTATATGCAAGGACCATGAAATGTCTTTTAGTGAAGCGCCGTTAGGTTGTGGGATGTAGCACTGTCTGTACTGTCGATGGAAGACGTCTTTGATTTTGTCTTTTTCTTTATTTGCCGTCGCTTGTTTGAATTGTTCCTTTTTTGTGTGTTTACAGACTTGCTACATCCCATAATTTAGCATTAGCAATCACAGCCAATCAAAACATTTCCATGGTTCCTGGAAGTTTTTTTATATTGTATGACATCCTTTAAAGATGTTCCTCATTTGGTATGAAAACAGATCTAATAATATTTTTGATGATTTATATTGATTGTTTATTTGACATACCTGAAATTACTTGAAGTGTACGTCTGTGACGCTACTCCCCAAACAACCGGTAGGCCTTCTGCCCCTTCTACCCCAAACAGCCAGTCTAGACCGGGTTGTAGGCCTTCTGCCCCAAAACAGCCAGTCTAGACTGGGCGGTAGGCCTTCTGACCCCAAACAGCTAGTCTAGACTGGGCGGTAGGCCTTCTGCCCCAAAACAGCCAGTCTAGACTGGGCGGTAGGCCTTCTGCCCCAAAACAGCTAGTCTAGACTGGGCGGTAGGCCTTCTGCCCCAAAACAGCTAGTCTAGACTGGGCGGTAGGCCTTCTGCCCCAAAACAGCTAGTCTAGAATGGGCGGTAGGCCTTCTGCCCCAAAACAGCTAGTCTAGAATGGGCGGTAGGCCTTCTGCCCCAAAACAGCTAGTCTAGACTGGGCGGTAGGCTTTCTGTCCCCAAGTGCTCAGATATGTCGGTGATACTGTTATTTCTTCACTGTGATATCCCTCCCAGGATGCTCTTAATCCTCTGTTTTAATTATTTAAGAATTATTTACGGTCAGGTCTAGGAAATGATCGGTCCTGTTAACATTGATCCGTTGCCTTCTCCAGATACTTTTTCCTTCAAAGTATTTAACTCTTCAGAGACGGCTTTTTGAATAATTTAACTATCATGATTAATAGTGTCTTATTTTCTATAGAAAGATTTCCCCTAAAGTATCAAACTGTCTAGAGAAACCTTTCCATTGGAAGTTTTCTAACACCAGAAAGGTTTCCCTTTACTGTACCCGTTACTTAGAAAATCTATCTAGAGATTCTATAGCTAGAGTAATTATCTAGAAAACCCTTCAGGGAGTATATGACAAGGGGAGCATTACACTTAGTAATTTCCAGTGATAATAAATCCAGTGGTATTTATTATGCTGTCATCCGTTGAGTCTTCTGGTCAACATTCCTACAGAGCGTACCTCTCTGTGTTGATGTGGAAATCTGTCCTGATTAAACTGCTCCTCAAATCCATCCTGTTTCCACATCTTCCTTTCCTCACCACATCCACCGCCTTCACCCGTCCTCTGTTGGGCCAGACCTCCAGGAAACCTGGAGAAATGAGTTAGACCAGACCTACACCAACCAAGCTCCGCTAAAAACTAAGATTGTACCACAACTCCCAGTGAACGGGGAACTATGATTATATTGCACAATGGACACCTGATGGATGATTTACATTTTGGATTGCAGAGCTCAGGTGCCAATGCTTTCATGATAATTTAAATGTGTCTGTGTGTGTGTGTGTGTGTGTATATATAAATATGAATGTTAAAAATATTCCTGAGTTGGTTCAACTTGACTTCAATAAACTGAGCTCAGTGTTCCACTGGATGGCGCCATATCCCAGGGTAGAGAAGATAATTAAATGATGTGTGGGGTTCTACATGTTGTCTTCCTTCCAGCGGCTAGTTGGCCTCTAGTCGGTGTCTACTGTTAAAAACAATCTGGTGCTCAGGACTCCTGCGTGGGCGTCTTGCTCAAATAACCACATCACGGAGGCCAGGCAGAGAATGGAACCAGCAACCTGTCCTAGTGCAAGAAGACATTAGAGCTCTTATGCGTGTATATGTCCTCCACACACACTCCTACCCCATATGTTAACTGGTGCTCCTGCAGTCTTGAAGACATTCACAGTGGTTTCAAAATCGATCCACCCTTGACATCACAAGTGGGCGTGAGCACCCAGATGCATGATGGGTAGATCTCCCTCACCCCTGGTGGCAGCATATAGATAAACAATATGTACCTAGAATAATTATGTATGAATGTAAACAGATTTTTATTTAAAGTGGTTGATTTGCAAATATGGAACACCATCTAAGTCATTAATCAATAAATAAATACATAAAGCACAAAAAAATGCATTTCCTGCAGAATATCCGGTGGGTGCTGATGTGCGAAGTGAGGTTAAAAATATGTTTTAATAAAGCCACATAGTTTAAGACGTAACGAAATGTTGATTAGCTTATTTAAAGTGAAAAGATTCGAAAAGTCTAAATGGAGTTAACAATGTAAACATGCAAACAATAAAAAAATATTCAAATGGTTGGAAAGAAAAAGTAAGATGCTTGTATACATTTGAGATACAATACACTGAATACCGTAACCGTTTAACCTTAACATTATGTTTCCAGGTTAAATATTGACGTTGTTAGGCTCCGCGACGTCTAAAGGGGTTAGCTTTTGGATAGCCACCTTGGGCTAGAGCGGATGACGTCATCACGCTCCGAGCTGCGCTCAGAGATGTCAACGAGAGAACCTGAAAATATACGAGCGGGTTTAAAACTAAAATGATCTGATCTTAGAAAGTTTAAATCTTATCGAAAATCTGTTAGTCAGATTTGAAAATCAAAATGGTGGATTTGTTAAACGTTTGAACGAAGTGTAAATTGACAGAGTTGCGTAGTCTAAAGTAGTTGAAGTGGAGGAGGCTGATGGAATCAAACTCCTCCCATTGACTTCCACTGTAAAATTTACTTTTAAAAAGTTGTATATCATTTTTTATAAAGTATTTAAATTAGAAAAGTAGTAGCGATCGATTCCAAGCTAATAACATTTTAACAGTGGAAGGAAGTTGTAACCAAGCTGTATTGAGAGTCAGCTAATGTTTTCCTGTGTAATCACTGTTGGTGTGTGTTTCTTTAAGTGACCACTGCATTTCAAGGTTTGTGTTATAGTTTCCATGGTGATGTGTTTTCGCGGGTTCATCTCTTTAACGCATACAAGGAATGTGTGGTCAAGAAAATAATTCTATGGAAGTAAATCTGTGCCATTGGGTTTTGAAAATAAAAACCCATTGAATTATAAGCACTGAATATTTATGCATTGAAATAACGTATCTGAATTGTTTGCCTCTGAATTTAACTCTTTACATTTTCAATAAATCATATTCACCTTTATTTTTCAATGTTTATTTTTCAAAAATTCAATGTTAAAAATTTCGACTCAAATATTTTCAACGTCCCAAAATTCAACCCGCCAAAGTCACCATCAAAATTCAATGTACCAAATTCAGTGTTAACATCCGGGGACCCACGGAAGAGCAATCGATCCTAGACGCTAGATCGCGGTCAAGCAAGGAGAGCGAGTGGGCGCGTCATTCTCGTTAGACACCTGACTCACTCCAACGGCAACAGCAGCAATAATGGTGCTTCGGCGAGTTAATTTATTTATATATATATATATATATATATATATATATATATATATATATATATATATATACAGGGTGCGATTTGCCGGTGGGGATGGTGGGGATTATCCCCCCCTCTGGTTTACACGTCCTACCCTCTGCTGAATTATTTTTATCCTCGGTGGGGATAAAAATTATCCCCCCCACCCAAAGTATTTTCACCATTACGTCGTAATAATTAACAACCAAAATACACAGGGTCCGTCTTCATTTTGAAACATTTTAAAATGTTTCTCAAAATTATCCCCCCCTCTGGTTTTTTCACAAATCGCACCCTGTATATATATATTGTGGCGAGCAGCACGGGAAAAACGGGAGCCCAGGTTGAACAATTATGCAGTTCCGTGCCCCATACACCGCACGACTACGGACTGCCTTTATTAACGACCCACGAACATAACAGAAACACGGACACCTGACCAACACACACAACACTCTCACTAATGGTCCCGATCACACTACACATCACACAACAATGGAACAACACACAATTAACACACATCATCCCGAGAAATTAGCCCCAACAACAGAACAAATCAACAAAACCCCCTTTGTCAACTGACTACCCCAACTCCCAGAATCCCCGCGGGATTCTGGGAAATATATATATATATATATATATATATATATATATGCCATTAGTGTGGTTTGTTTCTGTAAGATTCAGCAATGGACAATACTAACGGACACTTGTACTTAGTGTCACGTCGTTGTTTGTCCAGTACAACCCGTAGGACGTCAAATTGAAAAATGCGGTCCATTGACCGCAATAAACCCTCGGCTCATCTGATAGCTGCAACATAGTAATTTTCCCATGGGCATAATAAAAGTATATACATATTATATAAGCACTATGTGGGCCGGATCCGGCCCGCTACAGATTTTGCTACCGTAGTGCGACTCGATAGCAGTCTATCAAATCATGCTACCCTACAGAAGGGTACCCTATACCCGATTCTGCTCCGGCTGCAGAATCACGTTATTTTACGTGATTCTGTTATTTTGTAGTGAGTGTAACACCTACAGTATTTTGTTATGTGTTGTTCTTTACACTTTGTTAGGCATGTCGTTTACTGTCTCTGTGTTTCAGGGATCGCTGTCCCTTTAAGGATTACGAGCATCTCATGACGTGGAGCCCGATGCGGGATTTGTTCACTTGCAGCACGTTTTGATTCCGGTTTTCTAAAACTAAATAAACGAGTCACACAACTGTGTGCTCAACGTGCGAAATTGTATCCTTCATTTAATGCAATTTACACAATTTCACGTTATTAACCAGCATATCTTGATGCTGGTTTATAACGTCTTTATTGAAGATTTCAGGGGTACAGTATGTGGATAGACCAATTGCCTCTATCAAATAATGCTCCCACTGCAGAATCACGTTATTGTACACCACTACTCATGTACACTGTTGATGCTGTTTTATAACGTATATATTGAAGATTTCAGGGGTACAGTATGTGCAATGTATGTCATATAAAAAAAAATAGCACTTCAAGAAAAAACATAAATAATCAATTAAACTAAATAAATAACTTCAACAAGAAAAGTGTTGCAAAGTATTGTTAAAATTTGTATATATTTGTGAGTGGGATTATGTATGTGTGGGTTTATATATGCAATAGCTAATAATTATTCAAAAGATCCAATAATACAAACATTTTATTTTGAGTTACGTTATTTCACTGCATAAATATTCAGTACTTAGAATTCAATGGGTTTTTATTTTCAAAATCCGATGGCACAGATTTACTTCCATAACTTTTATTGATTAATATTAAGGTCTATGACTGCAGCAGATTTTCAGCTGTACTTCCATAGAATTCTCCTGCTGTTTATTTTTGGAGATAACTTGTAAAAAGTATTAAAAGTGTAGTTTTACCGTACAACGTACTCGGTTTGCTTTGATGATAAATTGGAAGCCGGTCGGCAAGGGTTAATCTGTAAGAAGACCGTAAATTTCTTGTTTTGGTTTATCTCCCAAAAAGGGAAATCTATTTTGTATTTTATTTATTTGTGTTCGTCTAACCAAGGGTTTATTATCCAAATATAATTGCATTTGTATGTGATTACAATATCCATTATATATATATATATATTAGAGTATACTGTTTTACGGTTTACCTGACTTCCAGTATGATGAGGTAAGGTGCGTAACAGTCCAGCAACTGTTTAATAAATCTGGATAGATCTAGTCGAATGCTATCACAACCCTGAGTGAATTCTGTTTATTGGTTACAAAGTCTCTAGGTCAAATATCGTTGAGGTAGTAAGGTCCAAACATTTTAAGAGAATAAGGTAGAAAGAAATAATACAGCCTAAGAAAAACAATTGGTGAGCACAGCAGCATGCAGCACTCACCTAAATAAAGAAATATAGTAGTAAATAGTAGATTTTTATTCAAAACAGGATGTTTTTCAAAGGATGACCTTTATTTATTTCAGGGGACTTTAATTTCATAATTCAACATTTATTTCGGGGGACCTTTATTTCTTGTGGATGGAAAGTCAGTAGGCTGCATGAAGCGTACTTCACACAGATTAATTATTAATTATTTAGATGACTAAACACACATGAATCAACGTGAAAATCTCCCAGGTGCCACTTGATGTGATTATCATGGAACTCTGATTTCTAAATCCGGCACAAAACACGAGAAGGAAACGTCTTCACAAAGACCCAGAAGGAAATGGAAGATAATCATAATCTGGCTCTGACACCGGAGTAGGAGGCTTTTCATTTAATTTAATTAAAAGATGTCTGACCTTAACAAATTTTTTTATTCAATTTGAAAGATGAAAGAAAAAAGTCAACACCAATGTTAATATTTAAATAATTATCAAATGTTCTCACCCACCTCACCTCCAACCCTTCGGTGGGGTGGGGTGGGGTGGAGTACCCACCACCTCTCCACCCCCCTGCCTCCACCCCCCTGCCCTAATCGTCAGGTCTTTGATCCTTCCTAGCCACGTTGCATTGCCCCACTTTCTCCCCTTCTACAACTTCTCAACCTCAGGTGAATGTTTGTGATTCTGCAGAATCGGTTGAGCCAGACGGCCTCGTTCTAGGAGACTCCTCAGTGCTGACTGGGTCTTCATCTCCTGGCTTGTCCTTCGTCTCATGACCTCGTCTTCATCTCCTGACGCTGGTCTGTCTCATCAGTCTCAGTCCAGAGCAGGTCCAACGTGTTTCAGTTCAGAACACGGTTTACTGAAGCAGCAGCAACAGGGCTGGTCCCGGCCCAAAGGTCCTGGGTTCGATCCCTCAATCTCCACAGCCTTCCTGTAGACATCCTAGAGCAAGATGACCCCTGACCCCTACCTGCTCCTTAACGACTGGTCTCTGTACTGTCTAACCCCTACCTGCTCCTTAATGACCTGTCTCTGTACTGTCTGACCCCTACCTGCTTCTTAATGACCTGTCTCTGTACTGTCTAACCCCTACCTGCTCCTTAATGACCTGTCTCTGTACTGTCTAACCCCTACCTGCTCCTGAATGACCTGTCTCTGTACTGTCTGACCCCTACCTGCTCCTTAATGACCTGTCTCTTTACTGTCTAACCCCTACCAGCTCCTCAATGACCTGTCTCCGGACTGTCTAACCCCTACCAGCTCCTTAACGACCTGTCTCTGTACTGTCTGACCCCTACCTGCTCCTTAACGACCTGTCTCTGTACTGTCTGACCCCTACCTGCTCCTTAACGACCTGTCTCTGTACTGTCTAACCCCTACCTGCTCCATAATGACCTGTCTCTGTACTGTCTAACCCCTACCTGCTCCTTAACGACCTGTCTCTGGACTGTCTAACCCCTACCAGCTCCTTAATGACCTGTCTCTGGACTGTCTTAACCTCTAGCTGCTCCTGTGGAGAAGGTCTCAGCAGTCCTGGTGAGCAGTAGGTGGGGTTAGCAGTAGGTGGGGTTAGGAGCAGGTGGGGCTAGGAGTAGATTGACCAGTAGATGATGTTGAAGAGCACGTAGGAGCCGGGAAACAACACGCGGGCGTACGAGTCAATGACGTGCGTGTCGACCCAGGTGCTATCGTAGCCGCCGGATGTCACGTGACCGGTCACCTGGTCGGTCACCTGACCGCTCAGCTGGTCGCGCTCCATGGCGAGCTGCAGCAGCACCGTCTCCCGCTGCTTCATGCCGTTCCCCAGCGACGCCATCAGCCCGAAGCGGCCGGCCGCCTCGCCGTAGCGTCCGGCCGCCTCGCCGTAGCCCCCTGTAGGAGCCCCGGGACGCGGCGCCTCGCAGGTACAGGGCAGCTGGGGACAGGAAGTTGGAAAACATACATCAGTATGTTCAATAAAATCTAAAGAATGCATTGGTATGCTTCTAATAAAAAAGTACTGTATAGGTAAAAGATTGTTTACTGAATTGGCATTCTGGACATTGTGGGCTTTTTTCTGCCCTTCCTGTCTTTGTGAAGACAGCGTTTGGCCTGTCCACGGAGGTCGGATGGCCGGACGTCCGTCCAGAGGCGTGTGGAACCCAAGCGTTGTGCGTAGCGCCAACAGGCCTCCCATCTAAACTAGTGAACACGGAGGACCTCGGCGCAGCGCTACGACTCAACCCCGCTCCCTACCTGCTCTCTGAGCTCCCGCTCTCTGGCGTCCTGCTCCCGGACCCTGCGCTCCCTCCTCTCTTGCCGCGTCGACAGGTAGTTGACGGCGGCGTACTCGATGACCGAGAGGAAGACGAAGACGAAGCTGACCCAGAGGTAGATGTCCACCGCCTTGATGTAGGAGACCCGCGGCATGGAGGCGTTGACCCCCGTGATGATGGTGGACATGGTGAGCACCGTGGTGATACCTGGAGACAGGAGGGAACCATGGTGACACCTGGAGACAGGAGGTAACCATGGTGATACCTTGGTGATACCTGGAGACAGGAGGGAACCATGGGACTCAGACCAGGAACTATTCCAGAGTGAAACCAGTATATCATTCATACAGGAGGGAACATGTCTCCATGGTGACACCTGGAGGCAGGAGGTAACCATGGTGACACCTGGAGACAGGAGGTAACCATGGTGACATAACACCTGGAGACAGGAGGGAACCATGGTGACACCTGGAGACAGGAGGTAACCATGGTGACATAACACCTGGAGACAGGAGGGAACCATGGTGACACCTGGAGACAGGAGGTAACCATGGTGACACCGTGGTGATGCCGTGGGACACGAGGGACCAGCTAGCAGCTTACTTACTTGACTCACAACAAGCTACCAGCTCAAAGTAACTTTCCCGCTGGGTTAGCAGTGCTAACCTAGTGATGCTAACCTAGCGGTGCTAACCTAGCGGGGCTATCCTAGCGGGGCTAACCTAGCGGCACACGGGCGGGCACGGCGCGGCGGTCGATCCAGAAGGACACCCAGGAGAGCATCACCATCAGGGTGGCGGGGAAGTAGGTCTGCAGCAGGAAGAAGAAGATGTGGCGCCGCAGGGTGAAGTTGATGTAGAGGCGGTTGTACCAGCCTGGGGGCAGAGGGCAAAGGGCAAAGGTCAACAGCCTGGGGGCAGAGGGCAAAGGGCAAAGGTCAACAGCCTGGGGGCAGAGGGCAAAGGGCAAAGGTCAACAGCCTGGAGGAAGGAGGGCAAAGGTCAGAGATTAACAGCCTGGAGGAAGGAGGGCAAAGGGCAAAGGTCAACAGCCTGGAGGAAGGAGGGCAAAGGTGAGAGGTCAACAGCCTTGAGGAAGGAGGGCAAAGGTCAACAGCTTGGAGGAAAGAGGGCAAAGGGCAAAGGTCAACAGCCTGGAGGAAGGAGGGCAAAGGTCAGAGGTTAACAGCCTGGAGGAAGGAGGGCAAAGGTCAGAGGTCAACAGCCTGGAGGAAGGAGGGCAAAGGTCAACAGCTTGGAGGAAAGAGGGCAAAGGGCAAAGGTCAACAGCCTGGAGGAAGGAGGGCAAAGGTGAGAGGTCAACAGCCTTGAGGAAGGAGGGCAAAGGTCAACAGCTTGGAGGAAAGAGGGCAAAGGGCAAAGGTCAACAGCCTGGAGGAAGGAGAGCAAAAGGGCAAAATGTTGGAAAAATGATAAGGTGGTGCTTAGTTTTGTTTTTTAGTGTTGTTGTTTAGTGTTGTTGTTTGGTGTTGGTGTTGTTGTTTACCGGTGGTGCTGTAGAAGGCCAGCTTGGTGTTGTTGTTTAATGTTGTTGTTGTTTAGCGTTGTTGTTGTTTAGTGTTGTTGTTTACCGGTGCTGCAGTAGAAGGCAGCTTGGTGTTGTTTAGTGTTGTTTTTTAAAGTTGTTGTTTACCCATGCTGCTATATAAGGCAGCTTGGTGTTGTTTAATGTTGTTGTTGTTTAGTATTGTTGTTGTTGTTAACCTGTGCTGCTGTAGAAGGCAGCTTGGTGTTGTTTAGTGTTGTTGTTTAGTATTGTTGTTGTTTAGTGTTGTTTTTGTTTACCGGTGCTGCTTTAGAAGGCCAGCTTGGTGATTTTGTTTTTGTTGTTTAGTGTTGGTGTTGTTGTTTAGTGTTGATGTTGTCGTTGTTAACCAGTTCTGCTGCAAAAGGCAGCTTAGTGTTGTTTAGTGTTGTTGTTGTTTACCGGTGCTGCTGTAGAAGGCCAGCTTGGAGGAGGTCCTGAACTCCTGGATGAGGAACTGGGAGAGGGAGATGCGGTCGTCGGTGTTCAGCGACTCGTTGCCCTCCTTCCAGTACAGCATGAGGTCATCGTCCGTGTAGGCGTCTGGGGGGAGGGGCATAGACACTAGAGCTGTGCTCTGATTGGTCCACTGAGGGCGGCATCATTTTGCAGAGCCGTTCATAACGTGAACGTTCAAAAGCTGTTCTGAAGAGGTTAGTAGGACGTGTGGTGGGTGGAGGAGCCGATGAAGGCGGAGGAGCAGGTGGAGGTGTTTTGGGTGGAGGAGCAGATGGAGATGGAGGGGTTTTGGGTGGAGGAACTCACAGCTCTCGATCTCGAGGGAGCAGGTCTGCGTGTCGAGGGGGAAGCAGCTCAGGTCCATACTGCACATGGAGGTCACCGTCACCCTGGAGGAGGAGCAGGAGGAGTGGGGGGGGGAGGAGGAGCAGAAGACACAAGGTGGAGTTGGGGTCAAATCAGAACGAGCCACGTCACATGACTTTCCGGTTGGTGGTTGCCAGGGTAACAGCCCTGCGAGCGGTCCTGTGATGTAGGATTGTTCGTGGGGATTAGACCGACCGGACGGCCTGCCGCTGCAGACCTGCACATGTGCAGATTAGCATGAGAGGTTAATGGAGCTCAGCGCCCATCTGGAGAGGACTATTATATTATTATATTATTATCAATATTAAGCTGTTGAGCTTCATAGCCCTCTCCTGCCGCCACTGCTCCAGTTGGATGAGCCTGTATTCTCGAAAGCTCTGGATGTAGGTCTGATTATGTTTTCCTTGACGTATACTTTGGATATTTGAGGGTCCTGTATTCTGCTGCTACAGTATGATACCGTTAATCTGATCTCAGGTGTTTCGCACAAACAATCAGTGGAAAGTCCCTGACCACTGGTCGCTAATCCCGGGTAGATCCCCACACCTCTCCAACATCTCAAGGGCAGAGGGGTTGGGTTCTGCTCCCAGAGATGAACTCCTGACCGCGCTGGAACGCAACCCGTGTGATCACCACCTCACAAACACCCCCTCCTCCCCCCGGGGGGGATGGAGACCTGGGGGGGAGGGTCTCCAAACCGCCGTACCATCGCTCGTCATTCGCCCCCCCCCCCCCCTCCAGATTAACCCCCCACACCACCACCGTCCTCCAATCACAGAACAGGAGACCCATTCCATGTTGTCAAGCAGAAATCCGGCCACCCACGCTACATGCATGAAACGTGTTGATTTCACAGACTCAGTTCAATGAATTCTAATCCCTGCCGCGTGTACGTGGCCTCGGTCGCCGACCGCACGATGCTGGCCTCTGACAGAGAACCCGCCTCAGGGTTAGATTGAGTAGTGGTGGTGTGTGAGCTACGCTATGCTAAGCTTCAGCAGAGGAGTAGCAGTCTCTTAGTATTCATTATATCTTCACAGATGTTCCCATCACCCGTGTGTCGTTCTGTTCTGCTTGATCACTTTATCTGAGGTTGTTTATTACTCTTTAAGTACTTCAAATGCGCTTCGGGTGTCACCCCCCCCCCCCCCCCGGTCGGCCCCCGGTTGCCCCCGGGCGCCTCCCTCTCACTCTGTTCTGGGGAGTTCTTGAGTTCCTCTGGGGGTGGAGAGACTTTAACCCAGTCATTGTGTTCAACGCCTGAACTAATGGCGTTGGCTGTAAACCCATTGGTCTCAGCCAGCAACTCGACAGCCAATCAACTGAATGTCCCTCTGGCTCGTGGACGCTCTCTGCCTTTTCACCAGACCACTTTCACTGGACCAGGGCCCTCGCTGGGCCGAGCCCCAAATACTACAGACTCCGCCCTTTTGGAGAAACATACGGTTGAAACATGTGATTGATTTGAAAAGGAGTGAATGCATTTGAAATGTAACTATCAATATGAATTTGCTGCGGTATAAGATGGATATGTTGCTATAGATCTTTGTTCAGAGTTGAGGGTTCTCTGTTTGAATCAGACTGCTCCTCTCCATCAGGGATTAGCCGGAGCGGGCAGTGGGTCGCTGCCACACATCCCAAAGTCCTGACCTCATGGATCCCAGCCTGTAAAGGCAGACGGCGTCCGGCTGGGTGTTTAACAGCATTGGCCTGAGCCTTCTCATCTGAGTCGGGGATCACTGGTGCTGTCGCCCTCGACGGGTCGCCTTCCAACAACACACATCGGGCAAGAAGTTCAGTTCAACCTCACACCTGCTGACAGCTGACTCCTAGCTAGCTAACAGGTGACTTCTAGCGTGTAACAGGTGACTTCTAGCGTGCTAACAGGTGACTTCTAGCGTGTAACAGGTGACTCCTAGCGTGCTAACAGGTGACTTCTGGCGTGCTAACAGGTGACTCCTAGCGTGTTATCGGGTGATACTTCCTAGCGTGCTAACCATGCTAACTCCTACCTGAGGCTGTAGAGGACCTTTCCATCGGGGAACACCCTCAGCATGACGTTGTCTGTGGTTGTGTCGTGGGTGAAGGAGCGCTTGGAGTGGACGAAGAACAGGTCGGGCACCCAGATCTTCTTCACCAGCCGCCCGTCGAAGGTCATGCTCTGGTTGGTGGAGCTGTGGAAGGACAGACGTCTGTCCTTCCAGTAGTGCCGCAGGTACAGAGTCATGGTGAAGTCCTGACACACACACACACACACACACCTGGTGAGTCTAACGCAGTCACAGCCTGGTGACAGTTGGTTAAGGAGCAGGTAGGGGTTATACAGTGAACACAGACAGTTTTTTAAGGTGCAGTTAGGGGTTATACAGTTTGTTAAGGAGCAGGTAGGGGTGTTAGACAGGGAGTCTAATAAGTAACTCTATGACTTTATTACTAGAGAGATGTTTCCTCCAAAGGGACGGCGCTCCAGCAGCAGACTCACCATGTCCACCTCTGAGATGGTGTCCAGACTCTCAACCTGGACGTCCACCCCCACCGGGACGGCCGGCCCTAGAACCAACACACGCTGTGAGGAACCAGCCAGCAAAACAGCCAGCCAGCAAACCAGCCAGCCAACCAGCAAGCCAACTAACCAGCAAACCTAACAGACAGCAAACCAGACAGCAAACCATCCAACCAACCAGCCAGTCAACCAGCCAGCCAGCAGCCAACCAACCAGCCGGCCAGCAGACAGCAAGCCAACCAGCCAGCCAACTAGCCAGCCAGCCAACCAGCCAGCCAACCAGCCTGCCAACCAGCCATCATCTCAGGGTACAGGCCTTCAGAGTGGAGGTGTGTACAGGCAGCCAGAGTAAGCCGGTCAGTATCATGGTCCCAGTAACCAATTGGATTACATTTTACAAAAAGGTTTCCTCTTAATGTTTTTCTGTTTCAAACAGCAACAAAATGTCCGCCCAAATCCCTGTTGAAAGCATGCAGTGTGTGCAGAGTGCATCAACTAAAGTATGGCTGCATACTCTAATCCCACCAGGCAGTGGGAGGCTTTCTGATTGAATATAAAGACAATGGGATTATAAACATGCGACCAAATCCCCCCAAATAAAACCAACGCAAAGCCTTTGTTTTATACCAACGTTCAATACGAAAACAATGCATCTGAAACTGTGATATGATACTAACGCTATTAAAATCATAAAATATCCTAATAGAAGCGGTACTGCTGTGTGTATGGAATTTATCTTGGTTCTGCTACCGCTAATATCCTTATATCCTAATATCCGTATTTCTAGAACGCTTTCATTGCTAAAGAGAAATCACTAAAGAGGAATATACGAAAACCATGAACACATCTGAGCGCTCACCTCAGAGATTAAAATTAGATTACTGAGAGCCAACAGCTGCAAACAGAAAGGTGCACACAGACAGGTGCACAAATACAGCTGCATACAGACAGGTGCAGGCAGGTGTCCCTGGTAATGAGTTCATTAGTGAATGAAGTAATTACCGATCCACAGCTGCCCATAATCCAGCCCTGGTTACCTCATCGTATCTAAGCAGTGTTTCCCACTCAAAGTACCGATGGTTTGAGGGTTGGAAAGCAAGTGAAGAAGAAGCTCTCTGGTGTGAACCACCTAATGCTGCGTTCACACCAAATCACACATTTGTCGCCCGTTCGCGTTGTCGGCCAAGTTTTGTCGCGGGACAAATCATAATCTGTCGCTGTGCAAGTTGGCGAATTTGTCGCGCCACATCTTTTGCCCGCCAACGGTGCTTCATGCCAATTCATTCTCAACCACGGCCGAGATAACCACCATTGCATGTCTTTACCTGTTGTGGAAGAGGGAGAGATGTCGGAGAACCCGACGCAGCCTATTGTAATGACCACGGAAGAGGGAGTGAATGAAGTATTGATTAGACAGCGATTTATTAGATACCTAATAATCGTGGAACACACAAGGCCGGTAACCATAGCAACGCCGGTAAACAAACCCCTCGAAGCCCAATCCCTACGAGCTCCCCGCGCTACGTCCATCCGGAGGCGCACAGCGCTTTTGGCCGTGATATTATATATACAATTATATTATATTATATTATATATAGAGCTCCGGGAGTCGCAAACGGCAACAATCACTTTCTCTTCCATGCTGCAGTTCACCCCGGACTGCACTGCAGGGAACTGTGGGCCGGTTTAACGCTGATTGGCTGTTACTTAACGCACGTCACTCAGTGGCCACGCTGTTGAACGCTGATTGGCTGTCATCACGCGAATGTCGCGGCAAAGTTGAAATATTTCAACTCGAGCGAAAGTGTCGCGCTGCAAATCCACGTGAACGCGCTCGCCCGTGCCGGGCAAAAGTGTCGCGCTGCAAATCAAATCTTGACGCGGGTTTTTTCTAGCGAGAGATTTGCCCGATTCGCGTCTCTAAGTTGACTTTGTATGGAATCGTGTCGCCCCTTCGCGTTTGGTGTGAACGCACAGTAACATGTGTTAAACTGCGGCTGAAAGGCCTTGCTGAACGGCTGGGTCAGAGCGGTGTAACGGGACGGGGAACAACCCCCCCACCTCCGAAGTTGGGCCGCATGGTGAAGTCATGGTCGCCGATACTCAGCAGCTGGTCCGACTTGGTGACGGATGCTTTGGTGGCGTCCTGGCTCCTCTTGTAGATGGAGCTGGTGGGGTCAGACAGGGTGGGGTCAGACAGGGTCATACAGGGTGGGGTCAGACAGGACGGGGTCAGACAGGTTGGCGTCTTGTTCTGAGCTGCCCAATCAGGCTGATGGAAGGTTGGTGAGTTTGTGATGAAACAGAATTCACAGGCTCTTTAGGTTCTAGGTTCTAAACCATTTCCTGTTGTATAGAAAGGGACCTCATGCACTGAGATCAAAGGTAGGTGTAAAGGGTGAGCAGGTCAGTGTAATGTTAGTGTGTAACAGGTTGATTTTAAGGGTAAACAGGTCGATGTAAAGCGGTTACAGGTTGATGTTAAGGGGTAACAGGTTGATGTTAAGGGGTAACAGGTTGATGTTAAGGGGTAACAGGTAAGGATAATGTTAAGGGTTAACAGGTTGATGTTAAGGGATAACAGGTTGATGTTAAGGGGTAACAGGTTGATGTTAAGGGGTGTCAGGTCGATTTTAAGAGGTAACAGGTTGAGGTTAAGGGGTATCAGGTCAGGGTCATGTTAAGGGTTAACAAATTTATGTTAAGGGTTAACAGGTTGAGGTTAAGGGGTATCAGGTCAGGGTCATGTTAAGGGTTAACAAGTTGATGTTAAGGGTTAACAAATTGATGCTAAGGGTTAACAGGTTGAGGTTAAGGGGTAACAGGTCGATGCTAAGGGGTAACAGGTTGATGTTAAGGGTCACAGGTTAAGTTAAGGTGTTCCTGTACCCCACAGTGTTCCGGAGCGCGACGCCTGTAGGAATCTCCCTCTTCGTCCTGAAAGGAGGAAGTGAACGGGATGATGAGACGACCTCGGAGCGCCTGGAGATTACAGGGATTAGGAGACAGAGGAGACACCAGCCGCTGTGCATTCACTGCTACGATAACCCAGCGGTGTTAGCACTGCTGTGTTAGCCCAGCGGTGTTAGCACTGCTGTGTTAGCCCAGCGGTGTTAGCACTGCTGTGTTAGCCCAGCGGTGGAGGAGAGTGGGATTAGAGCGCAGTGTCGCGGCTTGGCTCCGGTCCGGCCGTGGATAACCTCCCTAAACCATAACAATAACTTTAATTCAGAAAGAATATTAACGCTGATTACGCTTTACGTAAGATAAGTGATTTACTGACCAGGGGAACCTTTAACCTTTTAAAGGTTAAGAAGTACATATATGTTGAGGTAGTTGTTCAAATGATTCCATTTGGTTGTGTCTTTGCTCCTTTTCTTTTAGTGACACGAGGAGCATTAAAATGTATTATTTAACTATCATGACCGTGACGCCTCCGTCTTAAAGATGGCGTTGCGTCTCAGTCAATCTTCAATAAACCAATCAAGTCCGAAACGACAAACATCTGGAACGAGGATCAGCGCCTCCAGATGTCTGAACGGGTTTGGAAACGAATGAGCACAAACACTGTAATATCTAACTGTCTTAATAACTCCATCCTCTGATGTCACGTAAGCTTACAGGAGTTACAGTAAAACTAGGTTCAATCACCTCGCACATTAAGACCACTGAAGACCACTTAAGACCCCCATGAAGACCACTAACGACCACTGAAAACCATACAGGACCTGAGTCGGCCGGCCGTCCCGCGTTGTGACTTCTCCGGCGCGCCTCCGACAGCGCCCGCCAGCAGCGCGAGCAGCAGCAGGACATGCGTGCGCATCGTGCCCAGGAGTCAGCGCGCGACAAACGGAGGATCTCCAAGCAGAAGTCTTCAAACGGCGCTCCTCGCGCTCCTCTTCTCCACAGTCGGTTTACGTGGCAAGAGAAGATACATATTCCCGCCTTGGCTGCCGGACGGACACTGCGCGCGGCAGTATGTATGCCCCATGTTGGCGCCTTTAATCTCACGCGGGAAGCAATCCCGCCTAAACCTTTAAGTCCTCCGGTCAGATGGCGCCGGTTTGGCGCCCACGGGAAAACATACGGCGCGTGCTCCTGTCTCCTATTGGTCACTGGCTGGGTCCCCCTGTCTCCTATTGGTCACATCCTTAAAATACTCATCACATTGCATAATAAATCTTGCAAATGAGAGGGGATGCATTATTTATTATGCAATGTTGATGATAATTATGTTTTCATAATATTATATAATGATTATTTTGAATAATGTTTAATTAAATCAGGATTTAGATTACGTTCCGTATCGATTGCAGCGATTTATAACGTAATCAAGGTATTATTGTTATTTTAATACATTATTATAATATAATATATATATATAATATAGAGAATAATGTCTTGGATAATACCTTCCCAAATGTGAAGGCGTACTTCATTAGCCTATGTCAGCTTTATTTACTAAAAAGGCTTAAAAATGTCTTATTTACTAGAGCCTCGTGTTGTTTGTTAGAATCAACGGATGGATTTTGATTTGTTTTCATCAACAAGATTAGCATCTCCAAATTCTGTGATATTATTTTCCGGTGGGAATGAAAATCTGTTGTTTTTCCTGAACAAAGAAGATTATTATTTTAGGATTCGGATAAAAGTTTAAATGGAAACCCCAAAAATCTGCTCTTGTTTTTCTGAGTAGAAACGCTTGAGAGCTGGATCCATTGAACATGTCCCACCCGCTGAGTTCGGGTTTGTGTTTGAGGCGTTTGGGGATACTGGTGTCTTAGTTAAACAGATCTGATGTTTGGTTATTCCTCAGGCACAGCAGCTGGACACAGCAGGATTTATCTCGTATCTCATTCATTCCGAAAAACAAGGGAGAATCTTTTTTTCCATCACAAATTTTCTCTGAATTCTGAGATAATGATATTGTTTATTCCGAAAAAAATCACAGTTTAATTGTTTTGCATCAAAGCTTTTCCAAGAGTTCTGAGATAACAATCTGGTAAACTCAGAAAAATAGAGAAAAATGGTGAACTTAAGTGAATGCATTAGGCTTCGCTTAATTACAGGAAAGATTAATTTTTAAAAAAATGGAGAGTTAAACTATTATTTGGCTATTTGTATTTCAACGCTACTATGTTGTTGTACTGCGGGTTTTGAACGGTAGGGGAAGATGTTTCCCCGGCAGCGGAGAGGAGAAGGGTAATTCTAACATTGTGTAACAGCTGGATCAGCAGCAGGGGGCAGCACTGACTCCTATCACAAGAGATGTTGTGTAGTTCTGTATTTGGCTGCCGTTCATGTTTGTCCAAATGTTACACAACTTACTGTTGCCTGATACTGTGTCACCATCGTTTTAATGATGCCTGTTAGTTAAGTAGACCAGCAGATATGTGCTTGTTAAATAGTAAACTACTCACTAATAAGAAGTAGTTAAGTGGTACTGATAATGGCTTTCCTCATACTGGCGGTTTATAATGTACCATGCACGCTAGCACACACACACACACACGCACACACACACACACACACACACACACACACACACAAAACCCCAACGTGAGCAAATCCAAATGTTAAATGTCAACATTCATTACAGCAGATCAGCTCAGTTCAGTTCAGCTTCTGCTCGGGAAGGAAAGACTTCTATACCCATACAAATATTTAAAGTTGAATGTTTAATCTTTAAAGAAATCTTGTAAGAAGTTTCATTCTGAATATTGACTAGGTCTGCGTCATTGATTATAGGAATTCAAAATCTGGTTGTTCATTTAAAGATGCGTAGATGTGCTATTTGACACACACACACACACACACACACAAAAGTTGCTGCCTTGTTAATTGCTTTTGTCTCATTGTGATTTCTTATTCATTATAAGGGGTGGCAATACTTTGTGGCCAGAATAAATTGGAATATTTTAGATTTTGTTTTTTGTTTTAGTTAAATATTTGATTTCAAATGAATAATTAATAACTCTTGATGGTTAGATAAATAATAATAAGTAGGAATGATTTCCTGAGAATAATGTGGCGCGGTTTTCAACACATGCAATTGAAAAAGTTATTGTGGCTTGAATTAATACTTAATAATTTCCCGGTAATTTTTGCCTCAATCTAATGTCCTCCAATCGACTCTGCGGAGCCGTTCCTTTAGCGAGTCGAGTGAGGACGGCCGTTGTGTCCCCAGGCGGTCCGACGGAGGAGCGAGAGGAAGGTGACCATTCTGCGTCAACATACAGAAGGTCAGAACGGATAGCAACACCTCCGTGTTTCTACCGCACAGCTTTACTGAATGTTTAATTCGGTTTTATTTAAATTTTATTATTTTCGTCCAATCTCTAGCAAGCAGGGAGCACCGGACGTGTTGACCTTTGACCTCCAGGGTTAGGGTCCTCCAGGGATTATTCTTCTGCTTTTCAAACTAGTGAGACCCTTCACAGATCCACCAGGGTGTGTTTATTTAGGATTAAAGGATTCCACAGTACTCTCCCAAATCTGGATTAAAGACTGGTGTGCACAATACACACAAGAGAGAGAGTGTGTGTGTGTGTGTGTGTGTGTGTGTGTGTGTGTGTGTGTGTGTGTGTGTGTGTGTGTGTGTGTGTGTGTGTGTGTGTGTGTGTGTGTGCGAGAGAGTGATCTTAAAGACGTTTCCGAGTAAGCGTCTGATCCGTGGCTGCAGCAGCTGGGACCAGGTGTTCTCGTGGTCGTGCGGTTGCTGGTTCGACCCCAACGGTGACCGGCTCACATCGCCTCTTCTCCAGTAAAGCATGGCCCCAGTAAAGACTCTGGACCCGAGTGGAAGTAGAAGTTGATTTAATAGATGACTTTTGGAAGGTTAGACGGTAAACATTTCGGTAACATCGTGGAGCGCTCTCTCTCCTCTGTATACACGTCCCATCGCCCGGCTGAACTCATGTGGCATGCTAACACTTTACATTTCTTTCCAAACGGAGACCACCGAGGGAGGCCTTCAAACGCTGTGGCTCCGCGGGAGGGGGTCTCGCTGGGGGAGGCTCACGGTTCCTGTTTTGAAGACGTGCCTCCAACGGCTGTTTCCCCCCGGAGGAGGGGGTGGTTTATATGCTAACTCCTATATGCTCGAGGGCTAGCTTGTTGCCGGGGCGTCGCAGCGGAGGAGGTGTTTCAGGTAGTCGGGTGTACCGGCGTCCCCTCGTTACCTAGCAGGACACTGACGAGAAGCAACAACAACCTAACGGAGCAGCTGTCACACAGACTCCGTAGAGACGAACACACCGAGATGTAACCATGGCGACGCCACATTATACAAAAACTAATGAACAGTTAAGGCATTTTGTGACGCAGGGATGATCCACGACGGTGTGCTGTCACCAGAGTGATGCATGAAGCTGTGGGCCTCCTCAGAGCTCACCACTCTTCAGAGCTCATCACTCTTCAGATGATCACACTTCAGAGGCTCATGCCTAGGAGTGGATTCTCCCGGTTAGGCCACGCCCACTCGCCATTGTTAAAATATTCTGGGATAGATTTCCATTTTTGGGCGTTTCAGGGTCAAAATAAAAACGTCTAGCTCTGCCTATTTGTCCTGCCGGATAAATGGGTCTGTGTAATGCCTGGAACGCTGTCAGTGGAGCACCATAGTATGACATTCACCTGGAAAGAGAACCTCACTCTACTGCAGTCAGCAGAACCCAGGAAGCGGACTGTATTGTTTAGTCCTCTGAGATGAGTTTGGGGGGGGTGTCTCCAGACCGCTGGCCAGCTGAGGTGTCTTTAGGAACCGTTCACAGAGTTTAGAGCGGTGATGAGGCAGCGTCTGTCTACAGTAACCTCTCCACACTGCAGCCGCCCCCCCGCTATAAATCACAGGGGACCTGACTCCGACAAACACACGGATGAATAATACATGAACACCGTTTATAATAAAACGCTCTGCCTGGTGTCTTAAGGCCTCGGTGGAGACAGATGGGAAGTGGTCTGCTCCCACAGGCGAGGGCTGCTTTAAAGACGAGCCGCATGAGGCTCCTGGAACACCCGGAATACACAGAGGACAATTGGTCTACAGAACCAGGGGAAGATTACATCAGAGTTTACTATCGTAAGATATGTTGTCTGGAGGACAGCGACTGGTGGTTTGTGTTTATGTCAAGAGGATCCCGTTCGAAGCAAGATGGTGGCATTTAGAGCGGTTGATCAGAGAGGGTAGGAACTCCTGGGGGGACTTCCTGCTGCGGGGACTGGGGGCCATATTGTGCTCTGTCCTAACTGGTGATTGGGCAGCAATCACCAGTTAGGTGATTGCTATAGGTCAGCCTATTGGAACCCGGAACTCTAAGTTTGGTTGTTGGTATATCAGGGTGAGTCCAGCAGTACTAGTAGGTTCTCTGTGTCACACCGTGATGGAGAAGACCCAGCCTCGTCTCTCCATCACGTTAAGGTGCAGAGGCGTTAGCACACGTCAAGTAAAGAACCCCATGCTAACCTTAACCAAACCAGGAAAACACATAAAATCATTAAGATCTTGGTAACATATTGAATAATGAGAGATTGTGATCAGTCATGTATTTCCATGTGTTTTTGGGATATCTTTTCTTTAGGTACAGCATGGCTGCGGTTCATCAGCTAGCCCGGACCTGAACCCAAGGATCCACGGGGGTCACCAGAGATCGGCATCGTCTCATCAATTCACAGCCAAACCCGTCATTAGCCCAGCAGCCTGTTGTCGGGGGCCCAGGGCCCCGTTAGCAGTCAGTTAGCCATCTGCCCCCGACTCGTTTATCTGCGAGCCTCGATGAGTCTCTCAAGCCATCGGCGCCAGCATCAAGCGTCCAAGTGAATTAGGAAGTTTCCCCCTAATGATGATGTTAAGAAGTTTTTCCGATGGTTAGTGGAGAGGACGCCTGATCGGAGCTCCGCTGAGCAACATGAAACATGGATCATTAACACTGGTTTCGGTTCGTTTAGGGTCCCGACATCAGTAGAAGGTAATGGACAGGACCTAGGACGCCCCGAGCCATGCTCGTGCACTGGGGGTCGAAGCCAGAACCTTTAAGCTCTGAAATAAACACCCTTCTAACTCTACTATTGTGCCACATTGGCTGAATGAATGAACTATGGATGAATGGGTGAGGAGGGGCTGGTGGAGAACCGTCCGGATGTGAGCAAAGTCCCGTCGGCAGGTCGTGGGGTCGTATGTCCTCCGGAGCAGGGATGGCTCCAGAACCTCCTGGTGACTCTGCGCTCCCGAAACAAACGCACCGATGGGCCAAAGCACGCAGAGTTCAGGTCTGAGGAGGGGGGATGGGGGGGGTCCTCAGCAGTACACGGACCAGTAGATGAGGTTGAAGAAGATGTAGGCACCGGGGAAGATCATGCGGGAGTATGTGTCGATGGCGTGGGTGTTCTGGATGATCCGGAACCCGCGCAGACCCTTCTTCTTGGTGGCACCCGTGGACTCGGTGTCCAGCGCCAGGTGGACCACCATGCGCTCCTGGCTCTTCTCCGGGGGGTCGTCTGGCGCCACGGGCTCCCGGGTGTAGCCCGCCAGGCTGTTGGCGTCCGCCTCGCTGTAGGAGCCGTCCAGCATCATGGTCCGGGCGTGGGTCATCCCGCAGGTGCAGGGCAGCCCCTGGGCCTGGTCGACAAACAAACACATCAGACCCTAACCCTTAGCCCCTAGACCTGGTCGACAAACAAACACATCAGACCCTAACCCTTAGCCCCTAGGCTTGGTCGACAAACCAACAAACACATCAGACCCCAACTTACAAGCCCAGCCCTTATGGCCTGAAGGGAGAACTTGAATTCAATTAAATTGTATCTGTATAGCCCGTAATCACAGTTACAGTCTCAAAGGGTTCTCATTAGCAAGGAAGAAATCCTGAGAAGGAACGCAGAGTGGGGGAATCCATCCTCCAGGGATTGTGCATGGGTGCCATAATTGACATACGTGCATACATTGAATTGAGCAACCTTGGTGTCAACCTAGGTTTCAAAGGGCACCAAGGCAGACTCTACATCTGATCTTGACACAGTTAGACAGGCAGTTTAAGCATTGTTGACATTGTTGAAGTTTAGGCTGCAGTCATTGCTCTGGCCATCAGTCAACCGCTGTCATCAAAGGTACTATGGAGAAAGGAGACCGAAGGTCCTCGCGGTCCTTGATCAGAGGTATTGATCAGAGGTACTTTGGGGACAGGAGACAGGTCCTCACCTGCTCGCGGGCCTTGTCCCGCAGCTTGCGGTCCTTGCCGTCCCTCAGCGTGGTCAGGTAGTTGACGGCGGCGTACTCCAGCACGGAGAGGAAGACAAAGACGAAGCTGACCCAGAGGTAGATGTCCACCGCCTTGATGTAGGAGACCCGCGGCATGGAGGCGTTGACCCCCGTGATGATGGTGGACATGGTGAGCACCGTGGTGATACCTGGAGACAGGAGGGAACCATGGTGACACCTGGAGACAGGAGGGAACCATGGTGACACCTGGAGACAGGAGGGAACCATGGTGACACCTGGAGACAGGAGGTAACCATGGGACTCAGACCAGGAACTATTCCAGAGTGAAACCAGTATATCATTCATACATCTTCGGCTATTGTAGCTTTAACACGAAACAGATGTTACTAAGGTCTGTCTACCTCACCCTCTGCCCAGCAGCAATATGCATAAGCAGAGTCTCCACAAGGCTAGCCGACCTGTAGCTAAAGCTAGCCAGCTAGTCTCCTGACGTGGAGGGGGGGCTGACGAGAGGGGGGGGGAGTTTCTCCATGGAGGTAAATAAAGGTTTGTTCTGTGAACACCACCGACTCTCAATGGGCTCTGTTGGAATGACGTGTGTGGTGGTGAACTCTCCCTAGCCCAGTGGCTGACTGGGAGGGGGGGGGGGGGGGGGGGGGTTGAGGAGCAGACCTAGGGAGACACGGGCGGGCACGGCGCGGCGGTCGATCCAGAAGGACACCCAGGAGAGCATCACCATCAGGGTGGCGGGGAAGTAGGTCTGCAGCAGGAAGAAGAAGATGTGGCGCCGTAGGGTGAAGTTGATGTAGAGGCGGTTGTACCAGCCTGGGGGCAGAGGGCAAAGGGCAAAGGTCAACAGCCTGGGGGCAGAGGGCAAAGGGCAAAGGTCAACAGCCTGGGGGCAGAGGGCAAAGGGCAAAGGTCAACAGCCTGGAGGAAAGAGGGCAAAGGGCAAAGGTCAACAGCCTGGAGGAAGGAGGGCAAAGGGCAACAGCTTGGGGGCAAAGGGTAAAGGTCAACACAATACTGAACAAACCAATACCCAGAACCCGCGGACAATGTCTCACTATTCAAGACTCTGGAAATATGAAGATATCTTTTGGAGGCTTTTATCAAAACATTTGTTCATATAAACATATAATCATTCATTCCAACATACATATGTATGTACATACAATCATGTAAACAAACAAACACACACCCACATACTCATCCAAACAAACATATGTACATGCACACATTCCTTCATATAAACATTCATTAATTCATATAAACATATGCATACATGCAGTCATATAAACATAGATTAATTCATACATGTAATCATAAATTCATTCAGTCTTACAAACACGCATACATTAATTTGTATAAACATACATCAAACGCGCCCTGGCTCCTCCACTCTAACAGAGAGCCGACCCTCAGCCGTGCGGAGCAGGGATCCATCAGCGCACGACAACACAGGCAGGAGACAAGCAAGCCGGAGGGAACCGCTCAACACAACAAACACAAACATGGGGGAGAGTTCCTGAGAGCCAGCAAGAGGGTGGGGGGGGGGGGGGGGGGGGGGGGGGGAATGGGGGAGAATGGGGGAGGTGAGCAAGGGACGCTTTAGTGGGAGAGGGAGGAAGAGGAGAGAGGGAGAAGAGAAGAAAAGGGAAGAAGAGAAGAGAGAGGCAGAGCGAGGAAGAGGAGTCGTAGAGGAAGAGGAGGAGGACAGGAAGAGGGAGGTACCTGTGCTGCTGTAGAAGGCCAGTCTGGAGCTGGTGTGGAACTTCTGGATGAGGAACTGGGAGAGGGAGATGCGGTCATCGGTGCTCAGAGACTCATCTCCGCTCTTCCAGTACAGCATGAGGTCCTCGTCTGTGTAGGCGTCTGGTAAGGGTTAGACAGTAAGACAGGTCGTTAAGGAGCAGGTAGGGGTTAGACAGTAAGACAGGTCGTTAAGGAGCAGGTAGGGGTTAGACAGTAAGACAGGTCGTTAAGGAGCAGGTAGGGGTTAGAGAGTAAGACAGGTCGTTAAGGAGCAGGTAGGGGTTAGACAGTAAGACAGGTCGTTAAGGAGCAGGTAGGGGTTAGACAGTAAGACAGCTCGTTAAGGGAGGTCCGGTTTTGCAATGTGAGGGGTCGGTCACGCTTTGGGACGGCTCCGTGTATTTCATGATTTTCGTGCACCAAAGTGAAGTTTACCCTATGTAACTGTATTAATTATTTAAGAAAAGTTGGCCTACATCTCAGATCGATTCAATTGGCTTTACAATGTTGAGACAACAACGACAGGTGAGAGATTCTGCTCCAACCCAAGCAACACCGACGGCTAAGATGGCGGAGTCGCTAACCGTTGCTAGCCTGGTGCAGGAACTTGACAAACACAAAGAAAGTTTGGCGGCTGAACTCAAAACGTTCCTCACGACATCTTTGGATACCTCCCTTACACCTATACGGACGTCTCTCGAAACTATCAACGCGGCACTGGACTCTCACAACCAAATGATAACGACCATTGAAAATACACTCTCCACCCAAAGTGACGAGATAGCCGAGCTTACAACGAGGCTTGATCACCTGGAGAAGGCCAATGCTGCATTAACATCCAAAGCGGAGGACCTTGAGAATCGTTCCAGACGACAGAATATAAGGATCGTTGGCCTACCGGAGGGTCTGGAGGGAGGTTCACCGTCGGAGTTCATTTCCAAGCTTCTCCGGTCAGTTGTTGGAAATTATGTTTTCCCCACACCTCCTGAGCTGGATAGAGCGCACCGTGCACCTGCTCCGAAGCCTGCCTTGGGACAACGTCCACGAGCCATCATTGCTAGATTCCATCGCTATCAGGACAAGGAGCGTGCGCTTCGGTGGGCGAGATCGCAGAAGGAAGGCATAAAGTTCGATGGCAACAGAATCCTGTTCTTCCCCGACATGAGTGCGGGCCTGGCCAAGCAGCGAGCGACGTTCAAGAACATTAAGGCTAAACTTTATGCCGCTGGAATGACATTCTCCCTGCGCCATCCTGCTCGTTTGTGCATCACTGTCAACGGGGTAACACCTTTTCAATACCCCTGAAGCAGCAGAGACATTCTACGAGCGGATAAAGGGAAACTTTCCAGCCAACACTGTTGGAGAACGGGATTGAATGTTGCCACATCTCAAAGGTTTGAGTTAACACTAAATAGCTTGAGTGATCAGATATTACATGCTGACTGTGAGTAACTGATAGAACGCCTGGATCACATTTAGCGTTAGTATGACTGCGATACTTGAAGGCGAGTTTTGTGTCAAATGGGGTGAAGAGGGTAAACGTAGAGATTTAAAAAAAAAAAATGTTTTATTATAGGTGCACTTGCAGTGTATGTGTTCAGTGTTGGGAGCAAATCCCTTCTTGTGTTGGATAAAGTTTGTAGATACTGCATTACTAGGAGTGGAACTGTAGAGTAGACCTGCGGCTCGCTTCCACGGAAGGACGAGCATAGGCTTTGAAGAACTTCGGCAGACTGTTCTAATGCTGCTGGGTTTATTTCTTTATTTGTTTTCGTCATGTTTTCTTTTATGGGGGGGGATTTGGGAGGGAGAGTACTGGTCACCTTTGAATACAAATGTTGGTATCTGTTGTGTGTGCAGCGGGTTTAATATGCTGTCTTTATTTATTTATCATATCTTTTCAGTTATGTACATTAGTATACCTACATGATTGGAATAGATGGTCAAGGTGGGAAGGATAAGCTACAGGTCAAATTAATTTCATGGAATGTGAGAGGTTTAAATGGTCCTGTTAAGAGGGCAAAGGTTTTTCAACATCTCAAACTACATAGGGCTGACATTGTCTTCCTTCAGGAGACCCATCTCAAGATAAGTGATCATACAAGGCTTAGGCACCCGTGGGTAGGACAAGTATTTCATTCATCATTTGACTCGAAAGCCAGAGGGGCTGCCATTTTAATTTCTAAAAAAAATTCAGTTTATATCAGAGGGTATAGTGCCTGATCGCAATGGGCGCTTCATCATTGTTACGGGCAGACTATTCCATTTACCCATTACACTAGTCTGCGTGTATGCTCCTAACTTTGATGACTCTGAATTCATGGCTACGCTTTTATCCGCTATTCCGAATATGGATACACATCGTTTAATTTTTGGAGGGGACCTAAACTGTGTAATGGACACTCAGCTGGATCGCTCAAGCCCCAGAGTGACCAAACGGTCGAAAATGGCATTAACGCTACAGTCGTTCATGGAGGATTATGGAAGTTGTGACCCCTGGCGACTCCTACATGATGACACCAGAGCCTACTCATTCTACTCGCATGTACATCATTCCTACTCAAGGATAGATTATTTTTGTATCGATAAAGAATTATTACCATCTATTCATTCCATTGAATATTCGGCAATAGTCATATCAGACCACTCCCCTGTGTTAATAGACTTCAGATTTGATTCTCCATCAGTGGGGACCCCGCAATGGAGGCTCAATACGTCGCTACTGTCCAATGATGTGTTCTGTTCTACTATAACGCAGGCTATTGAAGACTTTGTGTGTTTTAATAACTCAGAAGAAGTTAACTCCTCATTGCTTTGGGAAACCCTAAAGGCCACCATCAGAGGACAAATCATCTCATACTCTTCTTACTCTAATAAGCAACGCAGAAAGACACAAACAGACATAACCGGTAAAATATCTGAAGTTGATAGGCAATATGCAATAAAGCCTACTCCAGAGCTGCATCAACAAAGGGTTAATCTCCAAACAGAGTTTGATCTCACCTCTACAGGGAATGCAGAAAGAAGTATAATGAGATCTAAAGGGATGTTGTATGAATATGGCGGCAAAGCAAGCCGACTGCTGGCCCTCCAGCTCAAACACCAAGCGACATCACGACACATCACTCAAATTATTGGTCAGCCGGTTGGTCTTACAACGTGTCCCGTGCAGATCAATGCGGCCTTTAAAGCATACTATTCTAAACTTTATACTTCTGAACCCCCTCCTATAGACTCAAACATGGATGAATATTTGGATAACATAGACATACCAACTGTTGATATTGTAACGCAGTTGTCACTAAATCGACCAATAACCTTAAGGGAAATATGTGAAAGTATTAAGGAAATGAACAATGGGAAAACACCGGGGCCTGATGGGCTGCCGCCCGAATTTTATAAAAAATTCTCCACTCTCTTAGCCCCTCTATTACTAGATATGTATAATCATTCCCTGTCTACAGGAACACTGCCAAAAACCTTGACTGAGGCTTCTATTTCAGTTATCCTTAAAAAGGATAAGAATCCTGCAGAGTGCAGTTCCTATCGGCCTATATCACTCCTAAATGTTGATGCTAAAATACTAGCAAAAACATTTGCGAGAAGATTGGAAACATCTCTCCCCTCAATAATCTCTGAGGATCAAACTGGCTTCATCAGAGGACGTCAGCTGTCATCAAACATAAGACGTCTTTTAAACATTGTCTCTGCCCCGTCCAGTGAGGGGAAGCCTGAAATGGTGCTCTCATTGGATGCGGAGAAAGCCTTTGACAGGGTGGAATGGGGGTACTTGTTTAAGGTGCTGGAAAAATTTGGGTTTGGGAGGACGTTCATAACATGGATACGCCTGCTTTATTCATCGCCCCTTGCCCGTGTTAACACAAATAGGCAGTACTCGACGTACTTCCCCCTGTCCCGCGGAACCCGCCAAGGGTGTCCACTGTCACCTCTGCTGTTCGCCCTTGCTATCGAACCGTTAGCCATTCTGCTGAGAACGACAGCATATCTGCAGGGTATCAGACGGGGGAATATTGAACATCGTGTTTCCCTGTATGCGGACGATTTACTAATATATATAACAGATCCCACCACTTGTGCTAATAAGGTAATACAGATGCTAGAGGAATTCGGTAAATTTTCAGGCTACAAAGTCAATCTCCAAAAAACGGTGTGTTTCCCACTAAACTCTAAAGCCACAACACTGACACAGGGACAAATACCCTTCACTATAGCAACGGAAAATCTTCAATATCTAGGGATTAACATTACTAATTCATTCCAAGGGTTGCATAAGAATAACATTGGCAAACTATTGACTAAGATAAAAGCCGACCTACTGAGATGGTCCACGTTGCTGTTGTCATTAGCGGGTAGAGTACAAACTATAAAAATGAATGTCTTACCCAGGTTTTTGTTCCTTTTCCAGTGTCTGCCTCTCTTCCTGACAAAGTCTTTTTTCAGGGAGCTTGACCAAATTATCCTCCCATTCTTGTGGGCAGGCAAGGCTGCCAGGATTAATAGAAGTGCTCTGCAAGCAGCAAGACAAGAGGGTGGCCTGGGCCTGCCTAATTTCATGTTTTACTACTGGGCAGCAAATATACAAAAAATACTCAGCTGGTGGTATGAGAGTGAGTTAGACTGGTGCAGAATGGAATCCCTCTCCTGCCGCACCTCCTCACTTGTGGCTCTGACGTGCTCCCCTTTGCCATTCTCAGCCACAAATTTTACTTCAAACCCTGTAATCCTGTCAACCTTGAAAATATGGACACAGTTCCGCAAACACTTCAAACTAAATAATTTCGTCCTCCTTGGTCCACTTTGCTATAATCATACTTTCTTACCTTCCAAACTTGATTCTGCATTTACACTTTGGAAGAGGAAAGGTATCGCATCATTCCGAGATCTGTTTGTAGATGGAACATTTGTTGAAGAGTCTGTCAGATAAGCATGGATTGACCCAAAGCAACTTCTTCCGCTATCTTCAGCTACGCAGTTTTGTTAAAGACCATTGCAGCACGTTCCCATTTCTGCCTGCGGACTAACCAACAGTTCTTGATAGGCCTGAAAGCCTGAAGGGGAGGTTATCCAAGTTATACACGTGTATCCTTCAATCAAACCCCTCTCCGCTCGTCAAAATTAGACAGGAATGGGAAAATGAGCTAGGGATCCAATTTGAAGACTCCTGGTGGGTCAGGGCAAAATTACAAGTGAACTACTCCTCATCCTGCGCCCGTCTTAACTCAATACAGTACAAAGTACTACACAGAATACATTTCAGTAAGGCCAAATTAGCAAAGTTTTTCCCTGGCACCAGCGATGCCTGTAATAGATAGTTGTCCCATCTGACCTAGTCCATACATTCTGGCTGTGTTCTAAGCTAACGGGATTCTGGAAGAACTTTTTCAAGATTATATCTAAGGTTCTAGATATAGATATCACTCCCTGTCCGCTCATTGCTATCTTCGGTGTCCCTCTTAACTACTCTGAGTTTAGCAAACGGAAGCTAAATGTTTTAGCATTTGCCTCTCTGATTGCCCGCAGATGTATCCTTCTTCACTGGAAGTCACCAAAACCCCCGTCAGATAAGTCCTGGGAGACTGATTTAATGTCATTCCTTAGGCTAGAAAAGATCAAATTTTCGCTTAGAGGGTCGAGTGGGAAATTCTACACTACATGGCAGCCTCTCCTCTCAAATTTTGATAATGTGGCCATGACCCCTACCTCTTAGACTACTGTATATATATATATATATATATATATATATATATATATATATATATATATATATATATATTGTATATTCATTATTATTATTATTTTTTTTTTTCTGCTGTACTGTTGCAACAGTGTCAATGCACAGGTGCAAGTTATTGGATACATTAATAGAGAAAGGTGAACCAGCTTGGGGTGGGATATAGGGTAGGTTTTCTGTTTTGTTTTCATTTATTATTAGTACTATTGTTAATACGGTCTTGTTTTTCATTTTATTTTTATTTTTTCCTTAATGTGTGTTTGTTTTAAAAAAAATAAAAAAAAACATTGATGGTCACACATGTAACTTACAAGATTTATATTGTTTGATGTGATGTGCTCCAATAAACAAAGTTATAAAAAAAAAATAAAAAAAAAGACAGCTCGTTAAGGAGCAGGTAGGGGTTAGACAGTACAGAGACAGGTCGTTAAGGACCAGGTAGGGGTTAGACAGTAAGACAGCTCGTTAAGGACCAGGTAGGGGTTAGCCAGTACAGAGACAGGTCGTTAAGGAGCAGGTAGGAGTTAGACAGTACAGAGACAGGTCATTAACAGGTTGTTAAGAAGCAGGTAGGGGTTAGACAGTAAGACAGCTTGTTAAGGAGCAGGTAGGGGTTAGACAGTACAGAGACAGGTCGTTAAGGAGCAGGTAGGGGTTAGACAGTAAGACAGCTTGTTAAGGAGCAGGTAGGGGTTAGACAGTACAGAGACAGGTCGTTAAGGAGCAGGTAGGGGTTAGACAGTACAGAGACAGGTCATTAACAGGTCGTTAAGGACCAGGTAGGGGTTAGACAGTACAGAGACAGATCGTTAAGGAGCAGGTAGGGGTTAGACAGTGCAGAGACAGGTCATTAAGGAGCAGGTAGGGGTTAGACAGTACAGAGACAGGTCATTAAGGAGCAAGTAGGTGTTAGACAGTACAGAGACAGGTCGTTAAGGAGCAGGTAGGGGTAATTTCAGGGGTCACGTTCTACAGCCCAGGACAGTTAGAATCCAGTATTATAAAGATGATCATCTTGCATATGAACTGTTCTGTCTCTTGACGTTCCTCAAGTTCATAATACCAATAATTATGTAAAATAAAAGCCCGTCTTTAGGCCTCGTGTCAACAGCTTGGTACGAAGACGTGTCTCATGGGGATTCTTGTGTTGTTTATGCAGACGAGAGGGTGGGAGGAGGCCTGCAGGGCTAACAGTCTGCTCTGTAAACAAACTCACAGCCAGTCCTTAATGTGCGAGTGTGTGCGTGTCTGTGCGTGTGTGTGTTTGTGTGTGTGTCTGTGTGTGTGTCTATGTGTGCGTCTGTGTCTCTGTGTGTGTGTGTGTGTGCCTCTGTGTGTGTGTATGTGCGTGCGTGTGTGTTTATGTGTTTGTGTCTGTGTGTGTGCGTGTCTGTGTGTGTGTGTGTGTGTGACTGTGTGTGTGTGTGTGTGTCTCTGTGTCTGTGTGTGTGTGTATGTGTCTCTGTCTGTGTGTGTGACTATGTGTGTGTGTCTGTGTGTGTGTCTGTGTGTCTGTGTGTGTGTGTGTGTCTGTGTGTGTGTGTCTGTGTGTATGTGTGTCTGTGTGTGTGTGTGTCTGTGTGTGTGTTTGTGTCTGTGTGTGTGTGTGTTTGTCTGTGTGTGTGTGTGTGTATCTGTGTGTGTGTGTGTGTGTGTGTGGTCTCACAGCTCTCTAGCTCCAGCGTGCAGGTCTGTGAGTCCAGCGGGAAGCGGCTGAAGTCCATGTTGCAGGCGGCCGTCACAGTGACCCTGAGGAGAGACCACACGTCAGGAGACCTCCACCCAGGGCCAGTAGACCTCCACCCGACCCGGGGCCTGTAGACCTCCACCCGACCCGGGGCCAGTAGACCTCCACCCGACCCGGGGCCTGTAGACCTCCACCCGACCCGGGGCCAGTAGACCTCCACCCGACCTGGGGCCTGTAGACCTCCACCCGGGGCCAGTAGACCTCCACCCGACCCGGGGCCAGTAGACCTCCACCTGACCCGGGGCCAGTAGACCTCCATCCGACCAGTAGACCTCCACCCGACCCTGCTAGACCAGCAGTACACCTGGGACATGGTCCCAACTCATCTGTACTGCAGAGGGTCCAGGACCTCAGGAAGTACTTTAGGAGCCATGGTTTGAAGATGGTTTGAGATGGTTTGAGTTGGTTTGAGATGGTTTGAGGAGGATTGAGTTGGTATGGGTTGGTTTGAGATGGTTTGAGATGGTTTGACGAGGTTTGAGTTGGTTTGAGATGGTTTGATGAGATTTGAGATGGCTTGAGATGGTTTGAGGAGGTTTGAGATGGTATGAGATGGTATGAGATGGTTTGAAGATGGTTTGAAGGTGGTTTGAGGGTGTTTGAGGTGCTCCTCACCTCAGACTGTACAGCACGTGCCCGTCAGGGAACACCCTGAGCATGATGTTGTCCGTGGTGGTGTCGTGGATGAAGGAGCGCTTTGAGTGGACGAAGAACACGTCAGGAACCCAGATCTTCTTCACCAGGCGCCCGTCGAAGGTCATGCTCTTGTTGGTGGAGCTGGGGAAGGCCAGCCTCTCGTCCTTCCAGTAGTGCCTCAGGTACAGGGTCATGGTGAAGTCCTGGGGGGGGGGGGGGGCATGTTAGCAAACACTCACAGGATCTGTGTTCATACGTTATCAGCGTATGGAATCAACCAGCGTCGGCCAATGACACTGAGTGTACGATGCTTAATGTGTGACACTGAGTGTATGATGCTTAGTGTGTGACACTGAGTGTATGATGCTTAGTGTGTGACACTGAGTGAATGATGTTTAGTGTATGATGCTTAGTGTCTGACACTGATGCAGGGATTAACCTGTTGGGGATTATATAGCGCCACCGCTATGGCACTCAGACATATGTCCTGAATCTGAGAACAGCTCACATGTCATTTGCCAACCGCTGGCTTAAGGCAGCCGTATGGGGAAAGCCCTCCATCGTCCCGTGGTGCTCTCTGTTGCTATGCAAACAGAATATTCTGTTGCTATGCAAACAGAACATTCCCAGGCTGTCCCCCCCCCCCCCCCCCCCCCCCTCCCCCCGCCCAGGAGATCATCCTCATGGTGTTACGTAAGGCCGGGTACCACGACCGCAGCCTCACTTTATCCTCCACCCAGTCGCCGTGGAAACCTTTGATGTTGCCTTTGTCTCCAAGAACGTGGAAATCAAAGGGCTTCCCTCCAATCAGTGAACTTGCCTCATTTGAAGATGTTTGATCTCCAGAGTCTGTGTGGGAGGACAGGATGGAGCAGTCGTCAGGGTGTTGGACTTCCAGCCGGAAGGTTCTTGGTTCCATCCCAATTTCCATAGTTTACTTGCAAGTAGTACATGCTCCTGCATGACACTGATCTCAATTCAATGTCTAACCCCTACCTGCTCCTGAATGACACTGGTCTCAATTCACTGTCTAACCCCTACCTGCTCCTGAATGACAGTGATCTCAATTCACTGTCTAACCCATAACTGCTACTGAATGACATCTGAATTCACTGTGAGTCGGTTTGAATCAAAGTGTCTAATCAACAACACCAAACAGTCTACATTCAATTCGAGTACGTTTGCGTCCAACAGTCGTAAGCGACATTGATTGTTTCTACTGCTTCATGTCTTCGACCAATCGATGGTCTGGGAGCACGGCCTTGCGTTTAAACCGAGGTGTCCGGAAATCAAAACGTTCACTGCACCAATCAAGAAGACGCTCGCAGTTTTTGAATAAACGATCCGCTGAGAAAAGTTATTCCTGGGCTGAGAGTCACATGACCGCCCCACACCGAGCCTTTCCTCCCCCATCTGCTCCGAAACAATTACATTGAAATCCCGGCGTTCCAAATGAAACCTAATCCCCAGTTTGTCCTACACAGGGCTTAGGGGGCATCAGAATGACACTATGGAATCCAATTTGTGAGCCCGTGCAGAAGGCTGCTTTAATTATATTAGCACACATGACGTCTGGCTGAACAAAGCAAACAATCCCGGCAACCGGTTCTCCGGGCCTGCCTCGGAATTGAACTGCCAACTCGAAGACGACTTGTACATATTTAGCTAGGCGCCCTCTCGTATGCTAACTTAGCAGGTGCTAATAGATTAAACCGTCTGCTGGTCATGCTCATTACGTGCGAGCAGTGCTTAAATTAAGGTAAGGGCTGGCTGGGTAAGCTAAAGTCAGGGTCAGACTCAGGTGGAAGAGGTGCGTTGTGTTGAACTGCACATCGTTCTGGATAATCTGCATCCAGTGACCCCCCCCATGGGGCCGAGGGAGGGGCCGCCTCCAGCAGCCTCCAGCTACTCCTGACGTCGCCCTCCTAATGGTCGTTCCCTCCAGACCCGCAGAGCAGCTGAATTATGAATCCCATTAATAATAAATGTAGACGGCAGCGAGAGTTGGAGCCCTTCGTGGCAGATGATACCCAGTGAAGCGTGGCGTCTGTGGCGGTGATGTCTCTCGCTACCCGCCACCTAGGAGACCTTTGCAACAGGTGTGTAGCCTCAGTGTGTTCAGTGTGTTGTGTTCAGTGTGTTGTGTTCAGTGTGTTGTGTTCAGTGTGTAGGGTTCAGTGTGTTCAGTGTGTTGTGTTCAGTGTGTAGTGTGTTGTGTTCAATGTGTTCAGTGTGTTGTGTTCAGTGTGTTCAGTGTGTTGTGTTCAGTGTGTTGTGTTCAGTGTGTTGTGTGTTCAGTGTGTTGTGTTCAGTGTGTTGTGTTCAGTGTGTTGTGTTCAGTGTGTTGTGTGTTCAGTGTGTAGTGTTCAGTGTGTTTCAGTGTGTTGTGTTCAGTGTATTTAGTGTGTTGTGTTCAGTGTGTTGTGTTCAGTGTGTTGTGTTCAGTGTGTAGTGTGTTGTGTTCAGTGTGTTGTGTCCAGTGTGTTGTGCTCATAGTGTTTTGTGTCCAGTGCGTTGTGTTCAGTGTGTTGTGTGTTCAGTGTGTAGTGTGTTGTGTTCAGTGTGTTCATTGTGTTGTGTTCAGTGTGTTCAGTGTGTTGTGTGTTCAGTGTGTTGTGTCCAGTGTGTTGTGTCCAGTGTGTTGTGTTCAGTGTGTTCAGTGTGTTGTGTCCAGTGTGTTGTGTTCAGTGTGTTGTGTCCAGTGTGTTGTGTCCAGTGTGTTGTGTTCAGTGTGTTGTGTGTTCAGTGTGTTGTGTTCAGTGTGTAGTGTGTTCAGTGTGTAGTGTCCAGCGACAGCGTCCCGTCAGACGGGGCCAGGTGAGGCTCCTTCAGCCTCCCCACACCCACGCCTGTTCAGAGGAACTCACCATGTCCACCTCAGAGATGCTGTCCAGGCTCTCTACCTGGACGTCCACGCCCACGGGCACGGCCGGGCCTGAGGAGACAACAGCACTCTGATTAGCATTCAGGCAGAGCGCACCGGGCAGGAAATGTCACGTCTACATCTGCCGCCGTCTGCGATGGCAGATAACAGACCAGCTGTCGCTGGACCAGATGTTATTCAGACGCTCGGAACAACAAAGGAAGTTAGGATCGGTTCTTGGTTGTTCATCTAATAATAATCATCCATCACTTTCTGGAGTCCTTTGGATCTTTGACATTTTGGGGGAACCAGCGCTGGTGTGAGTCTACTGCAGAACAGAGTTAAACAAACCCAACCTCATGCCGGCTCCCCATGACTGAACAGCAAGCCGTCTGCTCGGTAATGAACAGAGTTCTGTTTATTAGGAGGAGTGGCGCTTCAGAGGCTGTCACTATTCATACTTTATGTCCTTGTTCTTATCTGCCTACATTAATACCGTCACGCATGGCGCTTCCTTTAGTGTTAAGCTTTCACTTTGTGAAAACAAAACCTAAAAACCAGCCTGCTGTGGAGATCCGAACCCAGAAGAACCGAAAATATAGAACCAATATGTCAATCTAATCAATGGTCAATAAGAAAACCAATATGTCAATTTAATCATCCATCAATATCAAACCGATACGGCAATCAACGGTCTGAGATCAGTCTGATGTCTGATATCCATTCCTGGGTCCCGGTCTGTTCGGCGATACCACCAACAGATCCCCCTCCTTCCTCCTCTTCGTCTTCATCCCGCTGGTCTGTCGGGTCACCCCCCCCCCCCCCCCCCCCCTTGCCAGGGTTTGTTTAATCTCCCAGACTACCGCGGGCCAAGCTCACGTAACCGGTGGCAACCAGAAAGGAAAGGGTATTAGCTCATGACCAGCGCTGGCGTAAGCACCAGCTGTGTGCCCTCACATCCTCGCACAACCGCAGGTCTGCCCCCTCCACCCTCCTCCACCCTCAACCCTCCTCCTCCTCCTCCACCCTCAACCCTCCTCCACCCCCCCACCCTCCTCCACCCCTTCTCCTCCTCCACCCCTCCTCCTCCTCCACCCCTTCTCCTCCTCCACCCTCCTCCAACCTCCTCCACCCCTCCACCCCTCCTCCCCCACCCCTCTATCCAGAACAATATCCAGAAGAACAGGCATGCTATTAGCCTCGCGGCATGCTATTAGCCTCGCGTCATGCTATTAGCCTCGCGTCATGCTATTAGCCTCACGTCATGCTAGTAGCCTCGCGGCATGCTAGAAGCCTCACATCATGCTATTAGCCTCGCGTCATGCTATTAGCCTCGCGTCATCCTATTAGCCTCGCGGCATGCTATTAGCCTCGCGTCATGCTAGTAGCCTCGCGGCATGCTAGTAGCCTCGCGTCATGCTAGTAGCCTCGCGTCATGCTATTAGCCTCGCGGCATGCTATTAGCCTCGCGTCATGCTAGTAGCCTCGCGGCATGCTAGTAGCCTCGCGGCATGCTATTAGCCTCGCGTCATGCTATTAGCCTCACGTCATGCTAGTAGCCTCGCAGCATGCTAGAAGCCTCACAACATGCTATTAGCCTCGTGGCATGCTAGTAGCCTTGCGTCATGCTAGTAGCCTTGCGTCTTGCTAACGTCATGCTAGCCACTTCCTTTAAAAAGTGTTGTCCCTCCAAGTAGTCTCAGGATCAGAGAAACGCCAGACAAAGATGAACTCGACCCAACGCCTCCATAAGTATTCAATACTTATACCAGACCAAAACATATTAACACAACGAAACACAAACGTCCTGTTTGGGGGGAGGTGGTTCGCTCACCTTGCCGGGTTGCCACAATATGTAAATTTAAACGGCGGAACTGCAAGCCCAGTTTGTGTCGCTAAACTTCTCCAAATCATTATCCTTGAATAAATGCAAATTTTGTACATTTTATGAGAATGTTTATCTGTCGCTAAGCATTGTTGGCCACATGTTGATGATTTCCATGGAGACAGCAGAAAGCAGACAGCGATCTGTTTTTGCAGTCATCGCCCCACCAGGGGTAATACGTTTGGTTCCATGTCCTTCCCCATGGAACTGAACTGAATACACCATCAGTGTGCGCAGTGTGTTGTGCGCAGGGTGTGTTCTTTGTGTATTCAGTGTGTTTTGTGCAGTGTTTATTCAGTGTGTGTTCAGTGTGTTGTGTGCAGTGTATGTTCAGTGTGTGTTCAGTGTGTTGTGTGCAGTTTGTGTTCTTTGTGTACTCAGTGTGTTGTGTGCAGTGTGTATTCAGTGTGTGTTGAGTGTGTTGTGTGCAGTGTGTGTTCAGTGTGTATTCAGTGTGTGTGTTCAGTGTATTCCGCCACTGGGCCGGATGTTGCCCTCTCTCTGTCTCTGATTTGAGGTGAAAAGGCGAGACTGTTTCCATGGTTTCATCGTTCCCCCCAGGACTATGGGGACAGCGTTGAGATGCTGACACGGCCCCTGGGTGCTCCCGCACACACACAGATTATCAGATTGCAGCAGGGTGCTCTGGCACAAAGCCACGGCCGGTCAGGCAGGAAGTGGAGATCTTCCACCTGCTGGGACCGTTACGAGAACGAGGAGGAACTAAAACTCATGAGTCAGTGTATCAGAGACCATCGCAGAACTGTCTCATTACTTAGTCATTTAGCTTCATCTAAAGAAATAAAACAGAAGTAGCAGGTAGGGGTTAGACAGTACAGAGACAGGTCATTAAGGAGCAGGTAGGGGTTAGACAGTACAGAGACAGGTCATTGAGGAGCAGGTAGGGGTTAGACAGTACAGAGACAGGTCATTGAGGAGCAGGTAGGGGTTAGACAGTACAGAGACAGGTCATTGAGGAGCAGGTAGGGGTTAGACAGTACAGAGACAGGTCATTAAGGAGCAGGTAGGGGTTAGACAGTACAGAGACAGGTCATTAAGGAGCAGGTAGGGGTTAGACAGTACAGAGACGGGTCATTGAGGAGCAGGTAGGGGTTAGACAGTACAGAGACAGGTCATTGAGGAGCAGGTAGGGGTTAGACAGTACAGAGACAGGTCATTGAGGAGCAGGTAGGGGTTAGACAGTACAGAGACAGGTCATTGAAGAGCAGGTAGGGGTCAGGGGGCATCTTGCTCACTGATGCCTAAAGGTAGACTGAGGTCATCCGGAATCGAACCCACAACCTCTGAGCTGTGGTCGACCAATCTAACCGCTACACTGTCCAGCCTGTCAAGACGTTGCATTCTGGGATGCGGTGGATTCCAGACGGTAAGAAGGCGGACAGCAGAGACTCAAATGTAAACACATTTTAAATCTTCCAGTGCTGGTTTCCTGTGCCAGCCGTGGGGTGAGGCGGCGGTCGACCGGATGTTAACGCGGTGACGGACCGGTCGCCACGCAGCGGGTTAGCGCAGATTAATGCCTGCGTCAGCCTTCCCCCCGTCCACTACGACCACGACATCAAGTGTCTGTTATGCACAAACAACCACCCCAGGAGTCAACTGGCAGCCAGCAGAGACTCAGAGGGGTCCATGCCTCAAATGTCAACTATACTGTAGTCTAAACTTAGTCCTTAGGATTGACTATAGCCCCAATGCGAACCCTTGGAAATGATGTCAGATCACAGAGTTCACCTCGACTCTGCACAGCTACCCAGCCCCTTCCGGCCACCATTGTATGTTGTACGTCCTGGCACTTAATGTACGCACTCATTGTACACACTTAATCTACATTGCACTTATTCATAGTACTTAATTGTGTAGCATCTACAGTAGCTGCTAGCATCGCTGTACACGGGGAATGGGTTAGCCTAGCGACTGTTAGTTCTTGCACTTGGCTCTATGAACATCTTTACTGTACTGACAGCGATATATTGTTTCACTTCTCATGACAAATGTACTTATTGTAAGTCGCTTTGGATAAAAGCGTCTGCTAAATGCCCTAAATGTAAGTCAGAGAGCTGAACCATGTGATGAAAGCGTTGAAGTGGAACCAAGTTGGCAGCAGCAGTGTGCGACGCCTGAGTCGTCGCGGTGTCAGTTCTGGATTAAAACACCCGTCACACATCACTCCTCCAGAGGTGGTGTCAGACGCACCTGAACGCCAGCCGAAAGCACCGGTGGGATCCTTTAATCATCAAATAAACCCTATCCGCAGTGGGTCCCTTGACACCGCAGACTCCGAGGGTCTTCGGTTGTGCTGTGGGGTTTGTGTTTCGTGCCGCGTGTGACCGCCGTGACCCTCTCTGACGCAGCGTGGATTATGCACACAAAACACAACCCCAGGGTGGGGCTACATGTTACGGAGGGCTGGGGGCACTGCCAACCCCGCTTACACTCTCTCCCCCCCCCCCCCCCCCCCCCCCCCCTGACGGCCTCACATGAGCAGCCTTCAGCACCCTCACCGCAGGGGACGGCCCCCCGCCAGGACAGAGGTTGTGGGTTCCATCCCCGAGGAGCACAGCCTTAACACTAGGCTGTGCTTGCTTAGAGCGAGATGCCCTCTAACCACTACCTGCTCCTTAATGACCTGTCTCTGTACTGTCTAACCCCTACCTGCTCCTTAATGACCTGTCTCTGTACTGTCTAACCCCTACCTGCTCCTTAATGACCTGTCTCTGTACTGTCTAACCCCTACCTGCTCCTTAATGACCTGTCTGTACTGTCTAACCCCTACCTGCTCCTTAATGACCTGTCTCTGTACTGTCTAACCCCTACCTGCTCCTTAATGACCTGTCTCTGTACTGTCTAACCCCTACCTGCTCCTTAATGACCTGTCTCTGTACTGTCTAACCCCTACCTGCTCCTTAATGACCTGTCTCTGTACTGTCTAACCCCTACCTCCTCCTTAATGACCTGTCTTACTGTCTAACCCCTACCTGCTCCTTAATGACCTGTCTCTGTACTGACTAACCCCTACCTGCTCCTTAACGACCTGTCTCTGTACTGTCTAACCCCTACCTGTTCCTTAACGACCTGTCTCTGTACTGTCTAACCCCTACCTGTTCCTTAACGACCTGTCTCTGTACTGTCTAACCCCTACCTGCTCCTTAATGACCTGTCTGTACTGTCTAAGCCCTATCTGCTCCCTAATGACCTGTCTCTGTACTGTCTAACCCCTACCTCCTCCTTAATGACCTGTCTGTACTGTCTAAGCCCTATCTGCTCCCTAATGACCTGTCTCTGTACTGTCTAACCCCTACCTGCTCCTTAATGACCTGTCTCTGTACTGTCTAACCCCTACCTGCTCCTTAATGACCTGTCTCTGTACTGTCTAACCCCTACCTGCTCCTTGATGACCTCTCTGTACTGTCTAACGCCTACCTGCTCCCTAATGACCTGTCTCTGTACTGTCTAACCCCTACCTGCTCCTTAATGACCTGTCTCTGTAATGTCTAACCCCTACCTGCTCCTTCGTGCCATGTGGCTCACAATTCACTGTAACACACTCTGGGTAAAGAGGATCTGCTGAAGGACTTAAAGCGAATACAGCTGTTTATTGGGTGCGTTCGGAGGGTTTAATGATGCTCCACCATCTGGATTAATTTATTAATAAAGTGTTGCACGCCTACGCTTGGCTCCGCCCACCTGTCAATCCGCGGCGCCGGCGAGCCAGGCAGGAAGTGTTTCTATAAGAGGCTTTGGTCGGCCACAATGGGGTCATGTCTGAAACCACTCCCTCCCTCCTAATCCCTGTAGGGACACCACTGTAACACCACTATATCACCGCCGTATCACCACCGTATCACCTCTGTATCACCACCGTATCACCTCCGTATCACCCCCATATCACCACCGTATCACCACCGTATCACCACCGTATCACCACCGTATCACCCCCGTATCACCCCCGTATCACCACGGTATCACCCCCGTATCACCACGGTATCACCACTATATCACCACCGTATCACCACTATATCACCACCGTATCACCCCCGTATCACCACCGTATCACCACTATATCACCACCGTATCACCACCGTATCACCCCCGTATCACCCCCGTATCACCACCATATCACCCCCGTATCACCACCGTATCACCCCCGTATCACCACCGTATCACCACCGTATCAACAGATGAGAACCCTGATGCATCATAGGATGGAAGTTATGGAAGTGCAATCGGCCGGACTCTCCTCTGACGGTGCTTTTAGAGTATTATGGGCAATATCGGGAACAATATGAGGCACTAACACACGACAGACCGAACAGTGCATCTTAAAGGTTGTATCAGCAATGTTGGGTGACGTCACTTCTGTCGGTGTTTAAAACGAGATCCCAAACAAACAGAGCCCGCTCACCCCTCCCTTCCGTGTTTCGTGCATCCAGGAAAAGCTATCATGAACGCAGCGCAAAACCCTACAACACCTACCCCTTGTTGGTGATTGGTTGGAATCAAGGGCGTAGGAACCGGGGGGGACGGATTGGACGTGTCCCCTCCAATATCGGAGACAGGCGCATTTGTCCCACCTAAAAATTATACCGGATCTGTCAGGTTTCCGATATGTGTCCCCCCCAATGTTAAACTCATTCCTACGCCCCTGGTTGGAATACTATTAATTTTGGTTTTGAGTGGTTGGTAGTACCATTTGTTTTTGTGTATGATCTCAGTGTATGGGCTGCCTACAGAGACACGTTTTTTGCCGGCCTGCTTATGGCAGCTAGCGGATCGTGAGGAAAGATGTATGTGATCATTTATGTTTCGGCCCAGCATCGCTGATTCAACCTTTAAGGGGCCAGGGGAAGGAGGGGGGAAGGGCGTCCGTCAGCAAACCTGCAGCCGGCCAGCAGAGTGCCGGACGGACTGAGGCTAGCTGTTTAGCATTGAAGCTAGCTGTTTAGCATGAAGCGAGCTGTTTAACATGAAGCAAGCTGTTTAAAATAAAGACGTTTGGGATGAGGCTGGAATGAAGCTACCTGTTTGGCATGATGCTAAATGCATAGCATGAAGCTAGCATTAAGCAAAATGTCACGCATGAAGCTAGTCGTTCACGATGAAGCTGTTTAGCGTAAAGTTAGCTCTCTAGCATGAAACTCGCTGTCTATCACCACTAGCATGGGACTCGCTGTATAGCATGAGGCTAGCTGATTAGCATGAGGCTAGCTGCGGTTCGTCCCGCCCTCCACTGCGGTGCTGCGGTGTGCGTTGGTGGAACGAGAGCAGCGCTGCGTGTTGCTGAAAAACAGCAGACAGAGGGGGGGCTCCGGAGGGGCTCCACATCCTCGTCTGCAGCGCCGGGGGGGGGGGGGGGGGGGGACGCCCAGTGGGGTCTGCCCCCGCCCCCCAGGACTCAACCGTTCAACCAATAAGAAGCTTATGTTTTAATTGGATCTCTAAATCCCACGGCGTCAATTGAGGTGTAGAGCAGAAATACAGCATTGTTAAAATACACAGCGGAGTTAAAATACACAGCGGAGTTAAAATACACAGCGGAGTTAAAATACACAGCGGAGTTAAAATACACAGCATTGTTAAAATACACAGCGGAGCTAAAATACACAGAGGAGTTAAAATACACAGCGGAGTTAAAATACACAGCATTGTTAAAATACACAGAGGAGTTAAAATACACAGAGGAGTTAAAGTACACAGCGGAGTTAAAATACACAGCGGAGTTAAAATACACAGCGGAGTTAAAATACACAGACGCAGACAGCTAGCTCCATGTTAGGGCCACACAGGCATCATGCTAGACAGCTAGCTTCATGCTAGACAGCAAGTTCCATGCTAGACAGCTAGCTTTATGCAAAACAGCTTCATTGTGAATGGCTAGCTTCATGCTGTACAGCTAGCAACATGATAGACAGCTACCTACATGCTAAACGGATAGCATCACACACGGCAGATAGCTTCACACTAGATTCACACCAGATAGCCCGCTTAAAACAGCTAGCTCCACGCTTGACAGCTAGCTTAATGCTAGAAGTGATAATGCTCTGCACAAAACTGTCCAGAAGACAGAAACTAAACATTTTCTTTCTTGACGCTTCTTAGGAGGCAGAATGTCAGCTTCTGACTCGCTTTGCATCCGTAATTAAGTTAGAAACTCTGAAGCCTGCAGAACACGGGGCAGCAGAATATGACCTTTTTGGATGATTATATAACAGTATTATGGGCTACTTTATGAGCAGACTGACCTATCTGTTCTGACCTATGGTGTTCCCAGTCAGTCAGCCTGAACCCCTTAGCAGGTCTATACTCTGCTGCCTCCTGCATAATCAGCCTCTTAAAGCCTTCAAGGCTCATCATGCTGCTAACAACATCTTCTCAGTACGTTTCAGCCTGAGAGTCCGTGCCATGTTTCTGGTGACGAGAATAATGGACGATATGGACGCCATCATTGAAAGTGTCTTACAGTACTTAAAGCCTCCACTGGTATGAGAGGGATGGGAATTGAAGCCCTGGTCTTGTCAACGCCGACGTTAACTGATCTACCAGTTGAGTGACAGGAGGAGATAAAGGACAGACTATGAGGAGCGCTGATGACATCCGTCTCTTGTAGCTTGTCTGTTGCTCATATAACGTCCTCAGATTAGACGTGTTCCACAGCACCGAACGAGACCTTTACTGTCTGGTCAGCCCGCTGCTGCTGCTAAGAGGTTCATCAGAAGTGACAGAATGTACTCAGACGCATGCCATTAAACCTAGGGTCTGTAATTTGGAGAAACCAGCGCGATTTTTTAAGTATCCAACTGAAAGAAATCCCTCAGGCCTCCCTCATAGGCCACTCCCCCAAACGCCTCCCTCATAAGCCACTCCCCCAAACGCCTCCCTCATAAGCCACTCCCCCAAACGCCTCCCTCATTAGACCGTCCCTGAATGCTCCGACTGTCCCGCCGGCTCCAGCACCAGGTCTGCCTCTTCTCGGGGAGGAGTCGAGTCCTGACCAATGAGAGCCCAGCCAGAGAGCCGGCAGGTCACCGGGTAGGGAGGCAGAGAGACACGGCCAATCTCATTCGGGCCACAGATAACAGACTTTTCTTTGTCAGAGCCGTTCAGTTATTGATTGTTGTCGGGATGTTAAGAGAACTGCAACAAATATAAAACGAAAAGCTCTAAAATAATTAAACTACCCCACCTTTAAGGAGCAGTTTACAGCTACCTAAACACCCCCAGCGTTTAGGGGGATTTCTTAGAAGTCGAGGGGTGTAGGGGAGGAGTCTATGGGAGAAGGGGAGGAGTCTGGGGTGTGGTTGAGTGGGGGAGGAGTCTATGGGTGTAGGGGCGGAGTCTGACGCCTCACCTGCGAAGGCGGGTCTCATGGTGAAGTCGTGGTCCTCCACACGCAGCAGTTGGTCCGTCTTCACCTTGCGGGTCTTGGTTCCGTCCGCGGGCTTCTTGGTCAGGGGCCTGCGTACGCAGAAACAGGCGCAGAAAAACGCGTCACAGTGGGGAACGTTTGTGAGGATAAGCGCACGGGGGCTACTCTGGATCAAAGAGGAGGTCTAATACGGTCACTCTGTTCACTTAACATGTAGAGTCATGTTGTTTGAAGTGACGTTTTCGGTAACGAGGGAGTGAGAGAGAGAGAGAGAGAGAGAGAGAGAGAGAGAGAGAGAGGGAGCGAGCGCTACTAGACGCTGTTGTGTTCATTAAGATTCATCCAAGCAGCTGCTGTATTTGATAAATAGCAAAGATGTGTGATTGGCTAAAGGCGTTAGAAAGAAGATTAAAACTGATATGCTAATGTGACCCATTTGGGATAGTCTTCGCTTTGATCATCAACCATCTAAACTCTCCTAATTACTTTCGAATTGAAACGAAACTAAATCTCAAACCAATAAAATTATATACAACATATTTATTGATGTATACAATACAAAGCTGTTCAATGCGCTCTGAACAAGACGTTCTGAAGTCACTTTACGTCGCAGCAGTCGGGAGGACTGCGACGGATCCACACTTTTACGCACGAACTGATTCCTCCTCATCAGGACCCAATTTACAGAACCACGACTTCGGCGACACCACCGAATCAACCGTTCCGTTTGGCAAACGTACCATTGATTGAGTCATATCGCAGAAGCCGTTTGGGTCAAATCGCAGAAGCCGTTTGGGTCATATCGCAGAAGCCGTTTGGGTCATATCGCAGAAGCCGTTTGGGTCATATCGCAGAAGTTCACGTCAATAGAACAAACGGAGGAAGCGGTCAGTTACGCAGTCAGATGGAGGGACAATATGAGACACTTACTGTCCCAGTTTGTGGGTGTCCACGGGGGTTGACCAGCGCTTTTTGCGGCTGTGGTTCTTCTTCCTGCCCTCCGACACCAGCGCCAGGCAGCAGAGGAGCAGCAGGAGGCGCAGGGAAATCGACATCATGGGGTCCACTCCGGGGAAACAGGCGCAACAACAAACTCCTTCCGTCCTGTTCCGGCCAGCGTGGGGCATCGAACCATCTTCGAGGAGAAGATGGAGAAGCTGTGAGGATCGCGGGTCTCTCCGCGCGCTGGTGGCGCGGCCGGGGAGAAGGAGCGGGAGAGGA
>NC_136949.1:2561919-2584419 GCF_949987615.1 Pollachius pollachius
CCTTCCCCCCCACACCAGATGGTGACACACACACACACACACACACACATACAGATATACCCACACAGAGAAACACACACACACACACAGATATACCCACACAGACAAACACACACACACAGATACACCCACACACACAAAACACTAATCCCAGCCTCTCTTCTAGAAGCTCTTATGGTTCAGAGACCATCGGGGGGGGGGGGGGGGGGGGGTGATCTGTCTCTGTCTCTCCCTCTCTCTCTTTCTCGCTCCCTCCCTCTCCCTCTCCCTATCTCTCTCTGTCTCTCCCTCCCTCTCTCTCTCTCTCTCTCCCCCTCCCTCCCTCTTTCTCCCTCCCTCTCTCTCTCTCTCCCTCTCTCCCTCCCTCTCCCTCTCTTTCTCTCTCCCTCTCCCTCTCTCTCTCCCTCTCTCTCTCCCTCCCTCTCTCTCTCCCTCTCTCTCTCCCTCCCTCTCTCTCTCTCTCTCTCTCTCTCCCTCCCTCTTTCTCCCTCCCTCTCTCTCTCTCTCTCCCTCCCTCTCTCCCTATCTCTCTCTGTCTCTCCCTCTCTCTCTCTCTCTCCCCCTCCCTCCCTCTTTCTCCCTCCCTCTCTCTCTCTCTCTCCCTCCCTCTCCCTCTCTTTCTCTCTCCCTCTCTCTCTCCCTCTCTCCCTCTCTCTCTCCCTCTCTCTCTCTCTCTCTCCCTCCCTCCCTGCCTCTCTCTCTCTCCCCCTCCCTCCCTCTTTCTCCCTCCCTCTCTCTCTCCCTTTCCCTCCCCCTCTCTCTCTCTCTCTCTCCCTCCCTCCCTGCCTCTCTCTCTCTCCCCCTCCCTCCCTCTCTCTCTCTCTCTCTCTCCCTCTCTATCTCCCTCTCTATCTCCCTCTCTCCCTCTCTCCCTCCCTCTCCCTCTCTCTCTCTCTCCCTCCCTCCCTCCTGGGGGGTCTACCTGGTCCTCGTGGTCCTCCAGGGGGTCCTCAGAGCTGTCCCGCTCCCCAGGGGAGGAGCTCTCTGCTGGGCCGGGGGCGGGGGGGTCGCTGGTGGCCCCTCCACTCTCACTGGCCTTTCTGGAGTCAGCCTACACACACACACACACACACACACACACACACACACACACACACACAGCTTTCATCTCAATACACAATGGCTTTTTGGAACGAGTGTGCGTGTGGGTTTGATTGCATAAGATAATTATCATAATTAATTAATCCCAGACTGGAAATTTTGGAGTCACAGGCTAAAGTAGAGGACCAGAATAATAATTAAAAAGTCCAATCAAAAATGTTAAAGTCTGTATGTGTGCGTCCGTGTGTGTGTGTCTCTGTGCCTCTCTATGTGTCTGCGTTCATGTGTGTCTCTCTGTGTATTTGTGTGCCTCTGTCTGTGTGTGTGTGCCTCTGTCTGTGTTTGCCTCTATCTGTGTGTGTGTGTGTGTGTGTCTCTGTTTGTGTTTGCCTCTGTCTGTGTGTGTGTGTGTGTGTGTGTGTGTGTGTGTGTCTCTGTATGTGTTTGCCTCTCTGTGTGTGTGTGTGAGTGTGAGTGTGTGTGTGTGTGTGTGTGCGCCTCTGTGTGTGTGTGTGTGTGTGTGTGTGTGTGTGTGTGTGTTTGCCTCTGTCTGTGTGTGTGTGTGTGTTTGGTGTGTGTGTCTCTGTATGTGTTTGCCTCTCTCTGTGTGTGTGTGTGTGTGTGTGTGTGTGTGTGTGTCTCTGTATGTGTTTGCCTCTCTGTGTGTGTGTGTGAGTGTGAGTGTGTGTGTGTGTGTGTGTGCGTGCGTGGTGACCTTGAAGCTGATCTGCTGGGCCAGCTCCTGGGCCTCGCTGTCCCCTGGCCGGGGGTCTCTGTCGGGGGAGGGGGGCAGCAGTGCCGTGCGCATGGAGCGCTCACACGCCTCGCAGCGGAAGTCCTGAGACCTGATAGGACAGGACGGCCAGCGGTCAGGGGCGGAGCCAAACCCGCTCAGGGGGAGGAGCCAAGCTCTCTCAGGGGGAGGGGCCAAACCCTCTCCGGGGGAGGAGCCAAACCCTCTCGGGGGAGGGGCCAAACCCTCTCCGGGGGAGGGGCCAAACTCTCTCGGGGGAGGGGCCAAACCCTCTCCGGGGGAGGAGCCAAGCCCTCTCAGGGGGAGGAGCTAAACCCTCTCGGGGAAGGAGTCAAACCTTCTCAGGGGAGGGGCCAAACGCTCTCGGGGGAGGAGCCAAACCCTCTCGGGGGAGGGGCCAAACCCTCTAGGGGGGAGGGGCCAAACCCTCTCAGGGGGAGGAGCCAAACCCTCTCGGGGGAGGAGCCAAACCCTCTCAGGGGGCCAGGAGAGAGACCGTCTGGAGGGAGACGACCCGGAGTGCGACCACGGATTAAAGCTCCATGTTTGAGTTGTACAGAGCCACCCCCCCACACCCCTGCTGGGACCCGGGGGCTGAAGGGTCCAGGTGAATCAGACCATCAAGGAGCTGGTGGGGTCAGGGGGCGCCTGGCTCTGGGATCTACAGGTCAGACTGGATTAGGGTTACAGTGGGAGCAGAACCCAGAACCGTTGGGCTGCGAGCCAAACATCCCCACCACTACAAAATCCTGACCCACAACTAAAGTTTGGAATAACGATATTCTGCAACTCTGGTGAAATTGAACCGAGAACCCATAGCCTAGTTTTAATCTTTGTGTGTGTGTGTGTGTGTGTGTGTATGTTAGTCACTGCCGTGCACGTCCCATCTGTCTCTGTCAGGTGATTGGCCGGCCTGCAGGCCAGACGACGGCCGGACCCCCACGGCGTTCCGGACCGCCGGCGTTCCCGTCCGTCTGTCCTCCCAGCGGGACAGACTCCGCCCCACAGGAAGACCGGGAGAACATCCCAGAGTCTGGCTCTTCTGGAAGCCTTGGGTTCACCCCTGTGATTCGAGGTCGGGACCCCGCTCCGGGCTTGGACCCCACCCAGGTTCGAGACCCCACCCAGGGTTGAGACCCCACCCAGGGGCATCCCTTCATCAGAACCATTTCCTCAGAACTCCGCTTTCACCCAAGATCAAAACACAAGAAGATAATCACACCGCCTGACTGCAGGACGGGTGGGCTACATGCTACAGGCTACAGGCTACACTGATATAGGCTACACTTCTACAGGCTAGAAGGCTACGCGCTACAGGCTACATGGCTACGGGCTACACGCTACATGCTACAGGCTACACTGCTATAGGCTACAAGGCTTCATGCTACAGGCTACATGTCTACAGGCTACACACTACAGGCTACACACCGCAGGCTACAGGCTACAGGCTACACACCTCAGGCTACAGGCTACATGCTATAGGCTAAACACTATAGGCTATACACCTCAGGCTACAGGCTACAGGGCCCTACAGGCTACAGGGCCCTACAGACTACAGGCTAATGGGCCCTCTGACGGGGACTTTGCAGTCAGGCCTTATCAGTCACACGCGGAGCGGACGCTTTGATCCAACGTGACTCACTGTGCAACAAACCGTGAAATCCACCATTTAGCGACTGAAATGGAGTTTCTTCCACATTCCAGATCAAGAAATGTCTTGTTTTAGACTCGGAGTCTCTGTGATTCAGTGTTTGGAGACGCTGTATGCTGCTGCACTGGACTGAACCAGCTCCACTAATGTTTTCACACCAGGGAGGATGATCACCAGTATTAACTACAGCCCATTTGTCAGGCTGCCTGCAGGACAGTGCTACAAACTGTAGCCCAAGCGCTGCCGTTGGCCTGTGAAACTCACGACTCTCCTCTTATTCCCGAGGCCGTCTCCTCATCGTTGTTTGACGTCTTCTTTTGTGACGTCCCTGAAAATAACTCAACGGGTGAAGAAACTTCAAATTGGAGTTTATATTTGGACTTTTCTAAACCAATATCATCCTCTCACGGGCTGGGAGGTGAACGCTGCAGAGCAGAGGATTTATCACTGTGACAAAACACAAAAGCAGAGTATCAAATATTATTCCACCTGGAGGACCCTAGATTAGTCTCCCTGTAATGCGTTTCCATAGAGACTCTGAGGAGGAGAACGCGGTGATGGATTTAGTGGATGTGTCGCTGCCGGTCGTCTTGGAGAGGGCTATGGGTATCGACTCCGAGCTTTGGTTCGCTGCTCGTGAACCCTGCCTTGCTCAGGGGCACCGGCTGAAATACGAGAGACAATAGTTGGCCCGACCATGCGCACCACCATTACTACCACCTCCGCTAGACAAGATACAGGCCACTCCCACTCAACACCAACCGGCCGGGTCTTCTCCTTGTCTTCACTTCTGTCTTACCCTTTCCAAAGTGATTGCCGCCGTGTGCCTGCCAACAGGAGACAAACAAACCTGGCTAGATTGAAGGTAACCCAGCTGGATGAAGCTTACCTAGCTGGAGTGAAGCTAGCCTAGCTGGAGTGAAGCCAACCTAGCTGGAGTGAAGCTAACATAGCTGTAGTGAAGCTAGCTAGGCTGGAGTGAAGCTAACCTAGCTGGAGTGAAGCAATCATAACTTGAGTGAAGCTCACCTAGCCGGAGTGAAGCTAACCTAGCTGGAGTGACGCTAACCTAGCTGGAGTGAAACTAACCTAGCTGTAGTGAAGCTAACCTAGCTGGATGAAGCTAACCTAGCTGGAGTGAAGTCACCCTAGCTGTCATGAAGCTAACCTAGCTGGAGTGAAGCTAACCTAGCCTTCCTCCACGGCCCAGAACCCGACTCTCTCTGAGAGATAAGCCCCGCTGCATGGCCGACCAATCACCGGGACGCTCCTGTCACCGGGGGAAGAAGAAAAGAACGACAGAGGAAATGAGAAGCTGGGACAGCCTCGTCTCAGAGTCTGAGCCCAGACCAAAGAGAATTGTCTTCCATCAGAAGAAGGACAGGAAGGTATTTATAGCCGGCTCCGTGTCTCTGGCCGAGCGGCGGGTCCAGACGCTAATTGAAACCACGCTAGGCTCCCGTGCTAACAGAGGCGCGCCGCAGCGCTAAGAACAGAAGCGGCGTCCAGGGACGGAGGAACCAATCAGGACGGCTGCGTGCTGGAACACGTTCCGCCTGAGGCGAGCGTTATTTCACAGAATTGATTTAAGTCGTCGTGAGAGGGAACGGTTCGGTGATCGTCTTCATGCGCTGCGAGGCGTCGACTTGGGTGGAGGGGTGTTGATTGTATCTCATCCTGTCGTGACTCAACACACCAGGGGGTGTCGTGTGAACCCCCCTTCAGGAGGGTTCTATCCAGTGTGCTCCGTGGGGAGCCAGGAGAACGGGACGCAGAACATGGAGTTCCCCAGGGTACCGTATTGTACCCGTACGTCCCTCACAGGGGGCACCCCCGGGTACAGTGTCCTAGTGTCTGTCCCTCACAGGGATCACCCCAGGGTACAGTGTCCTAGTGTCTGTCCCTCACAGGGATCACCCCAGGGTACAGTGTCCTAGTGTCTGTCCCTCACAGGGATCACCCCAGGGTACAGTGTCCTAGTGTCTGTCCCTCACAGGGATCACCCCAGGGTACAGTGTCCTAGTGTCTGTCCCTCACAGGGATCACCGCAGGGTACAGTGTCCAAGTGTCTGTCCCTCACAGGGATCACCCCAGGGTACAGTGTCCTAGTGTACCAGCCGTGGTACCGGTACTGAGCCGGTACTGCACATCACACTGATGACTCCACACTCGGAGGCAGGGACATCAGCATCTTAACTAGGAGTAAATCAGTCTGAGTCAGGGCCGAGTCCAGACTGATTTACTCCTAGCTAAGATGGCCGTGACAGTATGACACACGACAGTCCTAATCACAACTCACCAAGTAAAAATTTGTTTTTTTCTAGACTTTCCATTTCTTTGAGGAGAGCATCATTCTCCCCCGGGGAGGGAACCGGGCTGCGTCCCGGGGGGGTGAACACTGGAGAGGGGGGGTTGTGGGTTCCAGGTTGACCTTACTTTTTGGCCAGGCAGCGGCGCTCCTCTGGGGTGTAATCCAGGGACCCGATGGCACCCTCCCCCTTGGTGGGCATGAAGCCGATGATGGCGATGAGGGCCGTCCGGACTGGGGACGGAAACACAGACAGGCCCAGCGGTTAGCTCAAACCCCAGCTATAGCGCCCCCCCAGGGGGATTTCTGCACCTGGCTCATTCGAGACCTAAGACGACAAGATACCTACAGGTCTGAAAACATTTTACCACTCAGAGATTTAAAAAAATAATAATACCTAACTCCTAGAATAACAGTAGGAATCCACAGAGCCACGGTGAATACAGAGAAGGAATTAATGAGAGGAGGGAAGGTGAGAATTAGAACAAACAATAAGACACAGAAGGAGGGAAGGAACCAAAGCCAAGAGCGAGGAGAGCCACGACCGAACGACGCAGACCTCGGCCCTCCAGAGGAACAAACCCAGAGCCAGAGAGGGCTGGGTCACATTCTGAGTTACATTCTGTCGGGGCCGCCGCCCGGTGACATAAAGACGTGTCCTGCTTTCTCCAGGACGTAAGCCCGGTCTAAGCCCCTTACTGCGTTCCCCCAGCCGGCCACAGAACAGAGGGGTCCTTAAAGGTCCCATGACATGCAACCAGGTGTGGGCTGATTAGCCGCTACAAGCCGTTTTTGGAAATCTGTCCCTTATGAGGGCGGTGGGCGTCACAGGTGGGCGTGTCCACCTAGATGTGTGCTGGATAGATCAGCCTGCCAGCCTACCCAGTGGACTGTAGCAAACGTTGCTCATCTACCCGTCACACGTCTAGGTGGACACTCCCACCTGTGATGTCATAAGGGACAGATTTCCAAAAACGGCTTGTAGCAGCTAATCAGCCCACACCTGGTGGCATGTCATGGGACCTTTAACGACGGGACGGGACGCCTCTGGAACAAATGCCAATCTGTCCTGTTCCGGAATGGAACAGGACAGACGTGTCCGTGGGTCTCAGAATCAACTCTCGGTGATCCTGTGTGCTGAAACAATTTCATGCACTACTGGAATATGTTGTGCCTCATGTCTCTAAACGTCAGGCGGCTACGCAGAGCGCGAGCCTCTGTAATCCAGCCGGAGCACAGAGCAGGGTTATTTAAAAAGACGACAGCCCGCTGCCCCCGCAGGGACAGCGAGAGCAGAGCCCCAGTGCCTCTCTACACTGGATTACATGTGTGGGCGCAGCACCCGAAACAATCCACCAGGGAACAGGCAGTTCACTGGCCTCTGGACATCTGGGAGGGGCGGGGGGGGGGAGAGAGGGAAGGAGGGAGGGGGGGAGGGAGAAGGGAGAGGGAGGGAGGGAGGTGGGGGGGAGGAGGGAGAAGGGAGAGGGAGGGAGGGAGGAGGCAGGAAAGAGGGAGAAGGGAGAGGGAGGGAGGGAGGGAGGTGGGGGGGGAGGAGGGAGGGAGGAGGGGGGGGGGAGACTCCCTGGTGTGCATTATCCTTCATCCAAGAGAGCGCTTTTATTGTGTAAAGAACCCATTTCCCTTTGGCTGCGGTCTCTGGTCCCACTTGGGAGACCCTCTCCGCGTTCCTCCCTTCTCATCCGATCAACATTAGCATTTATTAGCTGCTCGTTTGCTCACAGGGCTAATGAGAAAAGGCACCACTTCATTTACACTAACGAGTTCATCACAACACAGCCTATTTTTAGCTCCCTGTTCAACGATCAGAGATGAAGACATCACAGCACCCAGTGGGTGGTCTCTGGGAGACCATCTCTCGCTTTGTTTCATCTCCCCCCTCTTATCATTGGCCTTACTCCCTCTCTCCCCCCAGTCTCCCCCCTCTTAACGTTGGCCTCACTCCCTCTCTCCCATCTTAACGTTGGTCTCACTCTCTCTCCCCCCTCTTAACATTGGTCTCACTCCCTCTCTCCCCCCTCTCAACATTGGTCTCTCCGTCTCTCCCCCTCTCAACATTGGTCTCTCCGTCTCTCCCCCCTTAACGTTGGTCTCACTCTCTCTCCCCCCTCTTAACGTTGGTCTCACTCTCTCTCCCCCCTCTTAACGTTGGTCTCACTCTCTCTCCCCCCTCTTAACATTGGTCTCACTCCCTCTCTCCCCCTCTTAACGTTGGTCTCTCCGTCTCTCCCCCTCTTAACGTTAGTCTCTCCGTCTCTCCTCTGCGTTTCCCTCAGACTTCTCTCTCTTTTCCACTGTCATCCTCTCCTCCTTCTCTGCGCTATTCGCCTCCCTTTACTCCCCTCTCTCCTCCCCTCCCCTCTCTCCCCTCCTAACATCTCTCTGTCCTGTCCTTCTTCTCTCCTGTGGAGCCCTGGAGGTTTCATCAGATCTATTTCTATTCATCTCCACGCCGCTCGAGCTCTGCTCCTGCGTTTGTTCCGGAGGGTTTGGAGGGAGAAGGTCGTCTCAGAGTCGCCGCTCTCTGTGGATGTTGTCCTCTCACTGTTTGTTCTGTCAGAGGTGTGCGAACACCGAGAGATGTTTCGTCAGGCAGCATGTCAAGTGATGAAACCGGCCTGAACTGGGTCCCCCCGTGGCTCTGGGGGTACTGAGGAAGAACAGAGCGGCCACAGGGGCTGGTACTCAGAGGAGCTGGTACTCAGAGGAGCTGCTACTCACTGCTCCAGGAAGGCTGCCAGGTCTCTGGGTGGTGGCCGGAGATGCTCAGGCAGATCTTCTTCCCCACCTCGAACCTCCCGTTGGGCTGCAGAGAGAGAGAGAGAGAGAGAGAGTCAGTACCGTCACCGGCAGTGTTGGGGTAGTTACTCAAAAAAAGTAATTAGTTACTTATTACTAGTTACTTCTGTAAATTGTAATGAGATTACTTTACTAGTTACTGCATTTGAAAAGTAACTTCACTACTTATTACTTTACTTTCCTGTTTCTTAATTTACTGTAGATACATGGACAAACATCATAGCCCTATCATCACTTAGTGTTTATTGTATAAGTCTATACAAAATAGCATATAAAACCACACTTTTCATACACAAGGCAGACTCAAAGTCCTTCACATATAAACATTGTCATACAATAAAATAAATAAAAAATTAATTAATAGAAAAGATGAAAGATGAAAGAACGATATCCCTGTCTGCACAAAGAAATGCCTCAGGACAAGTTTCAAAACACAGGCTTTGGGAAACATGAAAACAAAAATTAAGCGGTCAATGAAAATTATAAAAAGTTCACTTTATCCCGTACAATTAAAACAGAAATGCACTTAAGCGGCGGTGACACATGCTGTTACTTTATGTGGTCCAAAGGCTGAATAAACCTTATCTATTTCGCAAGCTATGACATCGTAAGTGTGTCTTCCTCTCACCCTCTTGCAGGCAAGAGCAGCCTTCTCAAGTTTCAAAGTAATGCTGTCTATCCAGTGCACCGTCATTCCTAAGTTACTTTTGTTGTTGGAGGACCAAACGTCCGCGGTGGTTGACACATGATCCAGGAAGGACTCAACAATTATTTTGAGCTTTGATTCCATGTCGGTATAACACTTGTTCAGGTAATGGGAAAATGTCTTCCTGTCGGATGTTGGCTTGCGAGTCGCAGGTATTTTTTTCTAGTATTTTTCTAAATCTGGGCGATTCAATAGTCGACAGGGGAAGCATGTCTTCTACAATGAACCCTGCAACCTGCCGGTCTTTCTGTGTCACCTGCTTCTGGGCTCCAACACTTGAACACTCCTTCGCACAAGCAGCTACATCACTCAAATCGATCGCTGTGGCAACGTGCCGAGACAAGCAGGCGCTGCAGACACACCGGCAGCACGCATGCACGCACCCCAACAGATCAGAACTTTACACGCAGGCGAACACGGCTTGGGTTACGCAGGAAAGCGCGTTACTATAGTCTAGTAAAGTAGTGTAGTTACCGATATTTTAAATGTAATGCGTTACTTTACTTCGTTACCCAAAAAAGTAATATGGCTACTGTAACGCGTTACCCCCAACACTGGTCACCGCTACAGATCGTACCGACAGAGGTACAGACAGTCCAAGTCATTCATTGTTTAGTTTGGGTCATTTTGAGTTTCCGGTTATTACCTTTTGGTATCACTTTTACTTTGTTTAACTCTGAACCTGCTTTGGCATTGGAAATATTTACTTTTCAATCCAATAAAGCTTGAATTTATTTGATTAAACAAGGATTCAGTATGAGTCTCCTCTCCTGCCCTCAGTGACATGATGGGAGCAGAGACATAGGGAGAGGGAGAGACAGAGGGAGAGGGAAAGGGAGAGACAGAGGGAGAGACAGAGGGAGAGACAGAGGGAGAGAGAGAGAGAGAGAGAGAGCTAGGGAGAGGGAGGGAGAGAGGGAGAGGGAGGGAGAGAAGGAGGGAGAGACAGAGGGAGAGGGAGAGGGAGAGGGAGAGAGGGAGGGAGAGAGAGAGAGAGAGAGAGAGAGAGAGAAGTGGCAGACAGGGAAAGAAAGAGTGAGAGAGTGACGGCAAGGAGCCAGAAAGTGAAGACGTGTGAGAGCTGACAGCAGGACTTTTCTTCTGGTGTCGTATCGCGGAGCACCATGTGGCCACCATTTTAAACCCTGCTGATCACGTGACCTCAAGTCCTTCACATCAAAGCACTATTTAGCATTTTGGGGGATATGGCGGTAACCCTTCTACAGAAGGCCGAAGAGCGAGTTCAGACGTGTCATTACAGAGCCGGTATGGGGAGGGGGATAAGGGGGGGAGGGGGAGAGGGGGGTGAGGGGGTAAAGGGGGCATCTGGCTCAAGCAGGCCTTCAGGTAGACTGTGGACATTGGGGATCGAACCCAGAACCCTCTATCCGGGGGTCCAACAGCCTAGCCCCTAGGCCATCCTGCCCCAGACCAGTCCTGATTTATAGGTAGACCGGGGGGGGAGGGGTTGTTTACGGTCAGGATGATGATGATGACGATGATGATGGTGATGATGATGGTGATGAAGATGGTGATGATGGTGATGATGGTGATGATGATGGTGATGGTGATGATGGTGAGGGGTTGTGGGGGTGAGGAGTGAGGGGGTGCCTCAAAGTGATGATGACGATGGTGAGTGGGTGAGGGATATCTTACAGTGAGGATGAGGGTGTGGGGGTGAGGAGGGTGACAGGGTGAGGGGTGCCTTAAGGGGTGAGGGGGTGTCTTACGGTCAGCAGGATGATGCTGGGGGGTTTCATGGGGTACTCTGGGGGCAGGACGATCCGGCCGTGGTAGACCCCGCCGTCGAAGTCCGAGTCCGGGGGGCCGCGCACCGAGAAGTGCCACTCGAACAGGTTGTCCTGGGGGGGGGGGGGGGGGGGGAACACATGCTAACAAACGCATGCTAACGTCCCGCACAAAGGCAGGCCAATGCAAGCTGATGAAGGAATACGCTAACAAACGCGTGCTAACCTCCTAGCACACACGGGCTAATGCAAGCTAACGGTTAAACACGCTAACAAACGCATGCTAATGCTGAGACACACGGGCCAATAAAAACACTCCAACACACACATGCTAACGTAGCATTATAAGCAACACACATGAATGTAAAGGTAAAGTGTCTATTTCTCACTGGTAACACTGGAACCAGTACCAGACTATGGTACCGGTACTACTGGTACCAGAACCAGATGAAAGTACCAGGACCAGACGATGGTACCAGTGCTACTGGTACCAGAACCAGATGAAAGTACCAGAACCAGACTATGGTACCAGTGCTACTGGTACCAGAACCAGATGAAAGTACCAGGACCAGACTATGGTACCAGTGCTACTGGTACCATAACCAGACGATGGTACCAGGACCAGACTATGGTACCGGTGCTACTGGTACCATAACCAGACGATGGTACCGTTGTTACTGGTACCAGTACCAGACGATGGTACCGATACCGTCTCCTGGTACCAGGCAACGTGGGGACGGTCTCACCTCCAGCGGCTGGGCGTGGTAGTGCTCTGTGGGGTCGCAGAGCTCTGCAGCCTCCTTCATCAACCGCTTCACCGCTGCACACAGACAGGGAGGGAGACAGGTCAACGGACAAACAGGGAGGGAGACAGGTAATCAGACAGACGGACAGACAGATCCCTGTGTTTGTGGAGCCAGAGGTCAGATACAGGTCATTAAGGAGAAGGTCGGGGGTGCGTTTGAGTGGATGCCGCGGGATGTGTCGCCGTGACGCTAACGGACACCGACTGACAGCGTACGCTCGGGGGCGGGGCGCCTGGGATGAGCGTGCACGGAGCGCACGTGTACACACGCCGCATCGTACCTGTAATACAGACCGCTACCACCAGGTGGCGCCGACATCGAGAAATCCTAAGTGATCACAACGATAACCGAAGAAGAATACTGTTTTGGACTTTGAGTAGAAGGCAACGCTTTAGGTATGCTGAAGAACGACTAACAACCTCAGGACGAAGGCCCGGAGACAGGGCGGACATGGACTGGAGCCGGAGAGCATCAGGCTACGTTTGAATAGCAGAACGTCCGGTTATGACCGGCCGGTAAAGGCTTGCACCCTGCACTGTACCGGTAGAACCTTAGTGGGTGACCCGGCAGGGACACAGCCAGGAACACCCTCAGCTGGGGAGGCAGTATTTCTGTCTGTTTTTGTAAAGTTTAGCAGAAAAAGTCTTTTTTCAGAAAAAGTCGAATCTGCACGCGTTTTCAATGCAGAGTGGTCAGGCGTAATATCACTTCTGTTACATAACCCAGTTACCTTTACATATTCTATCACAACCACCTACTAATGAAGGTTGATTTGAGTCAACAGTAAACCGATTCTAAACGATCAAGGCATCGGGCTGAGATGTTAATACTGTGACAGCGGACAGCCTATGAATATTTCACAGCTCTGCTAGAGAATCTAAAAAGATTACATTCTGGAATCAGTCGAGGAGCAGATGCTTATCTCCAAGGCAAATTACAAGTGAGGCTAAGAAAACTCTGAACTTTTGATTAAAGTTTAGTTACACTACGTGAACGAATTTCCCACTAAAACAGAGAGAGCGCAGCGATCAAGCAATCAGAACGACAGAGAGCATCAAAGTGGGTTCTCACTTTGTCAACATCAAAATCAATTGAACAGCAACAAACATAGGGGGGGCCAGAGAGCAGAGGGTGGTGTTTGAGGAGGTGGCGGGTCTAGAGGGTGGGGCTGATGGAGAGCAGAGGGAGACTGGGGATGGGCAGACAGCAGATGAAGGCTCCTGGCTGTCTGAGCGCCCAGGCAGGGGAGCAGAAAGATGTTCGGTTCTTTCGCTGGAGGAAGGGAGTGCAGCTGCCACAGGATGTGGTCACAGCTGTGGCAGGAAGTAAGCATAGCTGAACACGGAACATGAGGCGCAGCCCAAGGCAAGACTTGGGTAACTAAGGTAACTAAAGTCCGTCCCTTGCTGTGGTGTAGATGGGGGATGGAGCAGCATCACCAGGCCCTGCTCTTTCAGCCCGGACTGGGGGCAACGGAAAGGACTTCTAGGGTGTTTGTTCCCATGATGCATTGCTTTTCCCCACATAGTTTCCACTGGAAGGTATCAGTGCACGTAAAATGTAGCGTATATCCTACTTCAAACCTCCTTTGCAAAAGGGCCACTAGGAAATAGGCCCATGCATTTGATTGGCTGACAGGGAGATTGGCACCTGTATGCACCAATTTCCCTGTTATACCTAACTAGAAGTTCCAGTTCTTCAATCAATGCCATTTCATTGTCCCAAACTGTCCTTCAGCTGGCTCCAGTCAGAGTCAGAAACCCAGGAACAGATCTTCAGAGGCAGAACCGCACGGTAGGAGAGTGCAGCCGTCCCTCATCCTGGTCTATAGGATGAAAGGAACCAAATAGACTAGAGAGAGAGAGAGAGAGAGAGAGATTTAAGATTTAATGAGGCATGTGTTGGGCTTTGAAACGGAGTCCTGATGGAGCGACGCTGAGGGCTGAGAGCCCGCGCTCCGCTGGGATAACCTTGATGAGCACGGTGCCATCTCCTTCTAAGAGCCATTTGGCGGCTGCTTTGATGCCCTGACTCCTGCCAGGATAAGGAGCTACATCTCAAAGAGCAGAGTCCGGCCCCGCCTCCTTCGGCCCGGACCGGGAGGCAGCCCGACACAGCGGCCAATCAGAGGGCTTTTCCACCTCCCCACTACCGGGGATAGGAGGCAGGATTCATATTAGACCAGACACAAAACAGGCAGAGTTAGACAGTAGTGGCTCAGAGTGTTAGACAGTAGTGGCTCAGAGTGTTAGACAGTAGTGGCTCAGAGTGTTAGACAGTAGTGAGTCAGAGTGTTAGACAGTAGTGGCTCACAGTGTTAGACAGCATTGCCTCAGAGTGTTAGACAGTAGTGGCTCAGAGTGTTAGACAGTAGTGGCTCACAGTGTTAGACAGTATTGCCTCAGAGTGTTAGACAGTAGTGGCTCAGAGTGTTAGACAGTAGTGGCTCAGAGTGTTAGACAGTAGTGGCTCAGAGTGTTAGACAGTAGTGGCTCAGAGTGTTAGACAGTAGTGGCTCAGAGTGTTTACTGTTTGGCCATCAGAATTGGAACCTTTTGGCTGAGGGTTCGACTCCCAAACCCCGATTACTTTGTAGACGTGGTGTTTGACTGAACGGTAAACTGACTGCATCAATATCTCAGCCATTACCAACAACGCCATGCCCCCCCCTCCCTCCCCACCCGGCCGGGTGGCCTGTCGCCGGGTGACAGCGGGAGTGATAGAGGAGCTAATCCGCCCTGACAGCCTGTGAGAGCTAGTGCTGAATGACTCTACAAGCTAGCTAGCAGGGCTAATACAAGCTAGCTAGCAGGGCTAAAAACAAGCTAGCCAGAAGGGCTAAATACAAGCTAGCCAGCAGGTCGACACTACCCAGTATTCTAGGCTACAAGCTAGCCAGCAGGACTATGCTACAAGTTAGCCAGCAGGTCTACGCTTCAAGTCCCCACCCCTTCATGGAGGGAACCAATCCTGGTCTTTAGGGGGTTTGAGGTGTGAACCCCTTTGAGGAGGTCATTAAGGGGTACCACTGATTAGGTGGACGAGGCCCGTTGGGTTCTGACTGGCTTATAACTGGTGGAGAACAGGAGAGATAGAGAGGAAGCCTTGTGTATTATCTGTTTATATCTCCTGGTGAGAAGGACCTTGATCTGCTCTTCACCACCAGGGAGGGGGGGGGGGGGGGGAAGAGGAAGAGCGAGAACAAAGCGAGAGCGAGAGATTTTACTAATTTATAGAATCAATTGCACTCTATGGCTGTGTTTGTATTTGACTTTATTCCTACTTTTCATCTGGCTTCATCAGCTTTGTTAAAGTAACACGCACACACAAACACACACACAAAAACAAACTTCACACTGTAAGTACAGTGTATATTTTTATAGGAGTCATTTTATACTGGACTTTTCAATACACTCTTAGTATTACCTGTTTTACTTTTTATCTTCCATGCCAAAAAAGTTTTTTTGAATTGAATTGCATTGCGAGAGATTCACCCCCTCTCTCATGACCTCTATCATCCACCCCCTCTCTCATGACCTCTATCATCCACCCCCTCTAACATGACCTCTATCATCCATCCCCTCTCTCATGACCTCTATAATCCACCCCTGGTCCCATGACCTCCCACATCCTTCTAGACATTAGGAATGTTGGAAAATAAATGGCATGATAGAAATATGTATCCTATTCAGATGATAAAATGAATATTAAAATGTGTATTTTCTTTATAAATGTGCTGGCTCACGACGCCTCAGTCTACCTGCATATGAAAACGCCTGAGGTTAAGAACTCAGCCCGGATATATTCATATTATAATCACGCTGCTGAAAAGACAGACTGACAGACTATACAGCCCAGTGAAGACAAGCTAACAAGGTTCAATGGTCGATGAGTATGGGTCATTAAGGAGTATCTGAACCAGAGGATCAGGTGAACTCAGTCAGCTCAGTGGAGTCCATGTTCAGCAGATCTTATCCTCTGGCCCCATGTTGGATCGAATCACTGGGTAAACTGGTTTCCCCACACCACTAAACAAGATGGCCGCTCTTGGGGGATACGGTTTCTGGAAACCCAGTCCGGAGCGCTTTCCTTCTGACAGAGAAGTTTGGGAAGTGTGTAAAAGTAAGACCGTGTTGACACTTTCACAAACTCTCTTCCCCTTATTTACCAGGACAACCGGAGCTCAAAGGATCCCCGCAATAGCCTGTCTGCACACCCCAGTCTTTATTTATCCCAATTACTGTTTGCTCCTGAGGAGCTTAGCAAGCATTATCTGGTTCCTGCACGTGTAGATGGAAGGGGCTGAGGTGTCATTTGGACTGATCCTAAAATAATTGCTGGCGCCAGATAGACAGGTTTAGACAGATAGACAGGTACTCTGATGTCAGACACCTTAATAGCTCCAACAGACCGTGCAGACGAGATCACCAGAACAATAGCATTAGAAAGTACAGTTTAAAGTTTTAGGATTTTAATGATTTTATAATAGAAGGCAATATACAGCCTGAACAGTTATAACTTTGGTCTAACTAGAACAAACTAAACATCAGAATTTATTTTTTAGCATTATCTAATTAATGATAATATCATAATATATTTTTTTATCAAATTATAACTGTCAAACATTTTAAATGTATTTAAAATGCCCAATATGAACGACGAATGATGAATATGATGACTATACTATCACCGGGACTGTAATAAAGACAAAAAGCCATGTAAGATCCACAACGTCTAGTTTGCATATTTTGAGTTATTGTTTTGAAGTCTGTACGATTATTATTAAGATAGCAAATTGGCACGGACCTGTAAGGCTTCCGCAGAGTCATGGCGGCAGAGGAAGTTACATCACGTGCCGATGATAAACGACACTACAGTAAGGACCTAAACCCGAACCAACCAGAGCAGGAGCCGAGGACGCCCTTCAGAATAAAAGCGCTGCCAGCCTCTTGCTGCTGTGGGGGGGTCTCACGCAGGGCTCCGGTACACAGTCGCCCCCCCCAGTGAGGGGTGAAGTGAGCGGGACTGACAGGGTGGGGTGGGGGCCCCCCTGGGTCCAGCTGGCATGGAGCTCCTCACCGGACACGTTACGCAAGACCCAGCCGGGAGGGTGGAGGAAGGGTGGAGGTGGAGAGGCTGAGGGCGGAGGTGGAGAGGCAGGGTGGAGGGTGGAGGAAGGGTGGAGGTGGGGAGGGAGGGCGGAGGTGGAGACCTAGACTTCTGAGGTGGTGCCTTCTGAGACGTCAGCCTCCACCCGCTCAGATGCTCCTCTGGTGACCTAGCATGCTGCTTCCAGGAGATCACGATGGCACCTCCTTCTAGAGTGTGCCCCTCCACCTCCTCAATGAGGAACGCAAGGAGACAGGGAGGACCATGAGATAACACCTCCTCTGAGGAGCACACATTGCCCTAGGGTAGAATGCAGAATGCACCACCTCCTAAAGAAGGAGAATAAAGAAGGAGCACATGACACCATCTCCTGAAGGACAATACGACAACACCTCCTTCTAACATAGGAGTTCTTATTGTTGGAGCCGCTGGAGGAAGAGTGAGCAGCGGGCACCAGGAGGAGCGCCGAGAGAGAGAGACACCAGGAGGAGCCAGGAGAGAGACACCAGGAGGAGTCAGGAGAGAGACACCAGGTGGAGTCAGGAGAGAGACACCAGGAGGAGTCAGGAGAGACACCAGGAGGAGCAAGAGAGAGACACCAGGAGGTGCAAGAGAGACACCAGGAGGTGCAAGAGAGAGACACCTGGAGGAGTCAGGAGAGACACCAGGAGGAGTCAGGAGAGACACCAGGAGGAGTCAGGAGAGAGACACCAGGAGGTGCAAGAGAGAGACGCCAGGAGGAGTCAGGAGAGAAACACCAGGAGGTGCAAGAGAGAGACACCAGGAGGAGTCAGGAGAGAGACACCAGGAGGAGTCAGGAGAGAGACACCAGGAGGAGTCTTTAGAGACACTAGGAGGAGTCAGGAGAGAGACACCAGGAGGAGTCAGGAGAGAGACACCAGGAGGTGCAAGAGAGAGACACCAGGAGGAGTCAGGAGAGAGACACCAGGAGGAGTCTTTAGAGACACCAGGAGGAGTCAGGAGAGAGACACCAGGAGGAGTCTTTAGAGACACCAGGAGGAGTCAGGAGAGAGACACCAGGAGGTGCAAGAGAGAGACACCAGGAGGAGTCAGGAGAGAGACACCAGGAGGAGTCAGGAGAGATACACCAGGAGGAGTCAGGAGAGACACCAGGAGGAGTCAGGAGAGAGAGGACCTTCACACTGAGAGCATGGCCCCCGTCTGCTGAGGCAGGAGGAGGTGTGGTCCTAATCTCTTCACTCTCTCTCGCCACAAACAAACCAGAAAGCTGTACAAAGAAAACGACCGGATTCCCGTCAGTATGCCTGCCCTTGGCCGACTCCCAGCCCAGGAGGTGTAAGGGGGCCGCGGGAGAACAACACTGAGCACTTCATCACACAGTAACAGGAGACAAGGCCGCGGCTCAGAGCTACTGCAGAGATAAGACTACACAGCAGGACCTCTGGGTGTGTGTGTGTGTGTGTGTGTGTGTGTGTTTGTGTGCGTGCGTGTGTGTTTCGCTTTCAGCCAGCTGCACAGGATACATGTAAATCGTCTGACACGCTCAGCACTCCTATTGGGTGATCCCCACCTGGCCCCAGCCCTGCTGCCCCTCATCCTGTTTGGCTATTGGCTCTGTGCTGCCAACGGCCCGCCTCCCACTCAGACTACACTGAGCAGCTGCTGTCTGGGAACTACCGTGTTTAACTCTGGGACACGTGGGCACCGGGCAGACACACACACACACACACACACACACACACACACACACACACACACACACACACACACACACACGCTGCTGTTCCCAGGCCGAGAGATAGTGAGAGAGTGAGAGAGTGAGAGACAGAGAGAGAGTGGTGTAACAGCCAGGGTGAAACGTTGTGTATTACAACATTCAGAGGGTCAATTTATCTACTGAAAAAAATATTATTTCTTCCATTACACGCTAAATACTTTTACATTTAGAATCAATATATTTTTTTTTTACTGTAGATAATAATCTAATCATGTGTGATGGATAGCTGTCATCTATGTGATGGAGAGATTAGATTACATCCATTTGATGGACAGTTGTAATCCATGTGATGGACAGGCGTCATCCATGTGATGGACAGGCGTCATCAATGTGATGGACAGGTGTCATCAATGTGACAGGTCGACAGACTAACCAGTAACAGAACAATACCACACTTTGCGATGAGTCCCATTAGCCAAACAAAGTAAACATCCGTTCCCAGCGGAGGTTAGTGAACATTGAGCGGCCTTAACTAACCACCTCTGACAAACCCTGGAGGAGAGGAGGAGGGCAGGTGGAGGAGGAGGAGGAGGAGGTGGGGAAGGAGGGCAGATGGAGGAGGAGGTGGAGGACAGATGGAGGAGGAGGTGGAGGACAGGTGGAGGAGGTTGAGATGCCATCATCACTTTCAATATATTTGACATCAGCAGCTTAAAGGCCATCAGATGAAAAACCCAACAGACAACCGACTAACCAGCAACTAGGAACCCAGAAACATCCCACTAACCACCAGCAGCTACTAGGAACGCGGGATCATCCCACTAACCAGCTACTCGGAACATCCCACTAACCAGCTACTCGGAACATCCCACTAACCAGCTACTCGGAACGCGGGAACATCCCACTAACCACTAGCTACTAGGAACCCAGGAACCCGCCGACCGGTCGTAACAGTGATAAGCCCGTTAGTTAGTGAACACAATCCACTAACTTAATTAACTCAGCTATTACACGTCGGAGCTCCGCGCGACCAGGACACGTCAACGCGGAAGTGGCTCACGCGCATTCAGCACACTAACAAACTCGGCGTCTGACCGGTCCCGCGCGGGGTCCGCCCGCCTCACCTGGACTCTTGAGGTTGTACTGGTTCTCCATGGTCAGCGACGTCCCAGCTGCTGGTTAAGCGCTAGTCGGAGCTAGCTAACGAGCTAACCACTGTGAGCGTCACTGAGCCGCCGGTGGGTTTAAAGGTCCGCGGGAGAACCACCAGCCGTCGGTCTGACCGTGGGGGGGCCGTCGGTCGGACCGTGGGGGTGGGTATCGCCTGCTGCCGCGGTCGCTGACCTGGAGTTTAGTCTCAAGTTCCTCGGATGGTCCGCCTGAGAGCTACGATACATATGGTTGACGTCACATGTAAAACGTAAACAGGAAGTGGAGTTCGCGGCATCACGGAGCAGGAAGAGCCATGCGTCACGGAGGAGGAGGAGCCACGCGTTACGGAGGAGCGCGAGCCGCTCGGACCCGGTCCACGGAGGATATCACGGGATGAGATGAGGAGGAAGATGAGATTAGACGACAATGGGGAGTCAAACAATAATCACAGACTGGGATGTGGTTGCCATAGCAGCAACTAGCAGGGTTCTCAGCTTTTTGACGGACAGGCCACAGGCGGTGAAGATTGGGAGCTGCATGTCAAATACTGTCACTCTCAACATCGGTGCCCCCCAAGGATGTGTTCTAACCCCCCTGCTTTATTCCCTATACACCCATGATTGTACAGCCAATTACAACTCAAACTCTATTGTCAAATTTGCGGATGATACAGTAGTGATTGGACTCATCTCAAACAACGATGTTACAGCCTACTTAAATGAAATTAAGATGCTGACATCATGGTGCAATGACAACAGCCTTGAACTAAACATTGCCAAAACAAAGGAATTGGTGGTTGACTTCAGAAGGGACAAGCAGAGGCTACATCACACACCACTGAACATCCATAGTGCCCTGGTGGAGACAGTGAGTCACTTTCAATATCTTGGAGTAGTCATCTCTGAGGATTTCATGGACATCCCACATTTCCAACCTGGTGAAAAAAGCAAGACAGTGTCTGTACCATCTTAGAAAGCTGAACAAATTCAGAATATCCAGAGAGCTGCAGAAAACATTCTACTCAGCAACAATAGAGTCTGTTATTTCTGGAAATATCACAACCTGGTACGGAAATATATCAACTCTCAGGATAAGAAGGCCTTGCATAGAGTCATCAGGTGTGCAGAGAAAATCCCCAACACTGCACTCCCTGGACTTCAGGACATCTACACTAGGCGTTGCCTGTCAAGGGCAAATACAATTTTAAAGGACTGTCATCACCCAGGCCATATAATGTTTCAATGGTTGCCCTCTGGAAAGAGGCTTCGTTCTCAAAAGGCCAGAACAGAAAGACTGAGAAGAAGTTTTTTTCCCCAAGCCATACGTACAATGAATGCATAATTCCCCCCTCTTCATAAACTTTTTATTTTATTTTATTTATTTAATCCAATCTTCTTACTTTTCAATTATTATTAAACTTTGCACAGCTGGGAGTTGCAGTCGCAATCCCCATTTCACTGCTTTTTGTTTCTCAAATTAAGCATGTGACAAATAAATACTTGAATCTTGAACTACAGACTACAAACTTGAAGACCATGTTCCTTCCCCCATGATGGGGGAAGGAGGTCCATCTGAGTGAGGTCATGAGGGACTCCCTCACTGACCTTTCACCCCTGGTGTAGCTGGTGGGCATTCAACCCTCCACTCGATTTAAACTGAGAGGAGTCTGGTGTCCTTAGTGTTGCGATGCCACCCCCTGGACGATTTAATAACCACACGTTATTATGACGACCTTCACGATCCAATCAATACACATTTGGAGAAAATAAAAAAATATGTCTGAATATGTTAATATTTTCTATATTTAGTTAAAAACTTTTAATTGGTTGACATTGCCGTACAAAATGCTCCATACCATCCGGCAAAATGTTCTTCATAAATGAATCAACCTGTTCTGAATGTGATATTTTTAATATTATGTATTGACACAATCAATGTATTAGTCGAAATGTGAGCCTTCTTTGTTGTTGGTAAAATACATTCATTCATAAAATAATCCAAACGCTTCTTGTAATTTAACAGTCTCACCACACGATGGCAGCGTGAGCACATGTAATACACTGCTCATAATTACTTGATAGGATAGAAATGGTTTATATGTTATTGTATACATTACAAAAATATTTTTCAATTCTGAACTTTTTGCTTCCTAATTATTCCTGTTGTTTTAATATTTTACCCTGTGTTACGTATTATGTTACCAGGTCTGTATTCTACTATAATCCATCTCCATGGTTCTGTCTGCGTGTGTTAAAGGCCCCCCCAGTGTATGGGTGGGGGAGATATTAATCTCAGATCCAGACCTGACAGTCTGGCCCTCATACATCACAGATCTGTCGTACATCCATAAGGTTCGGTGTCCTTTTTCCCCCGACCGGTGAAAGGCTGTCGCACCGTCACTATAGACGGAGTAATGAATCACCCGCCAAAGGCTGGAGGCTGTTTATACTGAGAGACGATCAACAAAGACGAAGAGGAGCGAGAGAGAGGGTTCAGTCAGGGTCGAGTTACCGTCGGACCCTGTACGGGGACACGAGACGTTTCCAGGAGTGGAGGTAGGGCTCTCTGAGAGACGGCTTAGGACCTGCCTGGACCAGACCCCTTCAGGCTATAGTGTGACCCAGACCGTGGCCACGGACTAAATTCACGTGGGTCAGTCAAAACCGGGTTCCAGTTCAGAGGGGACAGTTTGGGGTCAGGTCCGTC
>NC_136949.1:2586919-2596919 GCF_949987615.1 Pollachius pollachius
GGCCCGTTCTCCGGTTCCCGGTAAGACTGAGTTCAGATCATTAACTTTTTGATTTGGTTAATTTCCTGGGTTTGAACGTGTTTCTTACTGCGCACACGGAGTTCTCTCTCCACGAAGGCGTGGATCTGTTGAACCTGTTCAGCGCAGTCCTGCAGGGTACAGCCGCACTTTAAAGACAAGGTCCCGGACTCACTAAACCAGGTCTCGGCTCACTTGACCAGGTCCCGGACTCACTAGACCAGGGGGAGCTTCGAGCAGAACCTGGTCCCAACTAAAGCTTCTCCAAGTTCTTTGCTCTCCAGAGAAACCCAGACGAGGCTGTAGGGGAGAAATCTTCAGAACTAAACCTTCAGATAGTTTCAACTGAAGGAACATTCCCGAGCCAATTAGCCCGGAGGCTTTAGTCATAGCAGGTCTGCCGATAGCTGGACTAATTAAGCTCTATATTAGTCAACTTTATTATTAAGCATTAGCAACATAAGCCTCCAGATAATGACATTATGCCCATAAAGTCATGAATATGTTATATAGTCCTCTATAAGCCTGTATTATGGTCACCATATGCACCATTTGTGTTTCAATTAATGAATTTCCTCCATCGTTGTACTTTGCTTTAACATGTTTTACATCAACATAGCTCTTATACTGAGTGAACCCTCTGGGGGTTCTGTCCGTCGCTGGGTTGTGTACTACGTGACGTGATGACGTGATGAAATGACCGCCTGTCCGTCTGCTCGCGTCCCCTGGGAGCGGATTAGCGCGCTGTCAGAGCGCACCAGGTGTGTAAGGGCGTGTAACACAATCACACTAACGAGCCCTGATTGGTCCCTCAGTCCCATCAGGGGGTATGGGGGGGGGGGGATATGATGAGCCCTAATGGTCAGTCTCGGGGGGGGGGGGGGACGGGGGGGCATGTGAGGGCCGTCAGATGGCGATGCGTGTGTCAGGAAAAGTCCTGCTTCTCAACATGTTCACATGTGCGTTTTGAAAGGGCCTGATTAATTATTGATAACGACAATAATCTGGGGCGGCTGGAAGCTGATCACGCAGGCACTCAGGAGACGATCCACCAGATTCAGGGGGCGGACCCGGTGGGAAACTACAAACTCGATGCCTGACTTGCATAACATTTTAATATCAAATGCTGATTTAAATGTCCCGGCAACAGGTGTGGGATTAAGATACATCGTCTGAACCAATACTCTAGCTCACATCCCTCCCTCTCCACAGCCTGCAACTCATTCTTCCCTTCATCACTCTTCATCTCTGTATCTTTTAAGTCTTTAACGGATGTAGCAGACAGTTGTTAATCTCTTCTGCGGCAGCGTCCGGGAGTGTTCAAGTGTTTGAGTGGCGGAGGATTGACACCCTGGGTGGTGCCGCTGGTGGTGGTGGTGGTGGTGGTGGTGTGGTCGGGGGGTGGGGCTGGTTCCTGTGGTAATGCCTTGGTTGCAGCAGGGGGTGTGGGGGTTGGGGTGAAGGCTCTGGGCTGCGTGGGACACCCATTGAGCGGGATAACGGCGGGTGTTTACGGTTGCAGGTGCAGCCTTCTGAGGGTGGAGGTGAATAAAACAAGCTGTGTTCTGGTAGCCTTGTTCCGTCAGCTCTGACTGTTGAGAGCGCCTGACTGCTAATCCCTCACACTAATGCGCTGGTGTAAACAAACACACACACAAACACACACACTCACACACACGCACGTGCACGCACACACTAGCACCCAAACATGCACACACATTCCGACAAACACACAAACACACACACGTACACAGACACACACAAAGGTGTACACACACGTCTACACGCGCACAAACTCAAGGGGCGGCGGCCGGCGGTCAGTTTCATGCCTTGCTCCTAGACACTTGGTCAGGAGGGGTTCTGAACCTTCACTCCACTCCAGATACTGAAGCTTAACTAAAGGTAGACCCAGGCCTTGTCTTTACTGATAGATCTGAAAACACCATTCCCCCACCTTTTAGTAGTTATGAGGTGATATCATTCCCTTCCCTGGCCTCTGATTGGCTTAAAGTGGGCTGATGTAAACCATTCAAGAGTTGAGTGTCAGTAAAAGAGAGATGACCGCTGATGATCCGGAGGCTGAGGCAGGCCTGGAGCAGATAGAGGCAGGCCTGGAGCAGATAGAGGCAGGTCTGTGACTAACTGAGGCAGGCCTGGAACAGATAGAGGCTGGTCTGTGACTGACTGAGGCAGGCCTGGAACAGATAGAGGCAGGTCTGTGACAGACTGAGGCAGGCCTGGAACAGATAGAGGCAGGTCTGTGACAGACTGAGGCAGGCCTGGAACAGATAGAGGCAGGTCTGTGACTGAGTGTGGCAGGCCTGGAACAGATAGAGGCAGGTCTGTGACAGACTGAGGCAGGCCTGGAACAGATAGAGGCTGGTCTGTGACTGACTGAGGCAGGCCTGAAACAGATAGAGGCTGGTCTGTGACTGACTGAGGTAGGCCTGGAACAGATAGAGGCAGGTCTGTGACTGATTGAGGCAGGCCTGGAACAGATAGAGGCTGGTCTGTGACTGACTGAGGCAGACCTGGAACAGATAGAGGCTGGTCTGTGACTGACTGAGGCAGGCCTGGAACAGATAGAGGCAGGTCTGTGACAGACTGAGGCAGGCCTGGAACAGATAGAGGCTGGTCTGTGACTGACTGAGGCAGGCCTGAAACAGATAGAGGCTGGTCTGTGACTGACTGAGGCAGGCCTGGAACAGATAGAGGCAGGTCTGTGACTGACTGAGGCAGGCCTGGAACAGATAGAGGCTGGTCTGTGACTGACTGAGGCAGACCTGGAACAGATAGAGGCTGGTCTGTGACTGACTGAGGCAGGCCTGGAACAGATAGAGGCAGGCCTGGAACAGATAGAGGCAGGTCTGTGACAGACTGAGGCAGGCCTGGAACAGATAGAGGCAGGTCTGTGACAGACTGAGGCAGGCCTGGAACAGATAGAGGCTGGTCTGTGACTGACTGAGGCAGGCCTGTGACAGACGTTTCAGTCGGCTGTCCCTCACGAGAAAGACTCCACCACCTCTCCGTAGGGGTGAACTACGTATCGTGTTTCAATATCAGAGCTACCCGGAGACAAAGTCCTTCTGTGTTGGATTCTAGTCTAAATAATTCCCTTCTCTGTGCCGAGTCAGATCACTTCTTATTGTGTGGAAGAAGAAACTTTCTTATCAGATGTCAACAAAACTAGATCATCCAGAAGATTCTCTTTTCAGCAGGTCGTGGTTTGGCCGGGATCCACTGCCTACTTCACCGAGAGTTTCAGTCAGTGTTTCACCGTTAACATCGCTGTGCGGGCCTCAATCTTACAGGACAGATGTCCTGTGAGAGGGGGAGAGGAGGGCTGGGGAGAATGGAAGCCTTCAGACCTTCATGCAGTCTGACAGCCCTCCCACATCTCAACGCCTCACAACAAAAGACATGATCGTATCAAATATTGTTTGTTTGATTTTTTCCCATTTGGAGCGGGGATGGGATTAAGTATCAACACCGCAAACTAGCGATCCCTGAAAGAGAGCCGGATTAGCCCGGGTCAGACCGGTTTAATCTGCTCTCTCTTTGGACCTCCTTCAGCTAACAGTCTGGAGGCAGAAGAAGAGACAGTGACAACAGTGGCATACAGACTGACACAGAGACACAGACACACAGATAGATAGATACACAGAGGGGGGGGGGGGGGGGAGAGAGAGAGAGAGAGAGAGAGAGAGAGAGAGAGAGAGTGACTACAGGGTTGAGGGTCTACTCAGGTCCCACCCTGTGCAGCTCAACTGCTGACGTATGAGGGTCACAGTGACAGGGTTGGGGGTTTGATTCCCGCTGGGCCGCCCATGATGATAAAGTAAGCTCCCACTCCTTTTAGAACTCTGTTAGAATCAACCGGGAATCGAGACGGCTGTCTTAGAGCACCGTTTCACCTAGACTCTACTTAGACACGCCCTCCCACCCCTCTTACCTATTGTCTGTTGTACATCCTGGCACTTTATGTGCACTTAAAGAATGTAGTACTTAGTTATAGTACTTAGTAATGTAGCATCTAACCCTAGTTATCGTTGCCTAAACAGGGAATGGGTTTACCTAGTTATTGTTGTTTGGTTTAGTTTAGTTTATTTGTTTATATTTTTGTGGGCAGTCCCCTTTGAGAAGGAGCAGCTTTAGCCTATTTGGCTAATTTCCAGCTGTAGTCCCCAGCCAGTTGTCAGTAGGCAACCTATAATACATAACAGTAAAAAAAAAAATACATTACATTTATAATGACAGCAGGCCTGAGCAAAAAGGGGAAAAAGACAAACAAACATATTGCACACAGTTGGAGCAAGAACAAACAGGCAAGCAAAGATGATGGCAAAGATATCAAGGCGGTTCATGCAACAACAACACAAACACACAGGAGACAAGGGAAAATAGGTCACAAAGATCACATTGAAAGCACATAGGGCAGAACATGCAGGCAGGTAGCAGAGATGGAGCGGCAGCAGCAATGACTAAGACTATGTCACATCAAACACACACATCACGTCTGACAGAAATTAATGTGCGCAATTATAGTTGTCGGACAGCCATGTTTTAAGGTGTGCTGTAAAGGTGGAATATGTATGTATATCATTGATAGTGGTAGGTAGTGAATTGCAATTTTGTATTGCTCTAACAGAAAATGATTGTTGACCAAATGTGCTTTTTCTAAATGGGATCAGAAGGTCACCCCGTGTGGCGCTTCTGGTGATCTGATTGCTGCTGTTACGTTGGATCATGAATGACTTTAAAGGAGGAGGAGCGGTGTTATGCAGAATTTTGAAAACCAGGCAGATGTTTTTATATTTGATTACATCTTCCCAGCTCAGCAGTTTACGGTTATTTAATATATTACAATGATGTGAACTGTTAGGCTTCTGGTCCAACACTTTGAGTGTTCTCTTATAAGGAGTTGCTAATGGTTTCAATGACAAACTGTTAGTCTGCCCCCAGCTTGTCATACAGTATGTAAGATGCAACATAATCATGGCATCCATGTAAAGTTTGGCAACATTAAAAGTTAGGGAATTTCTAATATATTTAAAATTGGCTAGGCTAAGGTTGACCCTGTTGCACACTTTCTTAATGTGTGCTTTAAAAGAAAGAGTAGAATCAATGATAATGCCCAGATACTTAAATTGTGGCACAATACTTATGTTTTGACCTGATATTGTTATGTTCGACATGATGTTACATTGTCTTTTGGTAAAAAACATTCCTACGGTTTTATTAACATTAGGTTGGAGGCAGGAATGGTTTAGCCAATTAGTGATCTGGTCCATAGCTGTGGTGAGTTTAGCAGCAGCCAGATCTTTTGTTTTGGCATGCACATGTACTACAGTGTCGCCTGCATACATTTGTATTTTGATATCAGGGCAAACCAACGGCAGATCATTAATATACAGACTAAACAAAAGCGGGCCAAGTATCGATCCTTGTGGTACCCCAGTGCATAAGTTAAGCGCTGGTGAACGTTGGTTGTTCACAAAAACATGTTGACTTCTACCAGTTAAATATGACTCAATCCATTTGAGTGTTAAAGGTGAGAAGTTAAAAGCAGACAGTTTTGCAATAAGGACCTGATGGTTGACTGTGTCGAAAGCTTTACGAAGGTCTAAAAACACAGCCCCAACAACACCTCCCTTGTCGACCATTGCTCGGACCTCCTCTAAGAAGAAACAGTTAGCTGTTTCCGCAGAGTGGTGGGCCCTGAAGCCAAACTGCATGGGATGAAGAGCAAATGTACCATTATTTAAAGAAGAAACAAGCTGCTCTGATACACATTTCTCAGCAACCTTGGAAAGTATAGGTAAAATACTGATTGGGCGGTAGTTACATATGTTCTGAGGGTCGTCTGACTTGAATATAGGAGTAACAATTGCTGTCTTCCAGGTTGTTGGGAATATCCCCTGTCGTACTGACTGGTTGATAGTTTGTGTGATGGGGTAGGCTAGGTGTTCTTGCAGAGATTTAAGCATTTTAGAATCCATACCATAAATATCCTTTGCTGTTGAGATCTTAAGAGAATTAATTATTGCTTGAGTTTTAAGTTCAGAAATAGGTTGAATGCTGAAAGAAGGCTTGCTGTCATCTACTTTTTGAATCTTTGCAGTTGTTGAAGGAAAATTCTGTGCAATTTCAGCCACAGAATTTATAAAATATTCACTAAAAGCTACAGCTAGTTGTGCTGGATCTTGCATTAATTTACCATTCAGATTCAGCTCTAACTGCTTCCTAGGCCTGTGAATAATTCCCATTACATTCTTAATCTGTTCCCAGATCAGCTTTGTGTTACCCTTTGCCTCATTGATAATTGCTATAAAAAAGTTTGCTTTGGCCTTTCTGATGACTTTGATTACTTTATTACGTAGTGAAGTGAACCTATGTCTGTCAATATTTAATTTGGTCTTCAATGATCTTTTCAATGCAGAGTCTCTTTCCTTCATCAGGTTGAATATTTCAGTATTGAGCCAGGGAAGTGCATTGATTTTTTTATATCCTTTGACCTTCTTAGTAAACTCCTTAAGTAGACTATGTAACTTGGCAGATAACATTTTGCTATCTGCTTCTGTATTACTTCCAGTAAGTAAATGTTTCCAATCAGTCTGCTGCTCTGCTCTTTGGAAATTAGACATTTCATTTTCTGGAATCCTGAGTTGCTCTATAGGTTTATTAGAATGATGAAAACGTTTCTTTGTTAGTTTTCTGGACATTAATGTCAGATTATGGTCGGACAGTCCAGTTATAAAATTAAATGTCTTAACAACTCTTTCAGGCTTTTTACTAAATATTAAGTCTATTTGTGTCTGCGAAGATGCAGTTATTGTAGTTGGACCTTCCAACAATTGTGTAAAATCCAGGCTATCTGTAATCTTCTTAAGGGGTTTCCTGTTAGTTTTATCTAACCAGTTACAATTTAGATCGCCAAGTAGTAGTACCTCGGTTTTAAAATTACATGCTTTAAGTAGCTTTTTAAATGTGATATAAAAATAATTATTAGAGGAAGGTGGACGATACACAACAATGAGCACAAAAGACATTTCAGATGAAAGCACTATATTCAGTCCAATACACTCCAAATCATGTTCAAAAGGCCAGCATATTTGATGACAGTTGATGTGGTCTTTGATATAAATCAAGACCCCACCCCCTCTTCCCTTAGATCTGTCTCGTCTAAAGATATTATAGCCTGGGACATGCAATGCAGAAGAAGGAGAGTTGTTATGCAACCATGATTCAGACAGGCCTAAAAAATCCAAGTTGGAATTACTAAGAAGGTGCTGCATTTGTTCAGCCTTCGGTGTGAGACTACGGATGTTGATATGCCCTCCAAAGACACCGCTGGGTTTTTGTTCTGAATCCCAGATCATTTGAGAGTGAGTGACAGTTTTGAAAAAGTTCATTTTGTGATTCTTTTTCTTCATGTCCTCGCTGCTGGCACCTTGGGAAGTCGGGCCTGGGCATGGGTGCACATCCCCAGATAGCAACAAGTATAGTGTAATGATGATGAGACTGTCACTCTGGCGTTTGCCCCGGACTGCATAACTTTGCTTGCGTCAATCCCGAACGTTGGTGGTGTTTACAAACACTTGCAAAAGAATATGCTTTCCGTATCCAAAATACTTTACAACTGTTGTTTCATGGTGCACTTCATGGGAGAGTAGCTTTCTGTTGTGTTTGGCACTTGGTTCTATGAACATCCTTACTGCACCCACACAGCCATGTATTGTTGTTTCACCTTCTTCTGACAAATGTATTGATTGTAAGTCGCTTTGGATAAAAGTGTCCAAATGCCCTGAATGTTACTGTAAATGTTAAGGCACGGTGTGAGGATCTAGGCGCGGTGTGAGGATCTAGTCGTGGCCTCAAGCAGCGATCCCCCTGATCAGGGTGAGCCGTCTGCCCGCTGGGACGAGGGAGCAAAGCGGGTCAGGAAGGTTCAAGTCTTCAGTGGTTCAGCGTTGGAGTGCTTTTGACTCTGTGAAGTGAGTGCTCATCTGTGTGTGAGCTGTGTGTTCTCTCCTGGCCCTCTGGTGCTTTTTGCTCTATTATGGGATGGCACATCTGTCCACACAGAACCCACACTGGGGAAAAGTGGGTTTGAACAGGAAACGTTTTAGATGGAGCTCAGTGGAGCGGGAGAGGACATTCAGAGCAGCATTATGCAACCCGTTCATTCGGCCCAGTTTCTACCTCTTCTGCAGACGATACAGTATGATGAGGTGAGGTCAGCGGCTCCTACATCTGTTATCTTACCGGGCAGACTGACACCTCAGCCCAGTCTCTGAGCTGATCTCTGGATTCCCAGAGTTCAGCTCAGAGACTGGGGTTTTCCAGTCCTTCCTGATTTAGGAGGGCAGCATTCTTCCCATTCTTCCCATCAGGTGTTCCAGAGAGTCTCCTGAACTTCCCAGCCGCCCTCTCTCTTAGCCCTTCTTAGACAGAGTGCATTGTGGGAAGGTAACAATTGCTGTCCTGTCAAAGGATTCGACAGACACGGGGTCGTTCAGGGAGGAGCTGAAAGAGGAAACCGAGGAGGAAACGGAGTACCTGAGAAGGGGTCAGGGGTCAGGGGTCATAGTGATCCTTTGGGGTCATCAGAGTGGTCTGACTGGTTAGTTTGACCTCTGCATGACCCTGGGACGGCCCCCAGGGCGCTGTGATGAGGTTGTTAAACACAAGGGCCCCTCCCATGAGGGCCCCTCCCACACTCTTACAAGCTGTGGCCCCCTTCCTGACATTCCAACATGTCCCCCTGCCCGCCCTGATGGGGGGAAGACATGTTATATTATATATTACATGCCTTCCATGTTTTCCAGCCTTTCTGTTGATAATAACCAGTGCTGGGGGGCCTCTCCTCTGGGGGCCCCTGTAAGTCCTGAGAAGCCGGGGGGGGGGGGGGGGGGGGGGCTGGCACTGACTCTTTTTATCCTAAGTTAGAGTTCCTGAAAGTTCGCACAAAAGCCCTGTTGCCTAGCTGCCACTGAGAGGCATAGCTCTGCCAAGCGTGCGTGTGTGTGTGTGTGTGTGTGTGTGTGTGTGTGTGTGTGTGTGTGTGTGTGTGTGTGTGTGTGTGTGTGTGTGTAGGTGGGTGTGTGTGTGTGTGTGTGTGTGTGTGAATAGAACAGGAGATTCCAGAGGAATGCAGAGAGGGAGAGACTCTTCTTCTTGATCTTATTCAAATCCCCACCGGCAAGATGGACTCATTCAAATACTACCACAGCAGCACCTTTTCAGAGAGAGAGGGAGAAGAGAGAGGGAGGGAGAGAAAGAGGGAGAGGGAGGGAGAGAGAGAGAGGGAGGGAAAGAGGGAGAGGGAGGGAGAGAGAGAGGGAGACACAGAGAGAGAGAGAGAGGGTGAGGATAGAAACAACAGAATCCAGAACATCTCAGAATCAGAACAAAACCGATTCAAGCAAATTGTCAAGAACTTAGTCATTTAGTTTTTTATAATCGTGGTTCTCAGTGAGCTCAGCTGGTCTCTGACGACCGCTCTCTGTCACCCTGGAGGTGAACACCGGGTTCTGAGTTGTAGAACTGATCGGCGCCACGTCTAACACTGACCCACTGTAACATTTCCCTCCTCTCAGTCCAGAACATGAATTAGCATACTTCAGTCAAAGTCCAGCTCCCCCTAACGCCCGGCCGGTCCCTGAGCCTTCCCGCTCTCCGAGAGGAGGGGAACCACGCTAGCAGCTAATCTAAATCCTCTTCACGGCCCATTTAGCCGGCGTAGCATTAGCGGGCTAGCTCCGGAGGCTAGCTTGGTGGGGGTGAGGGCGTGGGCGCACCGGGTTAAGTTACGCCGTTTAGCTGCAAGAAGGAATTAAACGCTGACTGGATCTGGTTCCCGCCGGATGGTGATAATCCGGACCAAGTATGGGATGAGACGTGGGGAACACCTGATTAGACCCGGTTAGACCCGGTTGGACCCGGTTGGACCCGGTTGGACCCGGTTAGACCCGGTTGGACC
>NC_136949.1:2601919-2734419 GCF_949987615.1 Pollachius pollachius
GCGTGCGTGCGTGCCTGTGTGTGTGTGTGTGTGTGTGTCTGTCTGTGTGTGTCTGTGTGTGCGTGTCTTTGTGTGTGTGCGTGCCTGTGTGTGTGTGTGTGTGTGTCTTTGTGTGTGTGTGTGTGTGTGTGTGTGTGTGTCTGTCTGTGTGTGTCTGTGTGTGCGTGTCTTTGTGTGTGTGTGTGTGTGTGTGTCAGGGGGAACAGACCGCCCTCCACCGCGCGGCCGTGGTGGGTAACAGTGATGTCATCAGCGCCCTGATCCAGGAAGGGTGTGACCTGGACCGACAGGACAAGGTACACACACACACACACACACACACACACACACACACACCTGTCAATAGACCTCTGAAGAATAAGTCCCGCCTCCGAGGCTCCGGCCAGATGTCTATGGGAACAACATGGGGGTTATGAACGACCGTACAGAACAAACTCTGTGGGGGGCGAAGAGGTAAAAGCTGCGTCACGTTTTGAACTGCACACTTTTTCCATCTAGTTTCCACTGGGTTTTGGATTGCCGGTGCCGTTAAAGTAGTAAACGATTATTAATGCTACTTTAACGGCACCAAGGGTTAGGGAACCGGACCCTCGACCTATTCTTCAAAGGTCTATACAATGTGTCCAATTACAATTAGGGCATTTAGCAGACGCTTTTATCCAAAGGGACTTACACCGGTTAATACGCACATTGACACACCGACAGCAGAGTCAACCATGCAGGGCGACAGCCAGCTCGTCAGGAGCAGTAAGGGTTAAGTGTCTCGCTCAGGGACACATCAACACTCAGCTAGGAGGAGCTGGGGTGTAACCCTTTCGGTTACAAGGCAACTGCTCTACCTCCTGAGCTAAGCCGACCCGTATCCAGCATATTGACAGATCTTATTTGGTCTACTATTGGTTGTTGTAGGTGTGGTTTGATGTATACATACTGTATGTATAAATACTATGATGGTGTAGATAAGTCATGTGACCCCCCCCCCCCCCCCCCCCCCCTCCCAGGACGGTAACACCGCCCTCCATGAGGTTTCGTGGCACGGCTTCAGCCAGTCTGTGAAGCTGCTGGTGAAGGCGGGGGCCAACGTCCACTCCAGGAACAAGGTACCCTCACCCTGACCCTGACGCTGACCTCTGACCCCGACCCTCTGACCTGTGACCTTAACCCTACGACCTGTGACCTTAACCCTACGACCTGTGACCTTAACCCTACGACCTGTGACCTTAACCCTACGACCTCTGACCTTAACCCTACGACCTGTGACCTTAACCCTACGACCTGTGACCTTAACCCTACGACCTGTGACCTTAACCCTACGACCTGTGACCTTAACCCTATGACCTGTGACCTTAACCCTACGACCTGTGACCTTAACCCAACGACCTGTGACCTTAACCCTACGACCTGTGACCTTAACCCTACGACCTGTGACCTTAACCCTACGACCTCTGACCTTAACCCAACGACCTCTGACCTTAACCCTACGACCTGTGACCATAACCCTACGACCTCTGACCTTAACCCAACGACCTCTGACCTTAACCCAACGACCTCTGACCCTGAGCTTGACGAGTCGTGATGTGTGGGGTGTGGGGGGCGGGGGTGTATTGCTCCAATGTAATAGTAATAAATACAACTCCCCCCTCCCCCTCAGGTCCGTAACTCCTCCCTCCACCTGGCGTGTCAGAACGGCCACGCCCAGAGCGCCAAGGTGCTGCTGTTGGGGGGGGCGCGGCCCGACACCAAGAACCAGGTGAGGTCGCCGCGGCAACCGCACACCGTCACCACGGCAACCGCACACCGTCACCACGGCAACCGCACACCGTCACCACGGCAACCGCACACCGTCACCACGGCAACCGCACACCGTCACCACGGGTACAACGCCGGTGGTGAACGCTTGGCTCGGCGCAGAATGCTAAGCTGAGAGCTACAATGCTAAGCTAAGCGCTAAGCTGCATGTTGTGTTGCAGGCGGGCGACAGCAGCCTGCACGTGGCGGCGCGCTACAACCACCAGGGGGTGATCAACATCCTGCTGGGGGCCTTCTGCTCCGTCTCCCTGAGGAACCAGGTGGGCTGAGGACCCCCACCACCACACCCCCAGTACACCACCACCACACCCCCAGTACACCACCACCACCACCCCCAGTACACCACCACCACCACCCCCAGTACACCACCACCACCACCCCCTCACTACACCACCACCACCACACCCCCAGTACACCACCACCACCACCCCCAGTACACCACCACCACACCCCCAGTACACCACCACCACCACCCCCAGTACACCACCACCACCACCCCCAGTACACCACCACCACCCCCCCACTACACCACCACCACCACCCCCAGTACACCACCACCACACCCCCACTACACCACCACCATGTAGAACACAACACAATAATATCTCTCTCTCTCTTTCTCTCTCTCTCTCTCTCTCTGTCTCTGTCTCTGTCTCTCTCTCTCTCTCTCTCTCTCTCTCTCTGTCTCTCTCTCTGTCTCTCTCTCTGTCTCTCTCTCTCTCTCTTTCTCTCTCTGTCTCTCTCTCTCTCTCTCTCTGTCTCTCTCTCCCTCTCTCTCTCTCTCTCTCTGTCTCTCTCTCTCTCTCTCTCTCTGTCTCTCTCTCCCTCTCTCTCTCTCTGTCTCTGTCTCTCTCTGTCTCTCTCTCTCTCCCTCTCTCTCTCTCTCTATCTCTCTCTGTCTCTCTCTCTCTCTTTCTCTCTCTGTCTCTCTCTCTGTCTCTCTCTGTCTCTCTCTCTCTCTCTCTCTCTCTCTCTCTCTCTCTCTCTCTCTCTCTCTCTCTCTGTCTCTCTCTCTCTCTCTCTCTTTCTCTCTCTGTCTCTCTCTCTCTCTCTCTCTCTCTCTGTCTCTCTCTCTCTCTGTCTCTCTCTCCCTCTCTCTCTCTCTGTCTCTCTCTCCCTCTCTCTCTCTCTCTCTCAGGCGGGGGACACGCCCCTCCACGTTGCTGCGTCTCTGAACCACAGGAAGTCGGTGCGTCTGCTCCTGGAGGCGGGGGCCGACAGCAGCGCCTGCAACGCTGTAAGTCCCTGAACCATGGCCTCGGGGCTAGCCTAGCCCTGCGCTCACCTAGCCCTGTGCTAGCCTAGCCCTGCGCTCACCTAGCCCTGTGCTAGCACAGCCCTGCGCTTACCTAGCCCTGTGCTAGCATAGCCCTGTGCTAGCCTAGCCCGGCGCTCACTTAGCCAGAAGCAGGCCAAGCCCCCTCCTAACCTAGCCCCATGCTAGCCTAGCCCTCTGCGAGCCTAGCCCTGTGGTAGCCTAGCCCCGCGCTAACCTAGCCCCGCGCTAACCTAGCCCCACGCTAGGTTAGCGCGGGGCTAACCCTGTGCTAACATAGCCCTGCGCTAGCCTAGCCCAACGCAGGCCTAGCCCTGGCCTAACCTAGCCCCATGCTAGCCTAGCCCTCTGCGAGCCTAGCCCTGTGGTAGCCTAGCCCCGCGCTAATGTAGCGCGGGGCTAGCGCAGACAAACAGACGGACAGACAGACAGACAGAACCCCACTCAACGCTGATGAGGCTGTAGCAGTAATCCCTTAATAAGTGTGTGATGTTTTGATGCGTAATGCATGACGTGTTGCTGCAGGCGGGCCAGACGGCGCTGGATAAGGCCCGAGAGAACAACAACCCAGAGGTGGCCCTCCTGCTGACCAAGGCCCCCCAGGTAATCATAACTTACCGTAACATAACATAACATAACCTTGTGTAACTCAATGTAACATAACCTGGCTTAACGTAACCTTCCATAGCATAAACGAATCTAACATAAAATAGCGTGACATGAGGAACATCGTGTAACATAAGATAGTGTAGCGTAACATAACGTAACGTAGCGTAGCAACAATTAACCTAACGTAGCACAGCATAACGTAACGTAGAGTAATCTAGCGTAACGTAGTTTAACGTAGGGTAACCTTATGTAACGTAGCGTAACCTAGCGTAACGTAGTTTAACGTAGGGTAACCTTATGTAATGTAGCGTAACCTAGCGTAACGTAGTTTAACGTAGGGTAACCTTATGTAACGTAGCGTAACCTAGCGTAACGTAGCCTGTCCCTCCCTCCAGGTGCAGCGGTTCGCCCGGGGGAGGAGCGTGAGGAAACGGAGGGAGCGGCTGAAGGCGGAGGGCCGCGCCCAGTCCGTCCCCAGGGACCAGATGCTACCTAGCAAGGTTAGCATCTAAGGCTAACTACTGTCACCACAGCTCAACCGAATCAAACAGCCAGGAGCAATGTTTAAATACTGCTACATCTGCTCAATGATTAGCTCAAGCTATCAGCCGACAACGTTTCATAGTATTTAACCCTAACCCTAGCCCTGAACGATCTTTACCACGATCCAATAGGACAGCGCCTCGGCCGCAGACACCCACAGCAGCGACCTGGTTGGCTGGAAGGCCGCAGAGCCCGCCCAATCACCAAACACCAGGAGGTCCACCAACAGGAAGCAGAAGGAGAAGGTGAATGAGTGATTCATTCATAACAGTTAACCATTAATCCTGGGCTCACTAGACCCCAACCTGACTACTATGGTCTGGGAAATGTGTTGAGCGTGTACAGTATATTGTGTGGCTTGTATGTTCTGTAGCTCGTATGTGTGTAGCTGGTCTGTTGTGTAGTTGTATTTTCAGAGTGCGAGTTGTGTAGCATGTGTTGATGTGCAGTGTTAGCGTAGCGGGTTTGAGTCTCACTCCGGTTTGTTCCGGTTCCAGCCGTTGTGTTTGAGTCTCACTCCGGTTTGTTCCGGTTCCAGCCCTCGCTGTCGGACCCCCCCCGGCGTCTGGAGACGCGTCTCGGGGAGTCGGCCCAGCGGAGGCGGATCAAGCAGCAGGGGGGCTCCCCTCATTCGCCGCTGCCCCCCCACAACTATAAAGCCTACCAGCTGTACACGCTGTACCGCGGCCGCGACGGCAAGGTCATGCAGGTATGGTCAAGGTCATACAGGTAGGGTCAAGGTCATACAGATAGGGTCAAGGGCGTGCAGGTAGGGGGCAGCTAGGGTCAAGGTCAGCCAGCAAGGGATATGCAGCAAGGGTCAGGGGGAACAGGGGAGGGGGAAAACGGAAACCCAGCCACAGCTGGGACGGAACTGGGAGCTACTTCCTGTCTGGCGATGACCTCTGCCCCGGTACTTCCTGCATGCCAAGGCCCCTCTGAACGGCTGCCGCTGCGAGCCGCTGATCAGCAAGCTGGAGAACCAGCTGGAGGCGACCAAGGAGGAGGTGAGGACGGAGATCCAGACGGTGCAGGACCTCATGAACACCAAGCTGGGCCAGATGGAGAGAACCAGCCAGCAGCAGGTACACAGCTAGAGACACACACAGGTACACAACTAGACACACACCGGTACACAACTAGAGACACACACCGATACACAGCTAGAGACACACACAGGGACACAACTAGAGACACACACAGGGACACAACTAGAGACACACACCAGTACACATCTAGAGGCACACACAGGGACACAACTAGAGACACACACAGGGACACAACTAGAGACACACACCGGTACACATCTAGAGGCACACACAGGGACACAACTAGAGACACACACAGGGACACAACTAGAGACACACACCGGTACACAACTAGAGACACACACAGGGACACAACTAGAGACACACACCGGTACACAACTAGAGACACACACAGGGACACAACTAGAGACACACACAGGGACACAACTAGAGACACACACCGGTACACAACTAGAGACACACACAGGTACACAACTAGAGACACACACAGGGACACAACTAGAAACACACACAGGGACACAACTAGAGACACACACCGGTACACAACTAGAGACACACAGGGACACAACTAGAGACACACACAGGTACACAACTAGAGACACACACCGGTACACAACTAGAGGCACAGCCAGCAGCAGGTACACAACTAGAGACACACACAGGTACACAACTAGAGACACACACCGGTACACAACTAAAGACACACACCGGTACACAACTAGAGGCACAGCCAGCAGCAGGTACACAACTAGAGACACACAAGTACACAACTAGAGACACACACCGGTACACAACTAGAGACACACACAGGGACACAACTAGAGACACACACAGGTACACAACTACAGACACAATACAGGTACACAACTAGAGCCAGCAGCTGGTACACAACTACAGACACACAGGTACACAACTAGAGACACACACACAACACACATGCACAACAGACCCACAACAGATACATGACTAGATTCAGGCACACAACACTACACTCTTTACCCTAAACCAAACAATGGACCGTAAAATAAACCCTGACCTTTGACCCCTGACCCGTGTCCTGGTGTGGTCCTCAGATCCGAGCGCTGGACAAGCTGACGGTGGAGCGCGTGGCGGCAGAGAGGTCAGAGTGCATCCAGAGGATCGAACAGCGGGCCCAGCAGGAGAGACAGGAGGCCACCAAGAGACAGGTGGGAGCCACTGGGTCACCTACTGTCTAACCCCTACTGCTCCTCAATGACCTGTCTCACTGTCTAACCCCTACCTGCTCCTCAATGACCTGTCTTACTGCCTAACCCCTACCTGCTCCTCAATGACCTGTCTTACTGTCTAACCCCTACCTGCTCCTCAATGACCTGTCTTACTGTCTAACCCCTACCTGCTCCTCAATGACCTGTCTTACTGTCTAACCCCTACCTGCTCCTTAATGACCTGTCTTACTGTCTAACCCCTACCTGCTCCTCAATGACCTGTCTTACTGTCTAACCCCTACCTGCTCCTTAATGACCTGTCTCTGTACTGTCTAACCCCTACCTGCTCCTTAACGACATGTCTCTGTACTGTCTAACCCCTACCTGCTCCTTAATGACCTGTCTTACTGTCTAACCCCTACCTGCTCCTTAACGACCTGTCTCTCTGGACTGTCTAACCCCTACCTGCTCCTCAATGACCTGTCTCTCTGGACTGTCTAACCCCTACCTGCTCCTCAATGACCTGTCTCTCTGGACTGTCTAACCCCTACCTGCTCCTCAACGACCTGTCTCTCTGGACTGTCTAACCCCTACCTGCTCCTCAACGACCTGTCTCTCTGGACTGTCTAACCCCTACCTGCTCCTCAATGACCTGTCTCTCTGTACTGTCTAACCCCTACCTGCTCCTTAATGACCTGTCTCTGTACTGTCTAACCCCTACCTGCTCCTCAATGACCTGTCTCTCTGTACTGTCTAACCCCTACCTGCTCCTTAATGACCTGTCTTACTGTCTAACCCCTACCTGCTCCTCAATGACCTGTCTCTGTACTATCTAACCCCTACCTGCTCCTTAATGACCTGTCTTACTGTCTAACCCCTACCTGCTCCTTAATGACCTGTCTTACTGTCTAACCCCTACCTGCTCCTCAATGACCTGTCTTACTGTCTAACCCCTACCTGCTCCTCAATGACCTGTCTCTCTGGACTGTCTAACCCCTACCTGCTCCTCACTGACCTGTCTCTCTGGACTGTCTAACCCCTACCTGCTCCTCACTGACCTGTCTCTCTGGACTGTCTAACCCCTACCTGCTCCTCACTGACCTGTCTCTCTGGACTGTCTAACCCCTACCTGCTCCTCAATGACCTGTCTCTCTGGACTGTCTAACCCCTACCTGCTCCTCAACGACCTGTCTCTCTGGACTGTCTAACCCCTACCTGCTCCTCAATGACCTGTCTCTCTGTACTGTCTAACCCCTACCTGCTCCTTAATGACCTGTCTCTGTACTGTCTAACCCCTACCTGCTCCTCAATGACCTGTCTCTCTGTACTGTCTAACCCCTACCTGCTCCTTAATGACCTGTCTTACTGTCTAACCCCTACCTGCTCCTCAATGACCTGTCTCTGTACTATCTAACCCCTACCTGCTCCTTAATGACCTGTCTTACTGTCTAACCCCTACCTGCTCCTTAATGACCTGTCTTACTGTCTAACCCCTACCTGCTCCTCAATGACCTGTCTTACTGTCTAACCCCTACCTGCTCCTCAATGACCTGTCTCTCTGGACTGTCTAACCCCTACCTGCTCCTCACTGACCTGTCTCTCTGGACTGTCTAACCCCTACCTGCTCCTCACTGACCTGTCTCTCTGGACTGTCTAACCCCTACCTGCTCCTCACTGACCTGTCTCTCTGGACTGTCTAACCCCTACCTGCTCCTCACTGACCTGTCTCTCTGGACTGTCTCACCCCAGGTGTCGGTGGTGGGGGAGCTGAAGAGCTGGTGTCTCTCTAAGCTCCACCTGATGGAGCTCCGGCTGGGGGGCGACCAGCGCTCCCGGACCCCCCTGCGCCGCTCCACCTCCCTGACGGAGGGCCTGACCCTGACCCCCAGCCCGGGCCCCCGGGATCCTGAGGACCCGGAGCGCGGTCCAGGGGCCGGCGGGGCCCCCAGCCACTACTTTGTGGTCCACGCTGACAGCTCCCCAGGTACCTGACGACCCAGGGCCCCCCAGGACCCCCTAGTACCCCCTAGGACCCCCTACAACCCCCCAGGACCCCTAGAACCAGCTAGTACCCCCTACAACCCCCCAGGACCCCTAGAACCCCCTAGGACCCCCTACAACCCCCCAGGACCCCTAGAACCAGCTAGTACCCCCTACAACCCCCAAGGACCCCTAGAACCCCCTAGGACCCCCTACAACCCCCCAGGACCCCTAGAACCAGCTAGGACCCCCTACAACCCCCCAGGACCCCTACAACCCCCCAGGACCCCTAGAACCAGCTAGTACCCCCTACAACCCCCCAGGACCCCTAGAACCAGCTAGTACCCCCTACAACCCCCCAGGACCCCTAGAACCAGCTAGTACCCCCTACAACCCCCCAGGACCCCTAGAACCAGCTAGTACCCCCTACAACCCGCCAGGACCCCTAGAACCGGCTAGGACCCCCTACAACCCCCCAGGACCCCTACAACCAGCTAGTACCCCCTACAACCCCCCAGGACCCCTAGAACCAGCTAGTACCCCCTACAACCCGCCAGGACCCCTACAACCGGCTAGGACCCCTAGGACCCCGTACGTCCCGCTAGGACCCCTAGGACCCCGTACGTCCCGCTAGGACCACTTTAGCTCGGTTTATCGGTTTATTCGAAACATAATGGAACGGATTTCCACTTAAAATGGGATTTATTTTTTTTAAGACTACAAATCAGTTCATACTGAACGTGAAATGTCGTCACACTCTTAATAAATACGTCCAAGGTCTACTGCAAATCCGACTTTTAAAACACTTCTACAAACTTTCTATCGACATGTTAAATGAGTGTTTAAGTGTTTGATCCAAGTAATGCAAGGCTAACGCAGCTCCGCTCCACTAGACGGAGAGAAGCAGCGAGGCGCGGCCGTGAGTCCCGTGGTGCGACCGAAGGAGCGGCCGGCAGCGCCCTCTGCTGACCCCCGCTGGCCGCAGCCGGGACTGCAGGACGTGTCGGCCACGGAGGACGGAGCAGGCAGGAGGGGAGGTACTCGTAGCACAGAGACGTGACTACAAATAAACAAACGTGTATAGAACATGAACATGGTTACGGGTCTCTAAACCAGCGTTTTGAGGCAGAAGATGTAAAGTAGGGCCAAACCTTTCTTCACTGTTCCTAATGGCCTGCCTGGCTGTCACACACCGCAACCCGCGTGATTCTCATTCGCTAATTGGCTGATTAACATTCCTCACCTAGTCACTCGTTAACCACCGCGGTTAACCTCAGGACAGCAGAGACCAAAGAGAGAACCGGGTCAGTCTGGACCGGTTCGGTCTGGACCGGGTCGGGTCTGATCCGGGTCGGGACTGAACCGGTTCTTCGTGTTCCCCCAGAAGGGGGGTCCCAGGGCTGGAGGAGGCGTGGGGGGGGTAGCAGGGCCAGCAGCCTCTCCCCCACCACGGAGCGCCGCTTCAGCACCAGACCGGACCGCCGGGATCCGGACCGCCGGGATCCGGAACGCCGGGACTCGGACCGTCGGGATCCGGAACGCCGGGACTCGGACCGTCGGGATCCGGAACGTCGGGACCCGGACCGCCGGGACTCGGACCGTCGGGATCCGGAACGCCGGGACTCGGACCGTCGGGATCCGGAACGTCGGGATCCCGACCGCCTCGGCCGCGACCACAAGACCAAGACCCCCAGGAGGTCCTCCCACGGCAGGACCAGGTCCAGGGGCGCCGCGTCGGGACCCCCCTCCGCCCCGGGACCCGGCCCCAGAGACCTGCAGACCCTGGAGGTGTTCGGGGCCCCGGGCGGAGGGGCCCCGGGGTGGGAGCAGGAGCGGGAGGGGATGCACGCGCTGGAGGTGAGCCAGCTGTTCTTCGAGGCGGTGTCGGGCCAGATGGAGCGCTGGTACGAGAGGAAGGTGGAGGAGGCGCGGCGGCAGGGCGACCGGCGGGCGGAGGCCGACCGCGCCGCGCTGACGGAGCGCATCGGCGTCCTGGAGGACGAGCTCAGGCTGCTACGGACCCCCGGGGGCGGGGAGCAGGGCTAGCACGCTAGCCGCTAGCGCTGGCTCACACACTCTATTAGGGCTGGCATTGGTGTTGCCACACACACACACACACACACACACACACACACACACACACACACACACACACACACACACACACACACGGAGGATGTGTAAAGGTAAAACTGCAGTAACGGCCAAACTCTCATTCTCAGTTTCTCATTGGAGGACTTCGCTGCAGGCGGGCTCACTTTGCCGTTGAAGCTCCCAGGAGGGCCAATCAGAACTCCCCAGAGGCGGTGCCTCTTCCCACTAAATACACGCGTGTGTGAACATAGTAGTTCTGGCGGGCTCTGAGCCCAGCCCGACGGACGGGCTGCGATCCAGAAGGTTTCCAGCCGGGGGAGCTGTTGTAGGTAGTGGGTCCATATACCGGCTCCTCTTGGTAGTTTTCCGGCAGGTTTACCGCTTCAGTCAGGTTCTACTGTTCATCTTATCAAGGGCAATAAAGATGGAGAGGGAAGCTCTCTCTTCCACACACACCGCATCCTGTATCTTAGTAACACCGCGCCCTTTCATACATACAGGATGTCTTGAACACAGTTACATACAGGATGCCTGGAACACACTGTTAGATACAGGATGTGTTACACACACACTCTGTTACATATGGGATGTGTTAAACAGTGTTACACAAAGGATGTCTGGAACACACACTGTTACATACAGGATGTGTTACACAGTGTTACATAAAGGATGTCTGGAACACAGCTGGTGAGTTTAGCTGCCCCTCCAGATGTAGAATCTGCCAAGATAAGCTCATTAAGATTAATAAGAAATGATTGATGCTGGAGGTCTTCCTTAAATAAAACCCTTTACCAGTCCTGAGAAAACAAGCTCAGCTCTGAATGAGGATTTAAATGTAAGTTTAATTTGATCATACATTAACACATTGCTGATTATGAAAGCGTTATAACATGTTTACACAGTGATTAGTAGTGGATTAAGAAACTAAGATTAACCCGTCCGTGATGTTGACTACACCATGAACAGAGAGGAGCTTGGGAAACGCTTTCCTTCACTGTAGCTCCAACAGTAAGATGTATGCTGATGATAAAAAAGCTGCAAGGAATGTCCGCCTGTAAGTAACTTAACGGTGACCATTTCTCCATTGATTACCCTTCTTTGCCTTATAATTAAATTACGCTGACGTCTCTCACACACGCACACATTCCAAGACAAACTCCAAACTCCTCCTAACACCAGAGAATCAGAAGTCCAAAAGAAGAGGCCATTCAATGTGTATCTCTATTCTTGTACATTTCTGTGTAACCTTAACTGTTGTTTCTATCAATACTCTGTTGTACATAATGAGTGTGAATTCAGTCTGTGTACTTTGTAAGAAAATGAACTCAACAATCCTGCCTTCCTGGTTTCTTTTTAATCAACATCAAACATTCAGAAGTCAAGGCGGAAGCCACAGATCTGATTCAGTCGGACGGCTCTCGGTTCAGCTCAGTTCTCCTGAAGCTCCTCTTCAGCCAATCAGAATGAGATCTGAATAATCCCACCGGTTCCAAACAGTGGACCTGGGACCCAAACCGGGCCCCAAAGTGCTTCCTGGGGGGTCCCCCGGACAGATGGGAAAACTTAGTTTCACTTTCACAAAAAGAAGCTCAAAACCCCCAGGGAGATCTGGTGGGCCGGTCTTCATCTGGAGGAGAAGACTGTCTGGTTCATCAGGTTCTGTTTGGCTGCCATTAGCTCCTCAAGAGTTTCTCTGTTGCGTCTCTTCCTCCATTCTCACTCTGTATGAGCCCCCCCCCCCCCCCCCCCAATGATGTCATGTCCCAGTTCTCCCATCAAGTTTGCGTCCAGCAGGCCCAGTAAAGCCACAACATCTCCTGGGGTCCCCATCACCAGACCCCCACCCCCCCCGGTGATCTGGACCTAAAGCCAACAGGATGTTAGCGGCTCGCGGCGGCCTGCTAGCTCCTGGCTAGCGCCAGAGAGGTCTGGAGCTCTCCCAGGTGGTCGCTGGCCTGCATGACCATCATCCGGATGGCGTCCTGCGAGGGTCAAACAAGGGAAAATGGCTGTGTTTACATTATTTGTATGATCTTCATCAATACTCCTTTTTGACTCAAGCAGTTGCTGGATTGTCGTTAATCAAAAGTGTGGAACAATAAGTGATCGGTATGAAACCATCGACAGCTTAAGCTAAATATTTAATTTAGATTAAATAAAAGTAAGAAATTAAAGGGCTGTATCAGATGTGGAGTTTAATAAGGTCATATTGAATACGAAAAGGATGACATGGCCACAATCAAGTTATTATTCAGACAAAAGAGAAGCAAAGGCGACTCTATGTAAACTGAAGTATGAGACCAATATAGTGTGGAGCAGGTCAAACATCTCAGCCGCCCGCAGCTCACCGGGTTGGTGGCGGTCTTGTTCCTCTGGAACTCGTCCCGGGCCCAGGACCGCAGGTAGCTCCGGTCCGCCGGGTCCGGGACCTCCCGGATGGTCCTCAGCAGGCTCCGGTACAGACCCAAGACCCGCTGCCTCTGGAGGAACTGTCAGAGGAGCAGGGCAGTCACCTGGAGATCAGTGCTCCTGAAGGTCCGCGTTTCATTAGACTAGTCTAACTTACTGAAGATAGTCCGGCCCAGACTGTGATGATAGTTCCGATTTAACCGCGTTGTCAGGTTTCGTTACATACGTTATTACTTAAACCTATGATCTTTAAAAGGTAATATTAAGCGAAATCATGGTAAATGGCTTCACACTAAACGTTACATCATGGACGAGCAGACCTGGAGCAGACCCCTGGTTTTAAGGAACGCAGGCGGACCTCCGCGGTGTCCAACCATCGCTCTACTCACAGGACATGCATACCGAGTGTTCTAGAGGTTTGAACTTACCTGTTTTAGAGTCAATGTTACAGCAGGTAACCTTGAGCCAGACATGCTGCTGGTGACATGAGAGCTGAGATGTTGTGATGGAGAGAAGAAGCGGCGCGTTAAGAAGCGGAGACGCTGTGGCCCCCTGGCGGCCGGGAGACACGCTGCGGCCGGTTGTCACTTCTGTGACCTCACTTTCAAGATTCCTTCGACCCAAACTTTTATATGGGTGTGACACACACGTTATTTTAACCAAACAAACAGTTACCAATACCAATGACTTCAGTTATATTGTGAGTAGTATATGTTGTTCATGGCTACAAAATCATTAGCCAGTCAGTTTGTATATTTGACCAATGTCAGCGATCTCCCCAAACCCTGTTCATTTCAGGGGACCTCTCTAGATCTGAAACACTGCTGTGGTTCATTTTAGACATGGTTACGGGTCTCTAACCCCCCCCCCCCCCCCCCCCCCCAAGAACTGTGAGGAAGGTGCATTTTCACGATCATACGTGCCATGGCATGGTTTATTAGTTGGGTGGGCATGAAGAAACGACCTGATAAATATAACAGACATATCCATACATGTAATGTCCACGTTACAAAACACATGTGATCAAACATTTCTCAACGCACAATGAAAACACATTTTAACCAAACCGACGACGGCGGGGAGCTCATAGCCGTCGTACTTTCGTCCGACGGAAACAGCAGATATGTGGAGCTAAAACCACCGCCCGAAACCGGTTAGAGTTCATATCAAAAGTGAAGTCCGCGCCCCTGTGCTTCAAAGTGCATCAGAACCGCCTTTCTAAAAATGCCGAACTCCACAGATCAATGTGCGTGGACAGTTGGTGGGACGGGGTTCCTTTATTGCGAAGGCACGCCGTTTCAGAGTTCCTGTTGGTCCGTGAAGACCCGATATTAACATGCTACCTTTCTCGGCGCCTTACCGCCTGCTTCCGACGCTTAAAACCACGCTCACTGCCGGCCGTACGACAGCTGTTCAGGATGAGGGGGGGCGGCTCGATGGCGGTGCTAACACTGACTGGTCCACACCGCTGGCGGCGGGGGTACGTTGGGTCATGGTGGGTATTGGGGGGGGGGGGGTCATGGTACAAGAGGAACGGAGGTATTCACAGACACACGCCGGAGAACCGACGCCTCCCTCATTTCATCGGGACGTGCAAGTTCAAGCAATCCTGGCTTTTTTTTTCTTTTCTTTTTCTACAAAAGAAACTTCGGGATTTCCCCCGAAGACAAGGACAGCACAGCAAAGGTCGCTAACAAACTCTACGGTCTAATAAAATCAGTCAAAATTATAATAAAAAATAAAGGCACATGTACAGCGGTATATCCGTCTTTTTCCCGAGCCCAGATTCCTCCTCGTTTCGTCTGCGTTCGTGTTATTTGTCGGTAGTCCCGGTCGTCACGGGGACGGTTGTGCAGTTGGTTTCTCGCCCCTCCCGGCTCCTCCCTCTGCTTCTCATTGGCCTACTGGTCGGTGGCGGTGACCAGCTCGAACCACTGGCGCAGCGCGTCGCTGAGCGTCTCGGGCAGCGCGTTGACGTCCCGGAGGATGACGTAGAAGGGGAAGGGGAACTCCTCCATGTAGGAGCGGATCTCCGGCAGCTCCCCCGGGCCCTTGAAGATGGGCACCTTGATGTCCAGGATGGAGTCCTGCAGGGGACACACTTCATCAGAGCCTGGCAGCGTGGCGCGGTTATGGGTTCAGAGCCTGGCAGTGTCTTGGTGTTATGGGTTCAGAGCCTGGCAGTGTTACGGTGTATGGGTTCAGAGCCTGGCAGATCGTTATGGTGTTATGGGTTCAGAGCCTGGCAGTGTTACGGTGTATGGGTTCAGAGCCTGGCAGTGTGGCGGGGTTATGGGTTCACTGGACCTTAAGGTGATCATCACCCACGCCATCCTCCAGGTTCTTTATTTAATAGGGTTTGACCCGTGAAATGTATTTCTATTGATTATTTTTCAATTGAAAAGTTATCAGTTGTAACTCTCAGTAACTCGAAAAAAAGAAAAAATAATGATTCTCCATCTGATTGAAATGCAGATGAGAGAGGTCAGCTCCATGTCTCTAAAGTGTGAGAGGTTTGGGGGGGGAGGTTGTTGGTTCCTACCCTGGAGTTGGGGTTGTCGAGCACGACGAAGATGACGAAGACGTTGGCCCCGCGGGCGGCCTGCACGGCGCTGGTCACCCGTTCCTTCCCCTCCAGGAAGAGGCCGCGCCCGTCAGACACGATGATCAGCAGCTGGGCCGTCTCTGGAGGTCACAGGTCACAGGTCACAGGGTCAGAGGGTGAAACGGCCTGTATTTTCAGTTGTCGAGTGTAAAAATCTCTCAACCACCGTTTTCAAGTTTACCTTTTTAAAAATAACTATTTGAACCAATGCACTGCGAAGCAGCTTTAGGCTGAAATCCATCAAATTGCCCAAAGCGTTCAGTCCATGGCGTTCTAAAGCCTTCCTCTCTCTCTTCGAGAGCTCTATGGTCTCTCTAACTGTCTCCCTCCAGCTTGTCTCGGCCCGTCGTCACGGGGCCGATGGGCCCTGCCCGGCTTATCTGATCCAGGGCCCTCACAGAGGGGGGTCCCAGAGGGGGGGTATTTACATGGCAAAGCCCGTCTGTGGGGGGGAGATGTTTGGCCCGGGTCCAGTGAGGTGGGTCTTGTTTGTTGGGGGGTAAGACCAGACCCAGGGTGACCTACAGCCCCTCACAGGGGAACCCGATCCCTCTGGCTCCTGAATGAGCCTCTCTGTCCGTTGGGGAGCGACTGATCGCTCGCCTGAGCTCTAGCTGAGGTTATAGTCAACGTGTACTGCGGTCCGACAGGAGTGAGACGGGGGACTTAAGAGTGAACATAAGAGTGATCCTATGAGTGCACAAAGGAGTGAACTAAATAGTGATCAAAAGTGAAGAAAAGAGTGAACCAAATAGTGAACAAAAGTGTGAACAAAAGTGTGAACAAAATAGAAAACAAAATAGTGAACGGGGGAGTGAATATAACAGTGAACACAAGAGTGAACACAAGAGTGAACAAAAGAGTGAACAAAGTAGTGAGCCTAAGGCTGGGGTCAGCAGGAGGAGGAGCATGTACCTGAGTTGGTGATTCCCGGGCCATGTTGCCGGGCGCCCACAAACATTTTGGCGGAACTCTCCAGAAACTGCCGGAGAGAGAGGACAGGTTGGTGAGTTTTCTGAACGCATCGACTGTTCTCATGGTGTGAATATCGTCATGGTTACGGTCGCCGTCGGGGCCACGCTGTCATGGGGTGTCGGTGTCACCTCTGCCGTCACGGTAACACTTCTCTTCTGTTGCATTTTTCCGCTACCGTGGGTACACAGTTCTGTTGTCATGGTTACGGTACGAGTTACTCGAAGGGGGCAGACCGCTGTCTGACCAGAGCTTTGAGGGTCAGGGGTCAGAGGTCAGAGGTCAGACCCACCTGGGCGATGCGGGTCTTCTTCTGCTTGAACTGGCAGAGGCGGAGGATCCGGGCTCCGGACTCGTCGCTGAACTGCTGCTGGAACGGGTGGAGGAGCTGCACCGTCTCCCCGAAGCTGGAGAACACAACACCACCACCTCATCAGGAGGAGGACCTCAGAGAACCTCCTGGAGAGCCCTCTACAGGGGGTCCAGGGACACAACCGCAGGGAACCCTTTGGCTCACGAGGATCTGGAACCTTCTAGAACCTCCAGGTCCAGAACATTCTAGAACCTCGAGGTCCAGAACCTTTTAGAACCTCGAGGTCCAGAACCTTCTAGAACCTCGAGGTCCAGAACCTTCTAGAACCTCCAGGTCCTGAACCTTCTAGAACCTCCGGGTCCAGAACCTTCTGGAACCTTCAGGTCCAGAACCTTCTAGAACCTCGAGGTCCAGAACCTTTTAGAACCTCGAGGTCCAGAACCTTCTAGAACCTCGAGGTCCAGAACCTTCTAGAACCTCCAGGTCTTGAACCTTCTGGAACCTACAGGTCCAGAACCTTCTAGAACCTGGTGGTGGGGGTCTCACCTGCACACGGACACCTGGCCGACCTCCAGCAGGGTCAGGGCGTTGATGATGACCGACAGCGACTCGAACGCCAGCTGGAAGGAACACACGCCGTCTGTTAAGCAGGCTCAGATGTACATCATTATGTACAGTATTATCTACAGTATCATATACACAGTATTACCATTGTACCGAGGCCAGGGGGCTAAACCTCTCACAGCATCTGACGCAGACACACCTGAGCCTCAACTGGCCCCTAAATGCTAGCCATGTGACGGTTAGCTATCTGACGGCTAGCCATATGACGGCTAGCCATCTGACGGCTAGCCATCTGACGGCTAGCCATCTGATGGGTGTTGAGCTGAGAGGGGGTCATGTTAGCAGCGCTAGGCTAGCAGCGCCAGGCTAGCCGCGTACCTGTTTGGAGTGGTTGTCCACCATGCTGGAGGAGTCGTCCACGGCCAGGCAGATCTGGTACTCCCTCTTGCTGGGCTTGGTCCTCCGCAGCCAGATCTTGTCCTTGCGGAACTGACTGGCGATGTAAGGGATGACCTTCCTCATGTTCAGACGCTTACCGGTCCGGTAGTCCCCCCTGTGGAGACCAGCATTAGAGCAGTAGTATCAACTAGTCACCAACTAGTAACCAACTAGTTACAACCCCCCCCCCTGGGGAGGACTAGATTAGATCACCCATCTCTTAATTCAATCCCTTGTGGAGCAGGAGATTAGATTAAGATCACATCATTTAGTAAATAAAGTACAAACAATAAAAACAAAGTAAATATCTAAAAGACTACTTTGCTGCCATGTCCCCTTTGAAGATGATGGTCAGGTCAGAGGTCAGAGGGCAGAGGGTAGAGGTTAGGTCAAAGATGGAACCATTAGTGATGAGGTCAACAGCTGACCCCAGGCTGGCTGTGGGGTCAGCTGTCAGGGTTAGGAGGGGTACTGAGGTCCGGGGGGTGGTAGGGTCATGGGTTAGGGTCATGGGTCAAGGGTTAGGGTCATGGGTTAGGGGTCAGGGTACTGAGTTCCAGGGGTGAGAGGTAGGATCATGGGTTAGGGTCAGGGGTCAGGGTACTGAGTTCCAGGGGTGAGAGGTAGGGTCATGAGTTAGGGTCAGGGGTCATGAGTTAGGGTCAGGGTACTTAGTTCCAGGGGTGAGAGGTAGGGTCATGGGTTAGGGTCAGGGGTCAGGGTACTGCGGTCCAGGGCTGGTAGGGTCAGGGGTCATGGGTTAGGGTCAGGGTACTGAGTTCCAGGGGTGGTAGGGTCATGAGTTAGGGTCAGGGGTCAGGGGTTAGGGTCAGGGGTCAGGGTACTGACTTGAGCTTGGCGGCCTGGGTGGGCTCCAGGATCATGCGGAGCTGCTCACAGAGCTGCTGGGCCAGACCGGAGGTCAGGGTCTGGTACTGGTGCCACATGGAGGCCGCCGCGCGCTCCTACACACACACACACACACACACACTCGTAAGCATAACCGTGCACGTGGGCTCGATGGAGGCCACCAGGTTGTAGGGGGCCCCCAACAATATCTGGTCGGGCTGCTGGCCCCCAGTGGGAGTTTAACTGGTAACCCAGGCAGTGTTAATGCCATGCTGGCCCAGTGGAGCGGGGCCGGACCCCCGATCAGCCTCCCAGTCTTCCCAGTGGTCGGCACCAACGGGAGGGCTGGGGTACTGTGGGTGGTGTCACTAGGGTGCATGTGGGTGGTGTCACTAGGGTGCATGTGGGTGGTGTCACTAGGGTGCATGTGGGTGGTGTCACTAGGGTGCATGTGGGTGGTGACACTAGGGTGCTGTGGGTGGTGTCACTAGGTTACTGTGGGTGGTGTCACTAGGGTGCTGTGGGTGGTGTCACTTGGAGTGGGTGGTGTCACTAGGGTACTTTGGGTGGTGTCGCTAGGGTGCATGTGGGTGGTGTCACTAGGGTGCATGTGGGTGGTGTCACTAGGGTACTGTGGGTGGTGTCACTAGGGTGCTGTGGGTGGTGTCACTAGGTTACGGTGGGTGGTGTCACTAGGGTGCATGTGGGTGGTGTCACTAGGGTGCTGTGGGTGGTGTCACTAGGGTGCTGTGGGTGGTGTCACTAGGGTGCTGTGGGTGGTGTCACTAGGGTGCTGTGGGTGGTGTCACTAGGGTACGGTGGGTGGTGTCACTAGGGTGCATGTGGGTGGTGTCACTAGGGTACGGTGGGTGGTGTCACTAGGGTACTGTGGGTGGTGTCACTAGGGTGCTGTGGGTGGTGCCACTGGGGTGCTGTGGGTGGTGCCACTGGGGTGCTGTGGGTGGTGTCACTAGGGTACGGTGGGTGGTGTCACTAGGGTGCATGTGGGTGGTGTCACTTGGAGTGGGTGGAGTCACTAGGGTACTGTGGGTGGTGTCGCTAGGGTGCATGTGGGTGGTGTCACTAGGGTGCATGTGGGTGGTGTCACTAGGGTGCTGTGGGTGGTGTCACTAGGGTGCTGTGGGTGGTGTCACTAGGTTACGGTGGGTGGTGTCACTAGGGTGCATGTGGGTGGTGTCACTAGGGTGCTGTGGGTGGTGTCACTAGGGTGCTGTGGGTGGTGTCACTAGGGTACGGTGGGTGGTGTCACTAGGGTACGGTGGGTGGTGTCACTAGGGTGCTGTGGGTGGTGTCACTAGGGTACGGTGGGTGGTGTCACTAGGGTGCTGTGGGTGGTGTCACTAGGGTACGGTGGGTGGTGTCACTGGGGTGCTGTGGGTGGTGCCACTGGGGTGCTGTGGGTGGTGTCACTGGGGTGCTGTGGGTGGTGTCACTGGGGTGCTGTGGGTGGTGTCATTAGGGTGCTGTGGGTGGTGTCATTAGGGTGCTGTGGGTGGTGCCACTGGGGTGCTGTGGGTGGTGTCATTAGGGTGCTGTGGGTGGTGTCATTAGGGTGCTGTGGGTGGTGCCACTGGGGTGCAGCGGGGGTGCAGTAGGTCTCCCTAACGCTGACCTCCTCCTGGGGCCCCGGGGCCTGTCTCTGCCATGCCTCCAGCTGCAGCTCCATCTCCCGCCGCACCTCCTCGGGGTCCTCCTGCCGTTTCTATGGAAACACAGACAGACAGTCAACAGTGCATCACCATGACTACCTGATGAAGGGTAAAACTTTTAAAAACGTAAAACCGTTTTAAAACGACAGTGAAAACTGACAGTCAGTAAGGAGCAGGGGGGGGTTCAGGGGGCGTCTTGCTCAAGGACGGCCGCTGCCATTGGTGTCAAACCCACAGCCGCTGCACTGGGAGTGGAACCCGGTTGGTCCGCGTCAAAGTTGACCTCTGAGTGTGAGCGAGTGATTAGGTGTGTGTGTGTATACGTGTGTGTGTGTGTTTGTACGCGCGTGCGTGTCAGAACGTGCGTGCGTGTGTACGTGTACACGTGTGCTTGTTTGTGTGCGCGTGTGTGTGTGCGTGTGCGTACGTGTGTGTGTCCGTGCATGCGTGTCAGAACGTGCGTGCGTGTGTGCGTACGTGTGTGTGTGTGTGTACGTGCGTGTGTGTGTGGGTGTGTACGTGTGCACGTGTGTGTGTGCGTGCGTATCTGTGTGCGTGCGTGTGTGCGTGCGTGCGCGTACGTGTGTACGTGTGTGTGTGTGTGCAGGTGTGTGTGTATGTGTGCGTGTGTGTGTGCGTGTGTGTGTGTGTGTGTGTGTACATGTGTGTGTGTACGTGTGCGTGTGTGCGTACGTGTGTGTGTGTACGTGTGCGTGCGTGTGTGTGTGGGTGTGTACGTGTGCACGTGTGTGTGTGCGTGCGTGTCTGTGTGCGTGCGTGTGTGTGTGCGTGCGTGCGCGTACGTGTGTGTGTGTGTGTGCAGGTGTGTGTGTATGTGTGCGTGTGTGTGCGTGTGTATGTGTGTGTGTGTGTACATGTGTGTGTGCGTGCGTGCGTGCGTGCGTGCGCGTGTGTGTACATGTGTGTGTGTGTGCGTACCTCGGGGATCTCCATCAGCAGCTCTGGGGCCGTGTGGATGGTGGACTCGGTGGTCCGGTCGCGCCGCTCCTCCTCCTCATCTCTCCCCTCCTTCATCTCCTCCTCCTCCTCCTCCTCCTGCCTCCTCTTCAGCTCCACCTCCCCGCCGTCCAGCCCTGACGGAGGGGGGGGGCGGGTGGAGGTTAATACACTCAATACATCAATACATAGACACACGTCAAACAAGCACACACACGCACACACACACACACACACACACACACGCACACACACACACACACACACACACACACACACAGGGAATCGAACCCTCAACCCTCAGCCTGCTGGTCTGTGAGTGATGTAGTGATGAAGATGTGGTGATGAAGATGTATTGATGAAGACGTGGTGATGAAGACGTGGTGATGAAGATGCGGTGATGAAGATGTAGTGATGAAGACGTGGTGATGAAGACGTGGTGATGAAGACGTGGTGATGAAGATGTAGTGATGAAGACGTAGTGATGAAGACGTAGAGATGAAGATGTAGTGATGAAGATGTGGTGATGAAGATGTGGTGATGAAGATGTAGCGATGAAGATGTAGCGATGAAGATGTAGCGATGAAGATTTGGTGTGAAGATGTAGCGATGAAGACGTAGTGATAAAGATGTAGTGCTGAAGATGTGGTGATGAAGACGCCCCACCCTTCTTGGAGCTCTTGGTGGAGTCCAGCTGCTCCGGCTTCAGCTCCTGGTCCTCTGAGGCCTTCAGCTGCTCCTCCTGCTCCCCCGTATCCATGGCAACGTCCTCCTCCTCCTCGCAGTCCTGCTCCTGCTGGGGGCCGGCAGGTTTCTGCTGCTCGGCACTCGCCACGTCTGAAAGCCCAGGCACAGCGGGGAGCGTGACGCTAGCGTTAGCATAGCCCAGTGAACGTCCTCACAGGATCATCAGAGCATCATTCAACCCCCTGGCCCAGCGTCTACGCTGAGAGGTCAGTGAGCTACAACGGCTGGCTAGCATCAACAGTTAGCGATCCTCAACGGCTGGCTAGCAACAACAGTTAGCTAGGTACAAGGTTTGACTAGCATCAACAGTTAGGGGGCTACAACGGTTGGCTAGCATTAACAGTTAGCGAGCGACAACTGCTGGCTAGCATCAACAGTTAGCGAGCTACAACGGCTGGCTAGCATCAACAGTCAGCGAGCGACAACGGCTGGCTAGCATCAACAGTTAGCGAGCTACAATGGTCATAGCCTCCGCAGTCAGTTATCCTGGCGACTAGCCGGTGACTGTTAGTTAGCGTCCACACCCAGCGGGGGTTCCAGGGTTCCTCACCGTAGGTCTGCGTGTCGTAGTCGGCCTCGCCCTGCTTCACATGCTCGTACAGGTCCGACTCCTGCCGGGCCTCGGGGTTCCGCCGGTCCTCCGCGCGGTCCTCAGAGTTCTCCACGGTCCGCAGCCGCTTGTTGACGCGCTCGTTCTCGTCGCCCGTCGACCGCTCGTTGTCCGCCTGCCCCGGCTTCCGCTTGAAGCTCTGGGAGAACCGGGAACCAGAGGAGGTCAGCGTGGTTCTAAAGGAGTCACACCTGGGGGCTCGTGTCTGGCTGTGGTTCTAAGGACTTTTACCTAGGTGCCTGGTTGTGGTTCTAGAGGACTGGTACCTCGGTGCCTGTGTCTGTGGTTCTAAAGGACTGGTACCTCGGTGCTTGTGTCTGTGGTTCTAGAGGACTGGTACCTCGGTGCTTGTGTCTGTGGTTCTAAAGGACTGGTACCTGGGTGCCTGTGTCTGTGGTTCTAAGGACTGGTACCTGGGTCTTGTTTTGGGTCCGTTTCTGGGACGCCATCCTGGCTGTGAGTTTGGACTGGTGTCCCTCTGATTGGCTCGCGTCGGCTGCTCCACACCCATGTTCCTGAAGCGCACACGCAAAACACACACACGCGTGAGCTATTGGTACCAGAAGGTTTGAGAACATTCTGGACCAGAGGGTCTAGAACGTTCTTGTCAGATGAGCTTCAGGAATGTTCTGGACTAGAAGATTCTAATGGGAGGAGGTTCTACTATGGTTAAGGCCAGAAGGTTCTAGGAAGTTCTAGTCAGAGGAGGTTCTAGAAGGTTCTGGCACAGAAGGTTCTAGGACGTTCTAGTCAGAGGAGGTTCTGGACCAGAAGGTTCTAGGACGTTCTAGTCAGAGGAGGTTCTGGACCAGAAGGTTCTATGACGTTCTAGTCAGAGGAGGTTCTAGAAGATTCTGGCCCAGAAGGTTCTAGGACGTTCTAGTCACAGAAGGTTCTGGACTAGAAGGTTCTAGGACGTTCTAGTCAGAGGAGGTTCTGGCCCAGAAGGTTCTAGAACGTTCTAGTCAGAGGAGGTTCTGGACCAGAAGGTTCTAGAACGTTCCAGTCAGGAGGTTCTGGCGGTTCCGTACCTCCTTGGCCTGGTCGCGCTCCGACGCCTCCCCGGCCAGCTCCACCGCCGTCTCGCTCTGGACGTTCTGCTCGCTGGTCTGCCCGTCGGCGCTGTGCTCCTTCCTCTCCTCAGACTCCGGCTGCTCCTGGTCGTCTGCTCCCTCCTCCTTCTCCGGCTCCTCCTCCTGGGAGCGAGACACAGCAGGGGGTGAACGTGGACACCGGTTAGGGCTTTCGTTGATCAGTGAAGTCCCTTTGGATGGAAGCGTCTGCGGAGGCCTGAATAGTAAAGGGCCAACGAAGGGTAGAACCCACCTTGGGGTCCTGTCCTCTGTCGTTGGGGACGGCCAGATCCTCCTCTTTCCCAGCCTCCTGCCCGTTCTCCTCCTCCTCCTCCGCCGCCGCCGCCGCCTCTTCCTCTTCGTTCTTGACCTGGTCTGCTTTCTCCTCGTCCGTTTTCTCCTCTCCTCCCTCCTTCCCCTCCTCCTCCTCCTCAGCCTTGGCCTCCTGACCGTTCTCCTCTGCTGATTGGTCGGGCTGGTCGTCCATCTCCTCCTCCCCCTCCTTGTCCCCGCCCTCCTTCTCGTCCAGGGTCATGGGCTGCTCCTCGATGTCTAGCGGGTTCTCTTCTGGGAAAAAGGAGGAGAACAGATATGTTGAGACCGGCCCCAGACTGCCGTTCACCTCCCCCTCCACTAGAGGGCCCCATACTGCCATTCACCTCCCCTCCACTAGAGGGCCCCATACTGCAGTTAAACTCTCCTCCATTAGAGGGTGCAACAGTAGAATAAAAACAGCTGCAACACTACAGAGGATTATCTTAAGGTTCCTCTTCCTCACCGTCTCCCTCCTCGTCTTCGTCCCCGTCCTGGGGGTCTTGCTGGTCCAGGTTCAGCTCATCTGGGAGGTCCATGGCCTCAGGCTCCGGCTTCTTGTCCTGCTTCCCGTGGAACGGGTCCACCTCGTTCTCGTCAAATTCCCTCTGAGGGACAAGGAGAGGAGGGGTGAGACACACATCAAGCACACAGGAAGTACTCATGTGTACTTCCATGTACAGGAATAAAGATGGACGATAAGATAAGATAGACCCTTAGCCAGAGACACAATCATTTAGATCCGAACCTCGTCTCCTTGTTCGTGGATCTTCTCCTTCTCCTCCTGCTCCATCTGCTCCTCCTGGTCCTCGTTCTTCTGGTTCTCCTTCTTGTTCTCCGCCGCGTCCTGGTTGTCGTCTTTGGCCACCAGTTCAGACTCCGTCTGCAGGAGGAGAACAACACACACCGGTCTCAGGAGAAGGCAGAGCCAAGAGTCCAGGTGTTCCTTCATCAGTGGCCCCGCGGACCATAGGGTTCCCTTAGACCCCGGCGCGGTCAGGGTCGGGGTCTAGTAGGACCGTGGACCACAGGGTTCCCTTAGACCCCGACGCGGTCAGGGTCGGGGTCTAGTAGGACCGCGGACCACAGGGTTCCCTTAGACCCCGACGCGGTCAGGGTCGGGGTCTAGTAGGACCGTGGACCACAGGGTTCCTACTGGACCTTGACGTGATCAGAGTCGACTACATAGAGCGCTTTAGAAGATGCACTAGAAATATGAAATATTAATTAGAAGTAGCAGCAGTCCCAGTACTAAATAAGTATATACGTGTCAAATGTAAAGCCTTAACAGAGAGCTGAAAACGGGACAGTCAGCACACCTAATCTCTAGAGACACGTCACTTCAGATGACCAGGTGGTCTACACCAGGTGGTCTACATCAGGTGGTCTACATCAGGTGGTGTACATCAGGTGATCTACATCAGGTGATCTACATCAGGTGATCTAGAAGGCCCACCAGCCACCACTTCCCTCTGACGATTGTAATTATTGTAAGCGGCTTTGGATGAAAGTGTCTGCTAAGCGCCCTGACTCTGAATGTACCAACCTGGTCCATTCCCTGGCCGAACTCGTCCTCTTTGTCACTCCCGTCCTGGTCGCCCTCCTCGTCATCCTCGTCGCCCCACATCCTCTCGTCCAGGGTCTCGGTCTGACCCTCCCCCAGGTCCCCCATCTTCTTATCCAGCTCCTCCTCCTCCTCCTTGTCCGAATCGTCTTCATCGTCTGAGGAAACACGTTGATTTAAACGTCTATCGAGTTATATGACGAATTTAGGACTACACTACAGGTGTGATGAGTTTAGAACTATAGTACAGGTGGGATGAGTTAAACTACAGTACAGGTGTGATGAGTTTAACTACGGTACAGGTGTGATGAATTTAGAACTACATTACAGGTGTGATGAGTTTAGAACTACAGTACAGGTGAGTCTAGAACTACAGTACAGGTGGGATGAGTTAAACTACAGTACAGGTGTGACCGTTTAAAACTACAGTACAGGTGTGATGGGTTTAAAACTACAGTACAGGTGTGATGGGTTTAGAACTACAGTACAGGTGAGTTTAACTACAGTACAGGTGTGTATAAGCGGTACCTTTCTCCTCCCCGTCTCCGTCGTGCATCTGGCCGTCAAAGTCGTCCGTCATCTCGATGGCGTCGTCCTCCGCCTTGATGTCTCCCTTCTCCTCTGGCTGCTCCTCCTTCTCCTGGCCCTCCTGGAAGGTGTCCTCCACCTGGGAGAGGGCAGAGGTTAGGACCCGCTGGAGACAGCTTCTGGTCTCCGTGGAGGTCTGGGGGTGGCTGCAGTGGCCCCCCACCCCTGGGGGCCAGCACCCACCCTAGTGGGTTCCCCTCGTGGGTTCCCCTCGTGGGTTCCCCTAGTGGCTCCCCCTAGGGGACTGACAGTTGAATAGATCTCTGATGGAGTATATGAAAGGTTGCATAAATGGTCCTGAATATAACTAATTACAATTCCTGACATCTTAAGAGTTTCACTTTCACTTTTTATCCCATAATAATAAAACAAACAGCGAGCACTACATGCTACTGCTACACTGCAGGATGGGATGGGACTTTATTCATCCCAGAAGGGAAACTCTGGGACTCTGAAACCTTACATCTATCGTCTACTAGCAGAGGGAGGCGTTCAGGTCACCTGGTCTTCATTCTCGATCTTGTCGCTGACGTCTTTGGCTCCCTCCCCCTCTCCGATGCCTCCGCCCTCGTAGTCGTGGAAGTCTGTGGATCCTTCTCCCTCTCCCCCCATCAGCTCCTGGGGCAGACAGAAGCCCTGCAAGACGGGAAGGGGTTGGTAGTCATTGCGCCGTACATTAAGACATCTCCAAAGGTCTACATTAACGTCGTAGATTCAGAAAGGATTGACTTTATGTTTTGATGACGGTTTCAGTTTACTTTAGCTTGTATTTTAAGCTATCAGTATTAGACTTTTATGTTAGCCTTTGACCTTTAACTTAAGCCTTTAATGTTAACTTATATCTTCAGCTTTTCACATTAACGCCAACATTTTTTTAACCGCAGCCTTAAACTTTAGCATTGCGCCCAAACGTAGCTAGCCCCAGCTCATTATCAATCCCAGAGTTAGCCTAGCATGACTCGGCCCTAGCTGAACACAGTTCCGGGCTGTACCTTCTGGGCTAGCTCGGTGAAGATGCTGGCCAGGACGGAGAGCAGCTTGCCGGTGCTGCGGTGGGCCCCCAGCGACACCGCCACGTAGTAGCGGACCAGGTCGGAGTAGACCCCCAGCATGGGCTCCAGACGCAGCAGAGACCTGCATGCCTCGCTCAGCTCCTGGGTAACGAGAACCACATCAGAATCACACAGAACCACACAGAACCACATTAGAACCACACAGAACCACATCAGAACCACATTAGAACCACACAGACCACATCAGAACTGTTTTTAGTTTTTTTACTTTTAAGTCGCTTTGGATAAAAGCGCCTGCTAAACACCCTCAATGTAAATGTAAATGTTACGCTCATTCTCCTCCAGTGAGTCCTCCTCTTGGCGTTGTGTTGGACATGAGGTTAACCTCCAGCCAGACGACAGTCAATGGTTTCAGTGTGTGTGTCGGTCCCCATAAACCTGTGTTCCAGAGTGTGCGTGTCGGTCCCCATAAACCAATCTTTCGGTTTGTGTGTTTTGGTCCCCATAAAACAGTTTTTCAGTGTGTGTGTGTGTCGGTCCACATTAACTAGTGTTTCAGAGTGTGAGTGTGTGTCGGTCCGCATAAACCAGTGTTTCAGTGTGTGGGTCAGTCCCAATAAACCAGTGTTTCAGTGTGTGTGTGTCGGTCCCCATTAAACAGTGTTTCAGAGTGTGTGTATGTCGGTCCCAATAAACAGTGTTTCAGAGTGTGTGTGTCCTACCTGGAGCTGCTGGGGCTGGCAGGCGTCCCGCTGGGTCCTCAGTCTGCCCAGCAGGCTGCTGAGGTCCCCGCTGACGCCCCCTAGGGAGAGGGCGTCCACCTCCGCAGACAAGTCCTCCTCCAGGAGGCGCGTCAGGTGTCCGGCCTTCAGGAGGTCCTCTTGAGGCTCCTCCTCCTCCTCCTTCTCTCCGTCCTCTTCGTCGCTCTCTAATGTACAGAGTGAGGAAGAGCGAGTGAGCACAGCCCATCAACAACTTTAGAGCTTTTTGAGAGCTTGTCTAAATCTTGGAGAGTACAAAGTACTAGTTAGATAAACCGGTAACTAATTACGTTGGTAGTGGAAGGCAATGATGCCCCCTGCTGGTCAGGAGGGAAACCATTCAGAAACCGTCTAGGAATCAGAAACATTGACTGAAGGTCTTCCACACCAACATGTCTTTATACAACAGTGCTGTACTACATACATGTCGGGAGTGTTGCAGTACTGCCCCCTACAGGTGAATCGGGGGAACTGTAATCCAGAGCTATAGGAGCGTGGCTGACCTCTCTTAGGCTCCTTGGGTTTGTCCTGGCACTGCTCCCTCCTCTTCACCAGAGCCTGGACGGCACACAGGATCCTGGTGATGGTCTGCTCCACCTCCGAGGAGAACCCGGCGCTGAAGACCGCTTCAGGACCTGGACCCAGAACCCAAGACCCAACACTCAGTACAGAGTCACAATGCTGGGAAGGGTGAATACCTGACCCTGGTGTGAATGTGTGAATGAATGGGTGACTGTGTATGAATGGGTGAATATGGAGGCTGAACACGTCACCCCGGTGTGCATGTGTGAATGAATGGGTAACTGTATGAATGGGTGAATGTGGAGGCTGAAAACCTGACTCTGGTGTGAATGTGTGAATGAATGTGTGACTGTGTATGAATGGGTGAATGTGGAGGTTAAACACCTGACCCTGGTGTGAATGTGTGTACGTGTGAATGAATGGGTGATTGTGTGAATGTGAAGGGTGAACATCTGACCCTTGTATGAATGGGTGAATGTGAAGGATGAACACCTGACCCTGTTGTGATGTGTGTATGAATGGGTGAATGTGTTGAAGGCTGAACGCTTGACCCTGTTGTGAATCTGTGTATTAATGTATGAATGTGTGAATGTGTATGGATGGGTGTATGTGAAGGCTGAAAACCTGAACCTGATGTGACTGTGTATGAATGGGTGAATGTGTTGAAGGCTGAACAGCCGACCCTTGTGTGACTGTGTATGAATGGTTGATTGTGTTGAAGGCTGAACAGCTGACCCTGGTGTGACTGTGTATGAATGGGTGATTGTGTTGAAGGCTGAACAGCCGACCCTGGTGTGACTGTATGAATGGGTGATTGTGTGTATGAATGTGTGAATGTGTCGAGGGCTGAAGGCAGCGTACCCGCGGTCCCGGGTCCCGGGGCGGCGAGCGTCCGGTCCTTCCAGGCGGTCCACTCCCCCGCGCAGACGTCTAGCTCCGCCCTCAGGTAGCGGAGGCTCTGGGCGATGGCGGGCCGGCTGTCGGCTCCGCCCACGCACACCGCCGGGGAGAACAGCTGCTCCACCTCGCCCATCCCGGTCGCCACGGCGCCCAGCCGCTCCAGACCGGACCGGACCGCCGCGAAGTGGGTCCTGGGGGGGGCAAAGAGACGGCGTGATGGGACCGTTGGGTTCATGAGGAGGTGTGGTTCTGCCTAGGTTATAACGCGTGGGACGATAATCAGATTTTTAATGGCAGCAAACAGTGAAATGGAGCCTTAGAATAAAGCTCTAGAACGCTCTAGAAGCTTTTCATGGCTCCGGTTCTACCATGTCTGTGGAAGTTTCCAAGCCGTGTGTGTAAGGTTCTACGACGTTAGTGTTCTAAGGCGTCTGTGAAATGGTTCTAAGACGTTTTGAATGTTCCCAGGCGTGTGTTGAAGGTTCTAAGACGTGTGTGGCTGGTTCTAAGACGTGTGTGGAAGGTTCTAAGTCATGTGTGGGAGGTTCTATGGCGTGTTTGGGAGGTTCTAAGACGTGTGTTGGAGGTTCCCAGACGTGTGTGGGAGGTACTAAGTCGTGTGTGGGAGGTTCTCAGACATCTGTGGGAGGTTCTATGGCGTGTGTGGGAGGTTCTATGGTGTGTTTGGGAGGTTTTAAGTCGTGTTTGGGAGGTTCTAAGTCGTGTTTGGGAGGTTCTAAGACGTGTGTGGGAGGTTCTAAGACGTGTGTGGGAGGTTCTAAGTCGTGTTTGGGAGGTTCTAAGTCGTGTTTGGGAGGTTCTAAGTCGTGTGTGGGAGGTTCCCAGTCGTGTTTCGGAGGTTCTAAGTCGTGTTTGGGAGGTTCTTAGTCGTGTGTGGGAGGTTCCGGAGGGTTCCGGAGGGTTCCTCACCAGCTGTGCAGCGTCCCCGGCGCCGTCTCCCGCTCCGCCCCGTCCAGCTCCGCCCCCAGCCTGCGGGTCTCCCCCAGCAGCTGCTCCACGGCCCGGCTGGCCTTCAGCCAGGCCGCGTCCCCCCGCCGCATCAGACAGCCGGCGGGCTGCCGGTGGTCCGCCAGCGGGGTGAGGCAGCGGGGGGTGGGCGGGCCCAGGCCGGGGGTCTCCGTGTTCTGGAGGTCCTCCGGGCAGCAGTGCAGCAGCCAGAGCAGCTGCTGGAGCAGCAGGCCCGTCTGGGAGGCCAGGGCCCGGCCGCGCCGCAACCAGGCCCCCAGGGGCCCCTGGGGCGGAAGGGCCCCGCACGCCGCCGCCTCCGCCGACGCCTCCTCCACCTGCTGCTCCGCCTCCGGGCGGAGGGTCTGGAGGCTCTGGCGGAGGCCCTGGATGCTATCCGTTAGCCTCCTGAAGAGAGAGAGGGGGTGGGGGGTGGTGAGACGGAGGATGAAGACTCAGACCTCAATAGTTCCATCCTCCCTTTCACACATTCGTGTGAAAGGGAGGATGGAACTATTGAGGTCTGCCGCACGGCTGCCAGGCCCAGCGGGGGGGCTCACTGGGGTTCAAGGGTGTAGTGTGTGAGATTGGCCAGCAGGGGGCCCCTACCTGAGGTGGGGGGCTCACTTGGACTCATTGGGGGTGTAGTGTGTGAGATTGGCCAGCAGGGGGCCCTACCTGAGGTGGGGGGCTCGTTGGGGTTCAGGGTGTTGTGTGTGAGATTGGCCAGCAGGGGGCCCTACCTGAGGTGGGGGGCTCGTTGGGGTTCAGGGTGTTGTGTGTGAGATTGGCCAGCAGGGGGCCCTACCTGAGGTGGGGGGCTCGTTGGGGTTCAGGGTGTTGTGTGTGAGATTGGCCAGCAGGGGGCCCTACCTGAGGTGGGGGGCTCGTTGGGGTTCAGGGTGTTGTGTGTGAGATTGGCCAGCAGGGGGCCCTACCCGAGTTGGGGGGGGGGGCGCGCACTGGGACTCACTGGGGGTGTAGTGTGTGAGATTGGCCAGCAGGGGGCCCTACCTGAGGGTCACCCAGTGCTGGGTGAGGGAGGCCAGGCGTCCTCTCTGCCTCAGCAGCAGCTTGAAGAGGTGGGAGGAGAAGCCCTTACAGCGGTCCATGTTCCCCAGACCCAGCTCCTACAGAACACATACACACACACACACACACACGCACGGTTAAATATCTCACACACAATATACGTCATGGTTAGCTTAATGTGAGTGGCAAGTGTGCTAGCATAATGGCTAGCATGACGGCTGGACTACTATGCAGTGAGATGTTGGAGGTTAGCATGACGATTGAGTCTGATTTCAGCCTGGGTCAGTGGGGGTCAGCGGGGGTCAGTGTGCGGCGTGGGGGTGGACCTTGGCGGCGGTCTGCAGGGCGGTCTGAAGGGCGCTCCTGCGGGCCCACGACCTGAAGTAGTACGTCTGACAGCCGTCCCACGCAGACGACAGCTCTGAGAACAGCCTGGGGAGACACGAGACGAGGTTACACGCTGAGGTCACATGACACGTTTACATCCTGAGGTCACATGACCTGTTCACATCCTGAGGTCACATGACACGTTTACACCCTGAATTAGAGGTCACATGACACGTTTACACCCTGAACTAGAGGTCACATGACACGTTTACACCCTTAACTAGAGGTCATATGACGCGTTTACACCCTGAACTAGAGGTCACATGACACGTTTACACCCTCAGCCTGAGGTCACATGACACGTTTACATACTGAGGTCACATGACCTGTTCACATCCTAAGGTCACATGACACGTTTACACCCTGAACTAGAGGTCACATGACACGTTTACACCCTGAACTAGAGGTCACATGACACGTTTACACCCTGAACTAGAGGTCACATGACACGTTTACACCCTGAACTAGAGGTCACATGACACGTTTACACCCTGAACTTGAGGTCACATGACGTGTTTACACCCTGAACTAGAGGTCACATGACGCGTTTACACCCTGAACCCCCCGGTACGTACGTCTTCTCCGCCGGCCCCTGGGCGTGGGCGGGGCTGAGGACCTTGTTGAGGACGGTGTTCATCTCCAGGGGGGCCATGCACAGCGTGTTCTCGGGGCCCACGGCGCGGCTCCAGGTCAGGCCCTTACGGTACGACAGACCTGGAACCCAGCAGGACACGAGAGGCAGGGGTCAGAGGAACGCAGGAACCCCCCGAGGGCTCTGGGCTCAAGACCCTCAAGACCCTTCATCTAGTTAACTTTGTTACAAGGCGGTGTTGGTTTTACATTTTCAGCATTTCTATGTTCAATGTATCACACCTGTATGTTAAGGAGCATCTTTAACAGGTGTGTGTGTATATGTCACCTATAGCTCAGAGCATAGTGAACAGAGACAGACAGAGAGACCGAGAGAGAGAGACAGAGACAGAGACAGAGACAGAGACAGACAGACAGACAGACAGAGAGAGAGACTGAGTGACAGAGAAAGAGAAACAGAGAGAGAGACGGAGAGAGAGACGGAGAGAGAGACGGAGAGAGAGAGAGTGAGAGAGAGAGAGAGAGAGAGAGAGAGAGAGAGAGAGAGACGGAGAGAATCTCACCTATGTCTCGGAGCATCTTGAAGAGGTCGGACAGCGCCCTCTGCTTCTGCTGCAGGATGTGCTTGACCTCCGACTGCTGCTTCTCCTTCTCCGCCGAGGCGTCCACCGCCAGGCCCTGCAGGTCGCGCAGGTTGCTGATGATCTCACCTGGAGACCGGAGGAGACCGGAGGGGTTAGCCCAGCAGACTGTGAACATCTCACAGCTCCACATCCTGACACACTAAACACAAGCTCCACGTGTCTCAGAGCAGGGCTGTGGGCGACCACCAGCCGGCCCGGGGATGTTTGTGAGGAGGAGGAGGAGGAGGAGGAGGGTTTGTACCGGTGAAGATGTCCAGGTCTTCAGCGAGCTCCGGGACCGGGTTCTTCTTCACCAGCTGGACACACATCTTCCTCATCTTCCTGGTGAGGACGGGGAGGCGGGCCTGCAGCGAGGACCCCTCCTCCTCCGGAGCCTCCGTCTGAGGAACACAGAGGAACGTCAGACGGCTCAGCTCAGGGCACATAATTCACATATTAAATCATACTTCGTATTCTTCCAAAAAACCAACCTTAGTACCACACTTAAACTAAATGAACAATGTTGGGAAGAAAACTCATTCAAATAGCAACAGGGGGTCAGGATGGGGTCAGGGTGCGGTCAGGTTGGGGTCAGGATGAGGTCAGGGTGGGGTCAGGGTGGGGTCGTGGCCCGGCTAGGATCAGAACCTCTCACTCGAGAAGGCCCACAGCTAGAGGTTCGCCTCGGGGTTCGAACCCAGAACCTTCCAGCAGGGACCATAACCCCCAGTCTACCCAGGCCACATCTCTACCTTTAAAATGTGTTTCATCATATAAAGTGATACATCACAGTGTATTGAACGTGTATATCATGGCGCTGTCTTGCCTGCAGTTCCCGGCCCCGGCCAGGGAGGGCGCTCTTCAGGGCCAGGTGGACGCGCTGGATGGGCGTCTGCTCGGGGTTGTCGTCCACGCTGTCCAGCCGGGCGCCGCTCCCCTCCTCCACCAGAGAGGGCGCACACGGCGCGCTCAGCGCCTCCTCCAGCTTCTTCACGAACTTGAACAGAGTCCTGGGGAGGACCACAGAAGAAGAGATTAACATAGAATACAGGGTAGAAGAGGAGCAGGAGCAGGGAACTAGTGACATAGAAGAGAACTATAATAGGTCACCAGTGGGTCTTCTCCACAGACTGTATCCTCATGTCAGTGTTATATTATGGTCTGTATGAGCTCACCTGTGGGTCTTCTCCACAGACTGTTTGATGGACCAGAAGCTGACGTCGTTCCACCTGGAGATCTTCACAAAGTCCTGAGGTGGAGAAAGACACTCGTTGACGTTACCACGGTAACCGAGCAACTGTTCATTGGATGTTTAGATTACCAAGGTAACCGGGCAACTGTTGTTTAGATGATTACGTTACCAAGGTAACTGAGCAACTGTTGTTTAGATGATTACATTAGCACGGTAACCGGGCAACTGATGTTTAGATGATTACATTAGCACGGTAACCGAGCAACTGTTGTTTTGATGTTTAAATTACCACGGTAACCGAGCAACTGTTTAGCTGTTGACATTACCATAGTAACCATAGAGGGGCCGTTTTGACGTTGAGCACTGGTAAGCTAGAGCTAGGGGCTGGTGAACAGAAAACCAAGATGGCCCCCGAGGGAAACCAGGTGTAGCCAGGTGTCTGAGCCAATCAGAGAGGAGGAGGAGAGGGTCAGAGGAGGGGGAGGGGGTCACCTTCAGCTCCTTCTCGATGGGCGTTCTGATCTGGGCCACCTTGGCCTGGATGCCTCCGGAGAACTGGAGGTAGTAGGTGTGGAGGTTCCACAGCAGGCTGGTCACCGGCTCTGGGGAGAGAGCACAGGCTGGTGACCGACTGACAGAGGAGGAGACCTGGTCCGCCGTGGTGAGCACCACGCCACAGGTGGGGTTCCACCGTGTTGTGTAGCGTTTAGGGACGTTGTGCCGCGTGGTGATGTGTTACGTTCTGCGTTAGTACGTGTCATGTCAGTGTGCGTCATGTTCCTTGTGTAGTCATCCTACCGTTTCCAGGCTGTGAGGAGAGAAGCATTAGATTGTGTGCGCTAGAGTGTGAGTCTGAATGAGTGAGTGAGTCTGTGAGAGAGTGAGGCTGTGAGAGTGAGTCTGTGCGTGAGAGTGGGGAGTGAGAGAGTGAGGAGTGAGTATGTGAGAAAGTGAGAGAGTGAGTGAGTATGTGAGAAAGTGAGAGAGTGAGTGAGTGGGTGAGAGAGTGAGAGAGAGTCTGTGAGTGAGAGTGGGGAGTGAGAGAGTGAGGAGTGAGTCTGTGAGAAAGTGAGAGAGTGAGTGAGTGGGGGAGAGAGAGTCTGACAGTGAGAGTGGGGAGTGAGTGAGTGAGTCTGTTAGAGTGAGAGAGTGAGTGAGTGAGTGAGTGAGAGAGAGAGTGAGAGAGAGTGGGGAATAAGTGAGTGAGTCTGTTAGAGTGAGTGAGTGAGTGAGTGAGTGAGTGAGTGAGTGAGTGAGTGAGTGAGTGAGGAGAGAGAGAGAGAGAGAGAGAGAGTGAGAGAGAGTGAGTGAGTGAGTGAGTAAGTAGTGAGTGAGTGAGTGAGTGAGTGAGTGAGTCTTACCTTTCCCGGGCTGTTGGGGCAGCAGCAGCAGGTGGCAGTGGAAGCTGAGCAGCATGGCCAGCCGGGTGGAGAACTGGCCCAGAGAGGAGCTCTCCATGAAGGACTGCAGGGTGGAGGTGATGGAGGCCAGGGTCAGACGCTCCACCACTTCCTCCTCTCCATCGCCCTCTTCTGGAGAACAAGGACATGGACAGGACACGAGAGAGAGAGAGAGAGAGAGAGAGAGAGAGAGAGAGAGACAGAGAAAGAGAGAGACAGAGAGAGACAGAGAGAGAGAGAGAGACAGAGAAAGAGAGAGAGAGAGACAGAGATAGACAGAGAGAGGGAGACAGAGAGAGAGAGAGAGACAGAGAAAGAGAGAGACAGAGAGAGACAGAGAAAGAGAGAGAGAGAGACAGAGAAAGAGAGAGAGAGAGACAGAGATAGACAGAGAGAGGGAGACAGAGAGAGACAGAGAGAGAGAGAGAGAGAGAGAGAGAGAGAGAGAGAGAGAGAGAGAGAGAGAGAGAGAGAGAGAGACAGAGAGAGAGAGAGAGACAGAGAAAGAGAGAGACAGAGAGAGACAGAGAGAGAGAGAGAGACAGAGAAAGAGAGAGAGAGAGACAGAGATAGACAGAGAGAGGGAGACAGAGAGAGAGAGAGAGACAGAGAAAGAGAGAGACAGAGAGAGACAGAGAAAGAGAGAGAGAGAGAGAGACAGAGATAGACAGAGAGAGGGAGACAGAGAGAGACAGAGAGAGAGAGAGAGAGAGAGAGAGAGAGAGACAGAGAAAGAGAGAGAGAGAGAGACAGAGAGAGACAGAGACAGAGACAGAGACAGAGAGAGACAGAGACAGAGAGACATGTAAGTTACAGATGTTACTCTCTGTGGTCCCTCCAGCTGCAGTGCCCGTCTCCCTGGAGGTTCAGTCGCTCATCACACACGCTTCAGCTTCAACAGAGGAGCATGCTGGTACCTGTCTCCTCCGGGGCGCTCTGCTCCTCCAGGTAGCGCTCCATCAGCTGGTAGATGGAGAACCAGTGGCGGGTGGAGCGCTCCGTGTGGCGCCGCAGGGCGTTGTCCAGGCTGTTGGACCAGCAGCTAGCGGGGGAAGCTAGTGTTAGACGGCTCACGCTTCCTTTAGCCTCCGCTACTTAGCGCATCTTTCAACTTAGCTTGTGATTCAATACAAAAACACTTCTGTGGCTGCTTCAAACTTGAAAAATAATTGTTATTTGGAAAAGTATTGAGTAGATTGTGTAGCTAAGTATCTGGCTGCTCTACCTGTAAGTTATGGACTTTGTAGCTAGCTCATAGCTAGGTTCCTGGTCCCATGTAGCTAGGTTTAAACTGTGGGCTCTTCCTGGAGTAACAGCAAACTAGTGGTAATGTCATAGCTAGGTGTCTAGCCATTAGGTAGCTAGGTACGTAAAGTAGCAGCGACAAGCTGTGTTAAACTACGTGACGCCAGGTTGAAGCAGCTAACCTGAGCTCCAGCTTGCGCCACTGGATGATGATCTGGGTGACAAGCTCCAGCTCTTTCCTCAGGGAGAGAGCGCGGCTGGCGTTGTTCTCCCAGTCCTGGAGGAGAGAGGGGCGGGTTAGCATGTAGCATGTAGCACGTAGCATGTAGCACGTAGCATGGGTTCAGGGTGGAGTCCTGGTATAAGGACTGTGAATCCAATAGCGAAGAAACTTAACTTAATTCAGATTAAATTATTATATAAATATAATAATTGATCCACAAGGAAATTGTGTTCTCTGACTTTATATTATTCCATTTATTATTATATTCTATCTTGAGCGGAGCAATTTTGGCGGTCAGGCCTTTAACAAGAACCTTTTCAATAAATACATTCCAAAAAAGAAAAAGAAAAAAGAAATATATAGCATGAAACATTAAAAAAGGCCATCAAATAATCACATATCTAAAATTATATGCCACTTTAAATGCTGGAATATTGCACATAAAATTGAAATCTAAAATATTTGTATATATCTATAAAACAACAATTGCCCACTTTAAGATCTAGGAAGGGACCATACCTGAGCTTTGCTGAGTAGGATCTCCATGCCGTTGAGGAACTTGGCCAGCGGGCTGGCCAGACTGAAGGACAGGATCCTGTCCATCACCACCAGGAGCTGGGAGGAAACATCTGGACGTTAGCAACGTGGTTGTCCTCTTCACCACTCATTAGGGAGCGAATGACAGAACAAGACATCGACCACGAACACCAATCACACGGGAGGCTGTTCCAATTTAACACGGAACCGGTTGACCAGAACTTGCCAGCCTTAACATTATTTTTATTTAAAAAGAAATGCAGTCAGAAATCTCCCACAATTCCAGGTACACATCGGCCAAGTACGGTCTTGAACCAGATGTTGGGGAATACTCCCATACATTACCCTGGCCCCTTCAAGACGGAAGTGAAAGTGAAAGTGAAGCCAAAGTGTAGCCAAAGTGAAACTGAAAGTGAATCCAAAGTGCAGCCAAAGTGAAAGTGGAAGCTAAAGTAAAACTGAAAGTAAAACTGAAAATGAAAGTGAAAGTGAAAGTGAAACTGAAAGTGAAAGTGAAAGTGAGGCCCAGGCCAAAGTCCCACCTGCAGCAGGGCCGGGTGCTCGGGCCACTCCTCCAGCCGCTGGTGCACGGCGGTCCTCAGCTGCTCCATGGCGGGCAGGCAGGCCCGGGCCTGGCTCATGTTGGGCTGCTGGTAGAAGTCGTAGGGCCCGTCTGTCTGCACCGTCAGCCCGCCCGGACCCTCGGAGCCCAGCACCGAGTGCTGCAGCACCGAGCCCAGGATCAGCTGACTGCCGGTGACCTGCTGGTCCATCTCAGAGTCTGGATTGGATACGACAGGAGAACAGATCAGGAAACCGCTAGTGAGCTAACCCTGGGGCCAGTTACCCCACACGGGTCTAGAGACCTGGGGTTCTGACCCGAGATAAGAACCATCGTAAAAATTAACGCAAGCCTAAAGCCTACAGGCAGAGACACGGGCTGGATTGATCTCAGATTAGATCAGATCAACTTTAGTCTCCAAAGCATTATAACAGATTTACTTTATGAATGAATATACATTTAAGTTCTAATATGGTTAAAGAATCCCAAACTATTATATTATGATGATTGGTGAGTGAGATTAGGTAAATACATTAATTGATTAAGGTTCCAACCAATCAGATGATAGAACACCATAAGCGTATCATAATTCCGACCTATCAGATGGTAGAAGCGTGACATCATGGGGGCAGCGATCTGATGGGAGGAGACCAGCGCCGTGATGTGGTCCTTGCTGTGATTGGCCGGCGGCGGGCTCTGGTACCATAGCGACTGAGCGAAGCCCAGACACAGGCGCTGGTGCACCTGTACCACCGTGTTCATGGCCGCCGGCGACAGGAAGTCGTCACCCGACGCCTCGTCGTTGGCCATCTCCTGTTCCTCTTCTTCTGTGTCCGTGGGGGCTTCCAGGGTGGGCTGCGATGTGATATCTGCAAAGTCCTGAGCACAGAGAACACCAAGGGGGCTTTTACTTTGAAATGGAAAGTGTGGTTTTGTTTTTTAAAATAGCAAACACAATACAGCGTAAGGTATTGGATGGTTCCAAGAACCAACGCAGAACCTCTTAGCTGTGAGGCAGCAGCGCAGCTAATGGTCAGCTTTAGCGGGTTAGCATGTAGCATGATGCTATCTTTAGCATAATCCTTGTGTGTAGCATGCAGCCATCATAAGCTTGCTGCTAAGATAATCAAACTACTAGTGTATAGCGTGCTGCTGACATTATTATTCTGCCATAGTAAGCATGCTGCTAGTGTGTAGCATGCTGCTATCATCAGCGTGCTGCTAGCATGATGCAAGCTGCTAACATTAGCATGCTTTTAGCGTGTAGCCTTCTGCTAACATTAGCATGCTGCTACATAAACGTGCTGCTAGCGTGTAGCCTGCTGCTAACATTAGCGTGCAGCTAGCCTGTATCATGCCGCTAACATTAGCGTGCTGCTAGCCTGTATCATGCTGCTAACATTAGCGTGCTGCTAGCCTGTATCATTCCGCTAACATTAGCGTGCTGCTAGCCTGTATCATGCTGCTAACATTAGCGTGCTGCTAGCCTGTATCATGCTGCTAACATTAGCATGCTGCTAGCACGTCACCTGCTGCCCCCATGAGCGTGCTGCTGTACCTTGTGGAAGCGGGGGAAGCTGCGTCTAAAGTCCTTCTCCTCCTGCTCCTCCTCCGTGAGGCCGTCTCCGTGCATGCGGCTGCGGTTGCGGTACAGGCTCGCCTCCTCCTTCTCCTTCTGCCGCTTCCGGGACTCCTCCTCGTCCCACGCGTTGACCAGCGCCTGAGGAGCACAAACACACCATGCTCATAGAAGTACTGCAGTAGTACACACTGCACCTCACTGTACGGTGACATTGGGGCCAGATTGGACTCATAAACCTCCGATTAGAGGCCCAGAGGGTGAGGGTTCCCCGTCTCTGGTCGGGAACAGCCTCCGGCCTCGGAGCCGAGGGGGGCCAACGAGGCTGATGTCAGTGTCCGTCTGATCATGTGTCGGTTTCTGATTGTATCCATGTGGTTTTTTTGGGGTAGTCACTAAATCAGCAGTAGACTACATTTCTTTTATGCACTTCCCCCCCCTTCTAATTCATGATACTGTCTGTTCTAGCGTGTTGACTGTGACTGGCGAATGTGTGTACGTCAATTATTGCACCCATCCACTCCTAACCATCCCCGGAGGTTTTTCTTGCCCTCTTGGGGAGCTAGGGTCGGGGAGGTGTCATACATATACGGCCTCTTAAGACCTTAAGACGGGGCCTGTGATTAAGGGCTGCACTAACACACTTGACCTACCTGGCAGATGTGTCTGAACAGGGCCAGGGTCTCGGGCTGCAGCCCCCCGGTGGTCAGGGCGTGGCACTGCACGTAGAGCAGAGCGTTGAGCAGCAGCGTGTTGGGGGGCGGGACCACGCGCTCCGCCGGAACCCCCTCCCTCGGCGGGGGGAGGAGCTTGTTCAGCGCCCGCAGCACGTCCAGGCACGCCCGCGAGCACAGGAAGTCGGCGCGCGCCAGGTAGGTGGGCAGGCGGGCCGAGGCGGAGGGGAAGGCCAGCAGGGCGCCGGTCAGCGTGCGCAGGCCCGGGGCCGCGCCCGCCGCCGCCGCCGCCGCCGCCGCCGCCGCCAGCAGCCGCATGCCGTGGCGGAGCGCCTGGATGCCGGAGCGCAGCGGGGCGACCACGTCGGGGTACAGCGGGTACTCCTCCTGCAGCCGCTGGGCGAAGCGCCGCTGGGAGCTCTGCCACACCGCCTCCTCCTTCAGCAGCCCTGCCACCCCGGGCCGGCCCCGCCCCGGGGCGGGGCCCGGGGCGGGGCCGGCCGCCGCCTTCAGAAGGCGTCCCAGCAGCGTCTGGATGGCGGCGGGCTGCCCGATGCTGCACAGGTAGTGCTGCAGGTCCTGGAAGAGACGGCCGTACTGCGGCTCGCGGGGACGGCACGCCTGCTTCCTGCTCAGCTCGCCGATCTGCTCCTTCACCTGCTGCATGCGGATCCACAGGTACCTGGGGGGGGGGCGGGTGCTTAGCAACACTCAGACAGGGCGGGGCCGACCACATCAACAGAGGGGCTGCTCCAGTCTGCTAGAGGTCCTGGGGCTCTGAGGTTTACTCCATTTATCTCGTTATGGACGTCTGAAATGACGACTGTTTTTCTCTGTTGAGTGACTAATTAGTTAATTACCCAGGCTTTGATCCAAGACGACAGAGTAAAGAGCAGCTACAAAAACTCGAAAGATTAAAATGCAGCAATTATTTCAGAACTAATCTGATAAACGTTGCAGAATGAAGTACTGAAAAGGAGGACAACGTTTGTTTTGACGTCAATCTCGTGTCACTTCAACTGTTCCCAGACCAGAAGCCTCCGTCTCTCAGTACCATGCTGTACCACTAGGGGTCTCTCCCTGGGTACCATGCTGTACCCCTCCGGGCCACCGGGGGGTCTCACCTGACGCGGGGATGCTGGAAGCCGTCGGTGGTGCTGCTCTCCTCCAGAGCCCCTCCTGTCAGCAGCTGGGAGGACAGACTCCGCCCACGCCACTCCTCCTGCAGCAAGGCCAGCTGGGAAATACAACAACAGACGTCAGACCGATGGACCAGCGAGAAACCCATCGATACAGGAGATACAGGAGATACAGGAGACCAGCGCTCTCTAAGTATAGAGAGACAGGCCAGGCCACACTGGACTGGTTAACTGGTCTTTCAGATAATGCCCAGATTAGATAAGGTGTGACAGAGAGATAAGACCTCATGGCTCCTCACGGGTCTAGACTGAGAACCCAGTCTAGACCCTAAAGGACCACCAGACCAGACCCTAAAGGACGGACCACCAGACCGGTCCCTAAAGGACCACCAGACCAGACCCTAAAGGACGGACCACCAGACCGGTCCCTAAAGGACCACCAGATCAGACCCTAAAGGACCACCAGATCAGACCCTAAAGGACCACCAGTCCGGTCCCTAAAGGACCACCAGACCAGACCCTAAAGGACGGACCACCAGACCGGTCCCTAAAGGACCACCAGACCAGACCCTAAAGGACGGACCACCAGACCGGTCCCTAAAGGACCACCAGACCAGACCTTAAAGGACCACCAGACCAGACCTTAAAGGACCACCAGTCCGGTCTCTAAAGGACCACCAGTCTGGTCCCTAAAGGACGGACCACCACACCAGTCGAGCCCACAGCCCTCACCTCCTCCTGGGCGTAGTTCAGCTTGTAGGCCCTCTTCACGGCCGGGTCGAAGATGGTCTGGGGGGTCCAGACCCGGATCTGCAGCAGGCCCATGTTGACCCAGAAGACCCCGGACTGGACCATGTGTTCCGGCCCCCCGGTCCGGCTCTGGAGGTACTGGTCCAGGCAGGCCAGGCAGGCCTCGGCCACGCCCTCGGGCAGCAGGCTGCGGGGCAGGGCGTCCTGCAGGGCGGCCTGGAGGTCCTGGGCGGGGCCGCGGGGGTCCCGGTCCTCCTGGACCAGCCCCTCGCAGCTCTCCATGTAGCCCTCCAGCAGCGGGGGGGGCAGTAGGTCCGCCATGCTCTGCAGCTGGCGGCGCAGGAGCACCCCCTGGAGACGCAGGTCCCCCGCTCTGAGGGGGGGGGGAGGGAGGGAGGAGGGAGGGGGGAGGGGGGGAGGAGAAAGGGAGGGAGGAGAGGGGGAGGTGGGGAAGACGGGAGGAGGAGAGAGGGAGGGGGGGAGGAGGGAAGGAGGAGAGAGGGAGGTGGGGAAGACGGGAGGAGGAGAGAGGGAGGGAGGGAGGAGGGAGGGGGAAGGGGGGAAAGGAGGGTGGGAAATAAGGAAGGGAGGGAGGGGGGAGGGAGGGAGGGAGGAGAGAGGGAGGGGGAGGTGGGGAAGACGATGGTTTTGATTTAATATCCAATTAAAACTTCCTTTATTTGTGAAAATTGTTCACAAATACAATTAAAACGATGTAACGAGGCCCTCTTCTACCCCCTGTGAACTTTATGTCTGTAGTGCGCTGCGTGTCTAGCATGTAGCATGTGTTTAGCGTGTAGCTTATCCGTGTTTCTGTAGCGCGTAGCATGTCTTGTAGCATGTAGATGGTATGTAGCTTGCCGTATGTCTGCAGCGGGTCTGTAGCAAGTAGCATGTCTGTACCGGTAGCATGTCCGTAGCGTGTCTTTCCTGGTAGCTCTCTGTAGAGTGTCAGTAGCGTGTAGCGTGTCCGTAGCATGTCTGTACTGGTAGCTCTCTGTAGAGTGTCAGTAGCGTGTAGCGTGTCCGTAGCGTGTCTGTACTGGTAGCTATCTGTATAGTGTCAGTAGCGTGTAGCGTGTCCGTAGCGTGTCTGTACTGGTAGCTATCTGTAGAGTGTCAGTAGCGTGTAGCGTGTCTGTACTGGTAGCTATCTGTACCATGCCAGTAGCGTGTAGCGTGTCTGCGGCCTCACCTGAACTCGGCGAGCGCGGGCAGCGCCATGTTGTCCCAGAGGACGGCGTTGGCGTCCGTCAGCTGCTGCAGCCGCTCCCGCCACTCGCCCAGCGACACGTGGGAGGAGCCTAGCAGCGCCGCGCACGACGGGTCCCAGCCCGGCCGCGCCTCGCCGCAGCTCAGCACTCCCAGCATGCACCGGGACCACACCGCCTTGCTCAGCGCCGCCGGGCCCTGGGGGGGGGGGGGGGAGACGGTTTAAAACCCTTACTAGCAGTGCCAGGCTCAAAGGGGCGTGGCAGGCCGTCGTCAAAAGGCCCCGCCCCCGAGACCCTAAAGGACTGAGATGAGAAGGAACCCAAACCCAGAGGAACCTGGAGGGGGAACCTTGAGGAGGAACCTTTAGGAGGAAGCTTAAGGAGAAACCTCGAGGAGGAACCTTGAAAAGGAACCTTTAGGAGGAACCTTAAGGAGGACGCTTGAGGTGGAACCTTGAGGGCGAACCTTGAGGGGGAACCTTGAGGAGGAACCCAGAAGAGGGATCCCTCCTTCTTGTTATGTACAGAGTATAAGAAATACATAACAGGATATATCATCGGAACCGATAACAGGATACTCACCACGGTGTCGGCGCGGTGCTGTTTGATTGGCTCGCGGACCTCGGGACTCAGAGGGTTCCACTTGAGCCAGCGGTCGGGGTCGGAGGTCACACTGCTGTTCCACAGCGCAGCCAGGGCCTCGGAGAGCAGCTCACACCACACGAACTGCAGCTCCTCCGCAGGCTGGGAGGGGTAAGGGCAACCGGCGGTCAGGATTCAGTCGCTCTCTGCCGCCGAATTCAGACCCGCGCTAAATCCTGCGTTTCACTTGTACTGACCCGGTCGCTGGTGAGCAGGAACCACAGCGGCTGCAGCTGGCTCAGGTTCATTGGGGTGGACTGCAGGCAGAACCTCAGGTGACGAGACAGCTCCTGACGGAGGCCCTCCTCCACCTCCGGCTCCCTGGGGACAGAGGCCGCACGTTTGATTCCGCTGACACATGATATATATCACATGACTTCATTAAGAGGTACTGATATCAGAGGGCGTTCTAAACACTAAAATTCTATAGTATATATATATAGTATAGTACAATATAGTGTGGTACAATATTTATTACCCGTGTCAGAGTGAGCTGCAGCAGGTTGGTACTGAGGCTAGTATATGTAGTTTAGAATAAAATATAATATGTAGTATAGTATATATAGTATAGTTTATATAGTAGAGTGTATTATAGTATATATAGTATAGTGTATCATAGTGTATATATAGTTCACCCCTGTGTCAGAGCGAGTTGCAGCAGGTCCGTGCCGAGGCTATAATATATATTATTAGTATATAGTATATATAGTATAGTGTGTATAGTTTAGTGTGTGTATAGTGTAGTATAGTGTAGTTTACCCCTGAGTCAGGGCCAGCTGCAGCAGGTCGGTGCTGAGGCTAGTATATATATTATTAGTATAGTATATATAGTATAGTGTGTATAGTATAGTATAGTATAGTGCAGTATAGTGTAGTATAGTGTAGTATAGTACAGTATAGTGCAGTATAGTGTAGTATAGTTTACCCCTGAGTCAGGGCCAGCTGCAGCAGGTCGGTGCTCAGCCTCAGCTGGTTGAGGACGGCCAGCTCCTCCATCAGGGGCCACAGCTGGGCCCTCCTCTGGAGCTGCTGCAGGAGCTCCCTGCTGGGGAGAGGAGCGTCACCTCCTTCTGCTGCTCCTCCTCGGCCCAGCTCCTCCGGCCGCGCCTCCAGGAGCCCGTGGGACGACATGAGGCGGTACTGCTTCTCCACGCAGGAGTGGAGCTTATCTAGCACCCCTAGAGGAGTAGGAGCAGGAGGAGGAGGAGGAGAAGGAGGAGGAGGAGGAGGAAGAGAACCATGAGGGGAGGAGAAGGAGGAGGAGGAGGAGGAGGAAGAGAACCATGAGGGGAGAAGAAGGAGGAGAAAGAGAAAGAATATGTGAGGAGGAGAAGGTAGAGAGAGGATGAGAAGGAGGGGAGAGAATTTAGGGTGTGGAGGAGGAGGGAGAGAAGTAGAAGGAGGGCGAAGAGGAGGAGGAGGAATGAAGAGGAAGAGGAGGAGGAGGAGGGGAGAGGGGCAGGGTTAGGTGACAGTGAACCACGGGGGGGTCTGGGACAGAGCGGTGAGGGGGTGTGATGTCAGGGGGCTCTGTACCGGTGTTCTGGGCCTCCAGCTGGTTGTTGGCCAGCAGCACCAGGCCCCAGGCTTCCAGCAGGCTCTCCTTGGTGTCCAGGCCCAGCGAGGCGCCCTGCAGGCGGGTGAGCTCACACCTCTGTAGGGGGGCGCCCCCGTCCAGTCGCAGCTCGCTCACGTCCAGCGCCTGACTCAGCACCCGCAGGCGTGACGCACAGTCCGCCACCGACTCCAGCTGAGGGGGGGGGGCGCAGAGGGAGGAGAGGGTTTGAATCCCAGTTCTCCCATTCTAAAAACCGTTTTAGAATTATCTTCAAGATCAACATAAACAGATTGATAATACACGTAATTAGATAAACAAAACATCCAATCGATGATTCGCTTCAACCCCAGCCGGCTTTTATCGCTAACGGCTACTGGTTCAGTATTCAAAATGGCCGACAATCTCCGGTGTACAGGAAGTGATGTCACCGCGACATCATCCACAGCAGCTCCAGATCATCTAACCCCGGACCCCCGGCTAGAGTCCGGCGGGGGGGGTAGGGGATGGATCAGATTGACCCCCTGACCTTGAACGGCAGCGCTTTGCCCAGGATCTTCTGGATGCCCTTCAGGGCGGTCGTCATGGAGACGGGCGTGGAGAGGACCGTCTGGATGGCGGCGGCCACCGTGTTCAGCTCCTGGAGACCCCTGCGGACACAGACCGGCCAATCAGAGGCCAGCAGGGTCCAAAACGAACACTCGCCACTCGCCAATTACGCGTAGATTTTGTCTCTGGCTGGTAAATTTTTAAGACCACTCGCCACTCTGGCGAGTTATTATTTTTTTTACCGGCGAAAATTTAATTTTTCGTTACTGGAGGAGAACGACGCTGGTATCTGCTAGTTTCCTGACAGAGTAATGTGTCTTTTCAGCAGAGACGATCTTTTGGCACGTAAGCGCGTGATGCCACCATTCAGCGTACCCATTGGTGTTGTTTGGCGCGCCCAGTAGAACTGCTAGTTTCCTGACAGAGTAACGTGTCTTTCCAGCAGAGTTCTCCAAGTACGTCTCGCTGCGGCCTGCGGGAAGGCGGGGCGTGACATCACGCCCCGCCCACATCACGGGCGAGTGCATTCTGGGATTGTTTGCGCCCGAATATATTAATAATATTTTAACGGTAAATTACGTATATATATATATATATATAAAACGGGTGGCATAAATCAAGCGATCTGATTGGTTCCTAACTGTTGTATATTGAGCGTATAGTTGTCTGAACTGAGTGAAGTGAGTTGTCGTTCTGAGTTATCAATATTATGGCTTCGTTCGCTCGTTATCAAATGGAAACCATCCATCGTAACGTTACAACTTACTCCCTGTGATAAAATAATGTATAGACTGTGTGCTAGACCGATCTAACGGGGTCATCCCTATGTTCCCCGCTTTGTATGTGACCGGTGTTTTTCGTAGGTGGAATCCGGAAGAATGAATATTAGGGTTACGGTTATGGTTAGGATGAGGGTTATGGTTAGGGTGAGGGTTACGGTTATGGTTATGGTTAGGGTTAGGAGTCAGCGTGTGAGTTTGCCTGACAGGCTGTCTGTCCAATCCTAGCGCTTGAGGCGGAACTTTTTCCGGATTCCACCTACGAAAAAACGCGACCGGGGAACATAGTTTACGCTCCCGATCTAACTCTAACTACTACCACAGGTAACTCTCTCGTTACCTGTGGAGAAATGTTGGGAACAGACCTCGCTATGAGTAGTCGAAAAAAGAACTTTCACTTAAGTCATGTCTTTGAATACTTTGTCCACCACTGGTCAGATATTCATGTTTATATAGGGCTGTTGCAGTCTGGTTGAGCTAAAATCAGAAACAGTGATTCATATTTTAACATACATTGCTACTAGTATAAGTGCATATACTATTAAAATATTGATTGAGAAATGCATATTAGACCCAAATGACATGTTAAATAATACTGATAGCAATTCACAACACTTAAAAGCAATTTTTATTTGGTTGGCTGGTAAAATATCTGCCTGGCTGGTAAAAAATTTCACTTACCAGCCAGCCTGGCTGGTAAGTGAAAAAGTTAGTTTTGGACCCTGGAGGCCAGCGATGCTCCAATAGGGGGATGGGGATCTGGCAACCCTCTTAACAGCGAATACCAACTGATAATGTTGTGGTGGCGTTGATGTGAGATGTATGTTAGCATTAGCTCCATGAGGAGAGATTTAGGGGTGTTGATGTTAGCTGTATATTAGCATTAGGGGTGTTGATACTAGCTGTATGTTAGCATTAGCTCCATGAGGAGAGATTTGGGGTGTTGATATTAGCTGTATGTTAGCATTAGCTCCATGAGAATAGATGGGGGGTTGTTGATATTAGCTGTATGTTAGCATTAGCTCCATGAGCAGGGATCGGGGGTGTTGATGTTAGCTGTATGTTAGCATTAGCTCCATGAGCAGGGATCGGGGGTGTTGATGTTAGCTGTATGTTAGCATTAGCTCCATGAGCAGGGATCGGGGGTGTTGATACTAGCTGTATGTTAGCATTAGCTCCATGAGCAGGGATCGGGGGTGTTGATACTAGCTGTATGTTAGCATTAGCTCCATGAGAATAGATGGGGGGTTGTTGATATTAGCTGTATGTTAGCATTAGCTCCATGAGGAGGGATCGGGGGTGTTGATGTTAGCTGTATGTTAGCATTAGCTCCATGAGCAGGGATCGGGGGTGTTGATGTTAGCTGTATGTTAGCATTAGCTCCATGAGCAGGGATCGGGGGTGTTGATGTTAGCTGTATGTTAGCATTAGCTCCATGAGCAGGGATCGGGGGTGTTGATGTTAGCTGTATGTTAGCATTAGCTCCATGAGCAGGGATCGGGGGTGTTGATGTTAGCTGTATGTTAGCATTAGCTCCATGAGCAGGGATCGGGGGTGTTGATGTTAGCTGTATGTTAGCATTAGCTCCATGAGCAGGGGTCGGGGGTGTTGATACTAGCTGTATGTTAGCATTAGCTCCATGAGCAGGGATCGGGGGTGTTGATGTTAGCTGTATGTTAGCATTAGCTCCATGAGGAGGGATCGGTGGTGTTGATGTTAGCTGTATGTTAGCATTAGCTCCATGAGCAGGGATCGGGGGTGTTGATGTTAGCTGTATGTTAGCATTAGCTCCATGAGCAGGGATCGGGGGTGTTGATGTTAGCTGTATGTTAGCATTAGCTCCATGAGCAGGGATCGGGGGTGTTGATGTTAGCTGTATGTTAGCATTAGCTCCATGAGCAGGGGTCGGGGGTGTTGATACTAGCTGTATGTTAGCATTAGCTCCATGAGCAGGGATCGGGGGTGTTGATGTTAGCTGTATGTTAGCATTAGCTCCATGAGGAGGGATCGGGGGTGTTGATGTTAGCTGTATGTTAGCATTAGCTCCATGAGCAGGGATCGGGGGTGTTGATGTTAGCTGTATGTTAGCATTAGCTCCATGAGGAGGGATCGGTGGTGTTGATGTTAGCTGTATGTTAGCATTAGCTCCATGAGCAGGGATCGGGGGTGTTGATGTTAGCTGTATGTTAGCATTAGCTCCATGAGCAGGGATCGGGGGTCTTACTGGAAGTCGTTCAGGCCGTCCCCCAGCAGCAGTTGGGGCAGCCGCAGGATGAGGTGCTTGTGGATCCACTGCCAGTGGAGCGACAGCACCGACACGCCCTGGGAGTCCGCCGCCAGCGTGTTGCACACGTCCCAGAACCGGTCCCGCCACTGCAGCTGCTGCAGGATCTGATGGGAGACACACACACAGACACACACACACACACACACACACAGACACAGACAGAGACACACACACACACACACACACACACAGAGACAAAGACACACGTACACACAGACACACACACACGTACACATACAGACACAGACACATGTACACACACACACACACACACACACACACACACACACACACAAACACAGAGACAAAGACACACGTACACACACAGACACACACGTACACATACAGACACAGACACATGTACACACACACAGACAGAGACAGACACATACACACACACACACACACACACACAGACACATACACACACACACACAGACAGAGATACACAGACATGTACACACACACACGCACACACATATATAAGAAACCGATTCCTCAACACTTAAATGTTTGCAGGTGGGGTCTGAGGGGTCTGTGGGGTCTGAGGGGGTCTGAGGGGTCTGTGGGGTCTGAGGGGTCTGAGGGGGTCTGAGGGGTCTGTGGGGTCTGAGGGGTCTGTGGGGGTCTGAGGGGTCTGTGGGGGTCTGAGGGGGTCTGTGGGGGTCGTACCTCGAACATGATGTGGTCTGAGATGTAGGGCTGTCCGGTCTGGATGGCCTGCAGCGTGAAGACGTCCCAGAGGTCGAAGAACGTCCGCAGGTGCATGAGGACGGGGTGGGGCAGGTGGCCGATGTCCACCGAGCCTGGGGACGGACACACACACTAGGACTACAACTCCCAGAATACACCTGGGGTCACCAAAACCTGAACTCTTGTCTGAGAACGTTCAAGTTACAAACTGTGTTTTGAGCAGGCTTTGCTGCTGTGTGTTTTAAACATATATGCATATTTTGTGATATTTGCCAATGTTTATTTCCTGATAGTGTACCACTGCTGTGGGTGCGTATGGTACCTTTACTGAAGGCCGTGGCGATCCTCAGGGCACAGTTCTGGGCTGAGAGGCTGATGGCGCAGGTGCAGATGACCGACCGCTCCTCCCGGTCCATCATCAGGACCACCCTGGAACCCCGGAGAACACGCCGGGTTAAACACCGCTCAGAGAACACGCCGGGGTTAAACACCGCTCAGAGACACGCCCGGGTAAAACACCGGACAGAGACACGCCCGGGTTAAACCCCGCTCAGAGAACACGCCCGGGTTAAACACCGCTCAGAGACACGCCCGGGTTAAACACCGCTCAGAGACACGCTCGGGTTAAACACCGCTCAGAGACACGTCCGGGTTAAACACCGCTCAGAGAACACGCCCGGGTTAAACACCGCTCAGAGACACGCCCGGGTTAAACACCGCTCAGAGACACGTCCGGGTTAAACACCGCTCAGAGACACGCCCGGGTTAAACGCCGCTCAGAGACACGCCCGGGTTAAACACCGCCCAGAGACACGCCCGGGTTAAACACCGCTCAGAGACACGCCCGGGTTAAACACCGCCCAGAGACACGTCCGGGTTAAACACCGCTCAGAGAACACGCCCGGGTTAAACACCGCTCAGAGACACGCCCGGGTTAAACACCGCTCAGAGAACACGCCCGGTACACATCCTCTCTAAAGCCCAGTCCTTTAGTGGTTAAACCGACAGTAGCACTAAGGACTCCTGGATAGGCTAGTGGTTAGTACGAGGCCCAGCCAAAGGGTTCTGGGTTCGATTCCCCAAAGTCTCTTCAGTCTACCTGTAGGCTTCCTAGAGCAAGAAGCCCCCTGACCCCTACCTGCTCATTAATGGCTGTACTGTTTAACCAAGTGGGGCCCAAATTATCTAACTACACAAAAAATGCTAAACATATATTCTGAATATAGTCTTGAAAACGTTGGTCACCGTTTCTATTTTTTTTATTATTTATTGATTTTGGAATGTCACGCGACCTGTTGAACTCCAGGTGTGTGATCTCCAGGTGTGTGATCTCCATGTGTGTGATCTCCAGGTGTGTTTTCTCCAGGTGTGTGATCACCAGGTGTGTGGTCTCCAGGTGTGTGATCACCAGGTGTGTTTTCTCCAGGTGTGTGATCACCAGGTGTGTTTTCTCCAGGTGTGTGATCTCCAGGTGTGTGGTCTCCAGGTGTGTTTTCTCCAGGTGTGTGATCTCCAGGTGTGTTTTCTCCAGGTGTGTGATCACCAGGTGTGTGATCTCCAGGTGTGTTTTCTCCAGGTGTGTGATCACCAGGTGTGTGGTCTCCAGGTGTGTGATCACCAGGTGTGCGGGGGGCTCACCTGTTGGCCACAGCGTTGAGCGCCTCCAGGAACTCCAGGTAGCGCTCCTCGTCCTCAAAGTTACACTTGTTGGCCAGGATGTCCAGGTACTGCTTGTTCCAGCGCATGTCCACCAGGATGCGGTACTCGTCTGGGGGTCAGAGGTCAGGGGTCAGGAGGACTAGCTGTGTGTGTGTGTGTGTGCGGGTAGTTAGCCTATATCTATGATTATATGTCTCTGTGTTCATTGGTCAGCTCACCTTCTGTGTTTCTGTATGTTTTTTCTAATTTGTGCAACCACACTCTCTCGATTGCCCAAGACTAATTTCTCTACCTAAGATAAATTAAAGGCTCATCTTATCTTATCTCTTAGCTAACAGTCGCTAAACACACGGTACTCCTCTGAGAATCCAGGTAGGGGGAAGTGGGAGGGGCCTGAATAATCTTAAGATATGAGTAGGTGGGAGGAGCCTGTGTCGAGTTGGAGGAGCCGGTGTCAGATAAAGTGGGAGGAGCCTGATCATGCGTGGGAGGCGCCTGATCGTGGGTGGGAGGAGCCTGTGTCAGATAAAGTGGGAGGAGCCCGACCCTGGGTGAGAGGAGCCTGTGTCAGATAAAGTGGGAGGGGCCAGACCATGAGTGGGAGGAGCCTGTGGGCCTACCTGTGCTGTGAGGCTGCAGTAGCTCGGCCAGGGACCGCCCCTTGGCCGTCAGCTTGCTGCTGAACACCGCCTTCAGGGCGCGGTTCCCCGCCTCCACCTGCACCAGGGCGGGGTCTGAAACCGAGGGGGGGGGGGATACATTAATATATATACATATACATCTCTAAAGAAGTAAAGATAGGTAAATAATAAGTAATTATAGTATATAATGCGTAGAGGTAGGTTAATAATAAATAGCTAGAGTATATAATAAGTACAGATAGTGTAGTAATAAGTAGAGATAGTGTAGTAATAAGTAGTTAAGAGTATATAATAAGTACAGATAGTGTAGTAATAAGTAGAGATAGTACATAACAAGTAGAGGTATCGTACCGGGGGCGTGTTTGTAGTGCTTCCCCAGGTGGGTGAGCCAGTTGGAGTTATAGTATATAATAAGTAGAGATAGTGTAGTAATAGTATATATGAAGTAGAGATAGTGTAGTAATAGTATATATGAAGTAGAGATAGTGTAGTAATAGTATGTATGAAGTACCGGGGGCGTGTTTGTAGTGCTTCCCCAGGTGGGTGAGCCAGTTGGAGTTATAGTATATAATAAGTAGAGATAGTGTAGTAATAGTATATATGAAGTAGAGATAGTGTAGTAATAGTATATATGAAGTAGAGATAGTGTAGTAATAGTATGTATGAAGTACCGGGGGCGTGTTTGTAGTGCTTCCCCAGGTGGGTGAGCCAGTTGGAGTTATAGTATATAATAAGTAGAGATAGTGTAGTAATAGTATATATGAAGTACCGGGGGCGTGTTTGTAGTGCTTCCCCAGGTGGGTGAGCCAGTTGGATCGCAGCCCCCAGTCCCCGTGCGAGGCGCGCTCTGTCAGCAGCCGCACGGCGCTGGGGATGAGCCGCAGGGCGTCGCCGTCCTCCAGGTCCACCACGCCCCCGCAGAACACCTGGCCCTCGAAGGCCCCGCCCCCCCCGGCCCCGCCCTGCAGCGCCCTCTGCAGGTCGCTCAGGCTCAGAGGCCGCGTCCTGGGACACACACACACACACACACACACACACGGAGGATCAGGGATCAGGGTCAGGGTTTAGGGTAAGCCTCAGGGTCAGGGGTCAGGGTTAGGGGTCACGATTAGGGTAAGCCTCAGGGTCAGGGTAAGCCTCAGGGTCAGGGGTCAGGGGTCAGGGTTAGGGGTCAGGGTCAGGGGTCAGGATTAGGGGAAGCATCAAGGTCAGGGTTAGGGTTAGGGGTCAGGGTTAGGGGTCAGGGCTCCTCACCGTTTGCCCTGCAGGCTGAGGGTGTTGAGGCAGAAGGAGAGCACCTGTCCGTCGCGGAGCACGGCGGAGAAGCAGGCGTCCTCCGTGGAGCTGAGCGCCGAGGGGAAGCCGTCGGGCCACACCCCCGCACACAGCAGCCCCGCCCCCCAGTCCTCAGAGTCCAGGATGGCCAGGTGCTGCTCGATCACCCGCTGGGCCAGCTGGGGGAGAGAGAGAGGGTCGGGGGGGGGGGAGAGAGAGAGGGTTAGGGGGAGAGAGAATGAGTTAGGGGGGAGAGAGAGAGGGTTAGGGGGGAGAGAAAGAGGGTTAGGGGGGGGAGAGAGAGAGGGTTAGGGGGAGAGAGAGAGGGTTAGGGGGAGAGATAGGGTTAGGGGGGAGAGAGAGGGTTGGGGGAGAGTGAGAGAGGGTTAGGGGGGAGAGAGAGAGGGTTGGGGGGAGAGTGAGAGAGGGTTAGGGGTGAGAGAGAGAGGGTTAGGGGGGAGAGAGAGAGAGGGTTAGGGGGGAGAGAGGGTTCGGGGGGGAGAGAGGGTTAGGGGGGAGAGAGGGTTCGGGGGGGAGAGAGGGTTAGGGGGGAGAGAGAGAGAGAGTTACACCCTGAGCTGGGGGGAGGACTGGGCACCGAGGATCAGCTCTATCTGGGCTCTACTGTATCTGGGCTCTGTCTCTTACCCTCTGGCTCTATCAGCTCTGTCTCTTACCCTCTGAATCTATAGTTTCTCGGTTTCTCTTACCCTCTGGCTGGCCGGGCTGCGCTGGCAGAGGGAGTAGGCGGCTCCGCAGGCGTACTGCAGGGCGCTGGGCAGGTCCACGCCGCGCTGCAGCTGGCTGCCCAGCAGGGCGGCGCCGGAGAGCAGCGTGGCCACCGAGGAGGTCGGGGAGTCTGGGGAGAAGAAGACCGGTTGGCCTTATAGGTAGCTACATGATAGCCCGTGGCTAGCTGGTAGCCACATGCTAGCCCGTGGCTAGCTGGTAGCCACAGGCTAGTCCCTGCTAGCATCCGACACACCGATGACATAGTAAATATCATGTAGAAAGAACTAGCAAGACTGAGGAGAGCTATTCAGTCTATTTGATAGTCGGACTAATGAATAGAATGAAAAGTCTTCATACTAAACATGGTGTAATGTTTGACCTGTTTGATGAGACGTCTGGTATTCAAACATTTACCTTTAGCGCATTTAGCATTTGTCAGAAGAAACAGTAATCCTAATGATTATATTAATGAGTGGTACCCCAGATGGCGGTCTTGATGCCCTTGTGGATCTCCACCAGCAGGTCGCACACGCAGTCGCCCAGCACCCCGGCCGTGTGCAGCAGGCTCTTGATGTCCAGCAGGTCCCAGCAGACCCCCTCGTGCTCCCCCGGGACGTAGATCTCCACGCCCCGGTTCCTCATGGCCCGAGAGATCTCCCCGTGGGACGGGTCCATGGTGAGGAACAACCTAAAGAAACACCGTTTATAAGTCATACCTCCACATGTTCCTGACATGTTATAACCAAACATGTTTCTGACATGTTAAAACCAAACATGTTCCTGACATGTTATAACCAAACGTGTTTCGACTCCACATGTTCCTACAATGTTATAACCAAACATGTTTCTGACTAGTTATAACTCCACATGTTTCTGACATGTTATAACTCCACATGTTCCTGACAAGTTATAACCAAACATGTTTCTAACTAGTTATAACTCCACATGTTCCTGACATGTTATAACCAAACATGTTTCTGACATGTTAAAACCAAACATGTTTCTGACTAGTTATAACTCCACATGTTTCTGACATGTTATAACTCCACATGTTTCTGACATGTTATAACTCCACATGTTTCTGCCATGTTCTCACTAACCATGTTAAAACTAAACATGTTTTCACTAAACATGTTTCTGACATGTTATAACTAAACATGTTTCTGACATGTTATAACTCCACATGTTTCTGACATGTTATAACTCCACATGTTTCTGACATGTTATAACTCCACATGTTTCTGACATGTTATAACTGTTATAACTGGCTCCTCACCTGAAGTTGGGGTGGGGCGTGACCTTGGGCGTGGTCCCGTCGATGACGCCCCTCTCGTTGATGGTCAGGCAGCCCCCGGGCTCCAGCAGGGCGTTGAGGCGGTCCAGCACCGACGGGCTGCACAACACAACAGAAGACAACACAACACGGTGAACGCAAAGCAACACAACACAACACAGTGAACGCAAAACACAACGTGAACGCACAACACAACACGCTGAACGAACACCACAACAGCACGGTGAACGCACAACACAACCTGAACTCACAACACAACACATGAAGGCACAACACAACAATACGGTGAACGCACAACACAACACGGTGAACGCACACCACAACACAACACGGTGAACGCACAACACAACACGGTGAACGCACACCACAACACAACACGGTGAACGCACAACACAACACAACATGGTGAACGCACAGCACAACACAACACCACAACACAACACAACACCGTGAACGCACACCACACCACAACACCACAAAACACTGAACGTTGACCGGCTGCCAGGGTTGACTCCGCCGTCGGTGTGTGAAAGTATTAATGCGTATATGAATGGGTGAATGTGAGGCAGTATCGTGCAGCGCTTTGAGCCGCTGGTTGGCACAGCGCTGTATAAATGCCCTTCATTCACCAACTGGCTACAAGGATGAGACCCTCAGAGGCAAGGACGGACAGGAAGTGAGGGGGGGGGGGGGGGGGGGGGGGGTGGGGGGGGGGGACTTCCTGGGGGGCTACCTGCAGAAGTTGACGTTGTCCATGAGCAGCCAGTCTCCGGCGGTGAGTGCCTGCACCAGCATGCCGTCCAGCCACTCGAAGCCCCCGTTGGTCCAGCCGTCCTCCAGCTGGGCCAGCCGCTCCTTCAGCAGCGTGAACTCCATCTGCAGCTTGGACATGTCTGGGGCGCAGGGGTCACAGGTCAGCGAGGGGTCACAGGGGTCAGAGAGGGGCCAGCGGGGACCAGGGTCCTCACAACAGCACGTCAAGAGCTTGGTGTTGAGCTACTGAGGTAGGTAGCATGTATCGGCATGTTAGCATGTAGCACTATGTGTGCAGCGATTACCTACTAGCATGTAACAAGTAACGGATACCTGGGGGGTCCTTGAGCTTGGTGTTGAGCTACTGTTAGCATGTAGCGTTAGCATGTAGCGTTAGCGTTCAAGCGGCTACCTTTGAAGACCTTGAGCCTGGCGTTGAGCTACTGTTAGCATGTAGCGTTAGCGTGCTAGCGGCTACCTGTGTAGACCTTGAGCTTGGTGTTGAGCTTCTGTTAGCATGTTATAACTTCTGTTAGCATGTAGCATTAGCGTGCTAGCGGCTACCTGTGAAGACCTTGAGCCTGGTGTTGAGCTACTGTTAGCATGTAGCGTTAGCATGCTAGCGGCTACCTGTGAAGACCTTGAGCCTGGTGTTGAGCTACTGCAGTGGTATTCACTATTTTTTTCAGGAGAGCCATTTTTACCGCAAAGTATCAAAAGCTATAAATCCAGTCATAAATAAGTACGCCTGCTTAATAATATGTCCTCCCTGAAGCAGTGTTTCCCACAGAATTTTGTGAAACTGTGGAGGGAACCCGGTCCTTAGCGGGGTCCGGGGGCATGCTCCCCCGGAAGAAAATTTGGTACCTTTTAACCTGGAATGCATCAATCTGGTGCACTTTGAGAGGAAAATTAAGACTTGTGTGACTGTGTGCTATTTTCTGGAATAATGTGGAGACACTGGGTCACATAACATGGAAGCTATTGAAGAATAAGTTAATAAGAATAAGTCCATCCAAAGAGCACATTCTCTCTTGTTATGCAGGAAAACCGCCAATCTGGCAACCCCGCTGTCAGCGTAGAGCCGAGCAAGTTTAAAAATATTTTCTAGACAAGGCTATATTTCCACCTTTAAAGCCGCTGTTGATTTATTTTTTAAATAATTGTTTGTATTGTTTTTTTAAATATCTGTATTCACTGCATGATCATATCACTGTATATTTTTACCGCCATGCGAGCCGCAAATAGAGGCTTGGCGAGCCGCATGTGGCTTGCAAGCCGCGCAATGAGTAATCCTGAGCTACTGTTAGCATGTAGCGTTAGCGTGCTAGCGGCTACCTGTGTAGACCTTGAGCTTGGTGTTGAGCTTCTGTTAGCATGTAGCATTAGCGTGCTAGCGGCTACCTGTGAAGACCTTGAGCCTGGTGTTGAGCTACTGTTAGCATGTAGCGTTAGCGTGCTAGCGGCTACCTGTGAAGACCTTGAGCCTGGTGTTGAGCTACTGTTAGCATGTAGCGTTAGCGTGCTAGCGGCTACCTGTGAAGACCTCGAGCTTGGTGTTGAGCTTCTGTTAGCTTCTGTTAGCATGTGGCGTTAGCGTGCTAGCGGCTACCTGTGAAGACCTTGAGCCTGGTGTTGAGTTACTGTTAGCATGTAGCATTAGCGTGCTAGCGGCTACCTGTGAAGACCTTGAGCCTGGTGTTGAGCTACTGTTAGCATGTAGCGTTAGCGTGCTAGCGGCTACCTGTGAAGACCTTGAGCCTGGTGTTGAGCTACTGTTAGCATGTAGCGTTAGCGTGCTAGCGGCTACCTGTGAAGACCTCGAGCTTGGTGTTGAGCTTCTGTTAGCTTCTGTTAGCATGTAGCGTTAGCTTGCTAGCGGCTACCTGTGAAGACCTTGAGCCTGGTGTTGAGTTACTGTTAGCATGTAGCATTAGCGTGCTAGCGGCTACCTGTGAAGACCTTGAGCTTGGTGTTGAGCTTCTGCAGGAGCAGGATGATGACCTCCAGCTTGTTGAGGGCCTCCGCCGTGACCACGCCCCCGGAGCGCTCTAGCCCCGCCTCCTTCAGCCAGCGGCGGAACAGCCCCCAGGTCTTCAGCAGGAACTCCGTGTCCTGCACGCCCACGTCCAGCGACATCAGGCCCCGCCGCGTCACCATGGCAACCACGTAGTCCACGTTCTCCAGCACCTGCTGCCAAGGCCGCATGATGTCCACCTGGTAGGGAAGGGGGGGGGGGGGTTAGCACCGGGCTAGCATCAGCGCTAGCCCTAGCATCAGTGCTAGCATCAGCGCTAGCCCTAGGGTTGGTCCTAGCATCAGCGCTAGCATCAGCGCTAGCCCTAGCATCAGCGCTAGCATCAGCGCTAGCCCTAGCATCAGCACAAGCGTTAGGTCTAGCCCAAAGGGGTGGTCTGAGCATCTGCACTAGCATCAGTGCTAGCCCTAGCATTAGCGCTTGCATCAGCACTAGCATCAGCGCTAGCCCTAGCATCAGCGCTTGCATCAGCCCTAGCATCAGCGCTAGCCCTAGCATCAGCACAAGCGTTAGGTCTAGCCCTAGGGTTGGTCCTAGCATCAGCACTAGCATCAGCGCTAGCCCTAGCATCAGCGCTAGCATCAGCGCTAGCCCTAGCATCAGCACAAGCGTTAGGTCTAGCCCAAGGGGTGGTCCGAGCATCTGCACTAGCATCAGCGCTAGCCCTAGCATCAGCGCTTGCATCAGCACTAGCATCAGCGCTAGCCCTAGCATCAGCGCTTGCATCAGCCCTAGCATCAGCGCTAGCCCTAGCATCAGCACAAGCGTTAGGTCTAGCCCTAGGGTTGGTCCTAGCATCAGCGCTAGCCCTAGCATCAGCGCTAGCATCAGCGCTAGCCCTAGCATCAGCACAAGCGTTAGGTCTAGCCCAAGGGGTGGTCCGAGCATCTGCACTAGCATCAGCGCTAGCCCTAGCATCAGCGCTTGCATCAGCCCTAGCATCAGTGCTAGCCCTAGCATCAGCGCTAGCCCTAGCATCAGTGCTAGCCCTAGCATCAGCACTAAGTGCCAGGACGTACAACATACACTAAGTGCGTAGGAGGGGTGCGGGTCCGGGCCTCACCTGCTCGAAGCCGCCCAGCAGCTCGGTGGTGTCCATGGCGCTGTTCATGGCCATGACGCGCAGCCGGTGGCCGGTGAGCAGGGCCAGCAGACGCACCAGGCTGGTCTTGCCGCTGGCGGTGGGGCCGACCAGCACCGACATCCAGCCCATCTCCACGCACTTCATCAGGGACTCCAGGGGCCGCAGCGCCTGGTGCGTGATGGACAGGGGCGGGTCCAGGGTGACCGGGGCCCCCCCGCTGCGCTGGAGGACCGAGAAGCCCACCTGGGGGGCGGGGGGGGGAGGTTCTCAATAGGAATCCATATGTTGGAGATTCAGTCAATGATAATGTAGCATAGCAGGCTACGTCTTAGTTAATGATAATGTAGCTTAGCATAGCAGGCTACGTCTTAGTTAATGACAATGTAGCGTAGCATAGCAGGCTACGTTTTAGTTAATGATAATGTAGCGTAGCATAGCAGGCTACGTATTAGTTAATGATAATGTAGCTTAGCATAGCAGGCTACGTCTTAGTTAATGATAATGTAGCTTAGCATAGCAGGCTACGTCTTAGTTAATGACAATGTAGCATAGCAGGCTACGTCTTAGTTAATGATAATGTAGCGTAGCATAGCAGGCTACGTTTTAGTTAATGATAATGTAGCGTAGCATAGCAGGCTACGTCTTAGTTAATGATAATGTAGCTTAGCATAGCAGGCTACGTCTTAGTTAATGATAATGTAGCTTAGCATAGCAGGCTACGTCTTAGTTAATGATAATGTAGCGTAGCATAGCAGGCTAAGTTTTAGTTAATGATAATGTAGCGTAGCATAGCAGGCTACGTCTTAGTTAATGATAATGTAGCTTAGCATAGCAGACTACGTCTTAGTTAATGATAATGTAGCTTAGCATAGCAGGCTACGTCTTAGTTAATGATAATGTAGCATAGCAGGCTACGTCTTAGTTAATGATAATGTAGCGTAGCGTAGCAGGCTACGTTTTAGTTAATGATAATGTAGCGTAGCATAGCAGGCTACGTCTTAGTTAATGATAATGTAGATTAGCATAGCAGGCTACGTCTTAGTTAATGATAATGTAGCATAGCAGGCTACGTCTTAGTTAATGATAATGTAGCATAGCAGGCTACGTCTTAGTTAATGATAATGTAGCGTAGCATAGCAGGCTACGTTTTAGTTAATGATAATGTAGCGTAGCATAGCAGGCTACGTCTTAGTTAATGATAATGTAGCTTAGCATAGCAGGCTACGTCTTAGTTAATGATAATGTAGCTTAGCATAGCAGGCTATGTTTTAGTTAATACTTAATCCAACACAACGACAGAAGAGGGGCAGAGCCATGCGGACCGACCTGCAGGTTGAGGGGGGTGATGTGGAACTCTCTGGACCGGGCGTACGGCTCGAAGTCCGCCCCGAACACTTTCCTGAACACGCACAGCACCTGGGGGGAAACAGGCATCAACACGGGGGTGCACCCTCAACACCTGGCCTTCAGCAAGGGGGTGCACCCTCAACACCTGGCCTCACCTGGCCCTCAAAGTCTTGAATGATGATTGGCGATATGGAACAGTGACCTTATCTTTCTTAACTAATACATTGTATTCCATTATTATTACATTAGCTTTGACAGACATCCTTCAGCTACTGAGTAGAACGTTTGGGAACGTTTAAGGTTCAAGGTTTATTAAAAATAGTTTAACAGTGTGTCTGAGATGGCCGGCCAGACAGACTGACACCCAGACAGTCAAACACAGTCAGTCAGTCAGTCAGTCAGTCAGCCTGAGTCAGTCAGTCAGCCAGCCACAGCAGCCCGCCCCCCTCTGGTACCTGTGCCTTGTCGGCCTCAGACCGCATGCGGTCGGCGTACACCAGACCCACGTGCTGCCCCGGGTTGAAGAAGCCTGGCGATTGGTCGGCCTGCATCAGCTGACACCAGCGGAACATGTCGCGCAGGTTGAACTCCCAGGGGCCCCCTCTCTGACCCCACTTCCTCTCCACGCTCACTTCCTGTACCAGCTGGGAGCGGCGGGAAGGACAAATTAATAAAACATACAGAATTTGGAACAAATGCAATAAATATGATTAAATGTAAACGCATCAAATGTGTAGGTTGACAACATTGCATGTTTTCAGCATTTCCTGGAAGTCCCCCTCCTCTCCTGTCCCTGAGGTCCTTTTGTCCTAGACGTGGACCCACCGTGTGGCTGAACTCCACCATCTTGGAGATGATCTCCTTGTCGATGTTGGGGAAGATGGCGTCTCCGATGAACTCCATGTCTCCGCTGGTCAGCTGGTCGACGAACACCTGGAGACAGAGGAGAGCAGCAGGTCAAGATAAAGACCAGCAGGTCAAGATAAAGACCAGCTAGAGACCAGTAGGAGGGAGAGGAGAGCAGCAGGTCAAGATAAAGACCAGCTAGAGACCAGCAGGTCAGTCTAAAGACCAGCTAGAGCCCAGCAGGAGAGACAGGAGAGCAGCAGGTCAAGATAAAGACCAGCTAGAGACCAGCAGGTCAAGATAAAGACCAGCTAGAGACCAGTAGGAGAGACAGGAGAGCAGTAGGTCAAGATAAAGACCAGCTAGAGACCAGCAGGTCAGTCTATAGACCAGCAGGAGAGACAGGAGACCAGCAGGTCAGTCTAGAGACCAGAAGGTCAAGATAAAGACCAGCAGGAGAGACAGGAGACCAGCAGGAGGTCAGTCAAGGTCTAGTTTAGATGTGTATATCAGAGTACTACCAAAGTAGTACTACTGTATAACAGCAGTACTACCACAGTACTACTCCTGTATAACAGCAGATACACAGTACCACAGTACTACTACAGTACCTGCGTGAAGCGGTTGAGGAAGGACTTGGGCAGGCCCTTGCGGCCGCCCCCCTGGGTGAAGGGGTTCTGGCAGCAGAAGATACGCGTCTTGTGGTGCTGGACCTGGAAGCTCATCCCCAGCTCAGGGATGAAGATCTCTGCCCGGTGGTCGAAGCAGGCGTTCAGGCCCTCCAGGACCGACTGGGAGGCAAGGTTCAGCTGCAGGGCAGACACACGGGTCAGCAAACAGACAGACAGGCAGACACACGGGTCAGCAAACAGACAGACAGACACAAGGGTCAGCTAACAGACAGGCAGACACACGGGTCAGCAGACAGGCAGACACACGGGTCAGCAAACAGGCACACGGGTCAGCAAACAGACAGACAGGCAGACACACGGGTCAGCAAACACAGACAGACAGACACACGGGTCGGCAAACAGATAGACAGACAGACACACGGGTCAGCAAACAGACAGACAGACAGACACATGGGTCAGCAAACAGCCAGACAGACGGACGCACGGGTCAGCAAACAGACACACGGGTCAGCAGACAGACAGACAGACAGACAGACACACGGGTCAACTTACAGAGGACAAAAACACACACACACACACAGGTCAACAAACAGACAGACACACACACAGGTCAACATACAGAGGACACACACAAACACATACAAATACATACAGAGGACACACACACACACAAATACAAACAGAGGACACACACAAACACACACAGAGGTCAACATACAGAGGACACCCACACACACACACACACACACCCACACACACACACACACACACCTCGTCCAGGACGATCCAGTGTCCGGCCTTCAGGGCGGCCAGCAGGGGGCCGTCCCTCCAGGCGAACTCCCCCCCCTTCCCCCCCTCCACCGGGAGGTCCGTCCCGAACAGGTCCGTCACATCCTGCAGGGGGAGGGGGGGGAGAGAGAGGGGGAGAGGGGGGAGAGAAATGAGATGAGACATTGACATACGGAGCGTTTTCTCCCACTAGGAATATTAGGAATGTGGGGAACAAACGAGACAATTTAAAATAAAGAATTAATGAACTAACACTACACTAGCACTATAGTAAGACTCCTTACTCGAGACATCGTCGCTAAAACACTAAACACGGTCAAATAACGGATCTCAGGAAGTGGCTGCAATGAGACGGAGGAGTGTTTCGGTGGACCCACGGTCTGCTCTGATAGGTTGATCCGGACCAGGTGGTTCCCCGAGGCCTGGGCCAGCGCCCCCACCAGGCTGGTCTTGCCCACGCCGGGGGATCCCTCCAGCAGCACGGGCCGCTGCAGCTTCAGGGCCCTCAGGAGCCGCTGGGCGTTCACCGCCGTGGTGCCCGCCCCCATGGCATAGTCCGCCAGGCTGCGGCCCTCGCTCTGAGGACCTGGGGGGGGGCAGGGAGAGGGAGGGGGGGGGTCAGAGACGGAGGGTCTTGTACGCATGTGATCGAACAAGCATGGTCTCGTGGGCACATGCATGCTCCTTCACGTGCACTAACTCACATACAGGCACATAGACTCATGTGCACTCTCACGTGCACTACCTCACATACACGCACGTGCACTCTCACGGGCACTCTCACGCGCGCTACCCCATACACTCTCCCGTGCACTACCTCCCATTTACTCTCCCTCGCGTGCACTACTTTCCATGCACTACCTCCCAGTCGTTCTCTCCCTCCCCTCCCTCCCTCCCGCGCCTCAGACCTAGGGCGATGTAGAAGGGCTCGATGCCGAAGAAGTCGTCGCCCCACTGGGGCTGGCGGGGCAGGCCGGCGTCGTAGACCCGCAGGGCGTCCAGAGCCTCCTGGTCCAGCGCGCTCATCTTCCCCAGACGCCGCCGCAGGAAGCCCAGGCAGGACCGCCGCGCCAGAGCGGCCTGGTCCGCACAGCCCACCGTGGTGCCTGTCGGCGGGGGGGGAGACAGACAACGTTTTTTACACCGCCAAATATGTGCGTCTTATGCCCGCCTGAATAGTTAAATCGCGGTTGTAGCCTACACTCTTGAATCATGAAAAAATTAAAACATTCGGAGTATGCAGTTATTCTAAAGAGGTCTGCTCTCCGCCTCCTGCAGTGAACCAAGAAAGCCGGCTCGGGGACGAAGGGGGATTTTACCCCCTCGGTTTTACACAGGGAAGACGGTGAAATTGCAGGGTGGGCCAAGCCGCGACCGTAATGGCTTGGCAGTGTAAACATGCCTAGAGATGGAGAGCGAGAGCGAGAGACAGACAGACAGAGAGACAGAGAGAGAGAGAGAGGCAGATGGAGAGAGTGAGAGACAGAGACAGACAGAGAGAGAGACAGAGAGAGAGAGAGACAGATGGAGAGAGTGAGAGACAGAGACAGACAGACAGAGAGACAGAGAGAGAGAGACAGATGGAGAGAGTGAGAGACAGAGAGAGAGAGAGACAGAGAGAGACAGACAGAGACAGAGACAGAGACAGACAGACAGACAGACAGAGACACAGAGACACAGACAGACAGACAGAGACACAGACAGACAGACAGACAGACAGACAGACAGACAGAGACACAGAGACACAGACAGACAGACAGAGACACAGAGACACAGACAGACAGACAGACAAACAGACAGACAGAGAGTTCTTACCATCCAACCACAGTAATCTCTTTCTGGGTCCTCTGTGCAGTCCTCCAGCACCCTTCACCCTTTAACCCTTGGATCAGTTATCTGTTCCGCTGCCCACCCCCCCCTCCTGCCCCCCTTCCCCCTCCCTCCTGCCCCCCTCCCCCCCCCCCTCCTGCCCCCCTTCCCCCTCCCTCCTGCCCCCCTCCCCCTCCCTCCTGCCCCCCTCCCCCTCCGCGCTGCCACTCACCTGAGCCCAGGCCGTCCACGTACACCAGGCAGGCTGCGTGGATGAAGGCGGTGACCGTGTCCAGCCGCAGGTCCCACTCCACCTCCTCGTCGTCCTCCGCCGCGCCCATGGTCATGAAGCCGTCCTCGTCGCGCTCGCACACCGTGTTCAGGAAGTGCACCCAGGACAGGACGTCCCGCACGCTCAGGATGCAGCGCCGCCCGAAGTCCTGGCGGGTCAGCCAGTCGATGAAGTCCAGCATCAGCTCGCCCAGGTCCCCGCCTGGTCCAGGGGCGGAGTATTAGCATTGGCCACCTAGCCCCTTAGCAGTAGCCGCCTAGCTCCTTAGCTTCAGACCCCTAGCTTCTTACCATTAGCCCCCTAGCCCCTTAGCAATAATCCCCTAGCATCAGCCCCCTAGCTCCTTAGCATTAGCCCTCTCGTTCCTTAGCATTAGCCACCTAGCTCCTTAGCATCAGCCCCCTAGCTCCTAAGCATCAGCCCCCTAGCTCCTTAGCATCAGCCCTTTATCTCCTTAGCATCAGCCCCCTAGCTCCTTAGCATTAGCCCTCTCGTTCCTTAGCATTAGCCACCTAGCTCCTTAGCATCAGCCCCCTAGCTCCTTAGCATCAGCCCCCTAGCTCCTAAGCATCAGCCCCCTAGCTCCTTAGCATCAGCCCTTTATCTCCTTAGCATCAGCCCCCTAGCTCCTTAGCATTAGCCCTCTCGTTCCTTAGCATTAGCCACCTAGCTCCTTAGCATCAGCCCCCTAGCTCCTTAGCATTATGCCCCTAGCTCCTTTGCATTATGCCCCTAGCTCCTTAGCATTATGCCCCTAGCCCCTTAGCATTATGCCCCTAGCCCCTTAGCATTAGCGCTGTGAGCCCCTTGTTGACTGGGCGCTACCTTCCAGGGAGAGTCCGGCCCGCAGGTTGTGCTGGACGATCTGCAGCAGGTCGGCCCGGCTGTTGCTCTGGGGACACCAGATCTCTGTAAAGCGGTTCCTGAGGGCCGGGGACAGCTGGGGACGAACACACCAGGGTTAGCCGCCCGCTACATGCTAGGCTACGACTCAGTTAAAGCAGAGCTAATGGCGAGCGAAAGCAAGGTTAAACATAAGCAGGAAGTAAGTGACGACAGAGCTAACTAAGCTAGCTCCACAGGGGGTGAATGTGAAGACAAACCGGCGATGATCAATAAAGGTCAGCAGGGGCTTCCCATTGGACCCTCATGTCCCCACAAAGTAATACATTCACTTTGACACATCTGATCATAACCACACACACACACAAAAAACAGGTACTAAACTCACACACTCAGAAGGTACTAAACACACACACACACACACACACACACACACACACACACACACACCAGGTACTAAACCCCCCCCCCCACACACACACACACACACACCTCCTTCTTGCCGAAGTCGCCCCCGGGGTTCATGGTGGCCACCAGGCGGAAGGCGCGGTCGGCCGTGATGAGCTCCACGTCGCTGGAGTCCCCGCTGCCCTTCTCCGCCAGCACCAGGGAGCGCTCCGTCTCCAGGACACTGGACAACGACAACACAGTAAACAACAACAACAACAGAGTCAACAACAACACAGTCAACCACCAGGGAGCGCTCCGTCTCCAGGACACTGGACAACAACAACACAGTAAACAACAACAACAACAACAGAGTCAACCACCAGCGAGAGCTCCGTCTCCAGGACACTGGACAACAACAACACAGTAAACAACAACAACCACACAGTCAACAACAACACAGTCAACCACCAGGGAGCTCAGTCTTCAGGACACTCGACAACAACAACAACAGTCAACAACAACAACGCAGTCAACAACCAGGGAGCTCCGTCTCCAATACACTAGACAACAACAATACAGTAAACAACAACAACAACACAGTCAACCACCAGGGGGCTCCGTCTCCAGGACACTAGACAACAACAACAACAAGTCAACAACAACAACACCGTAAACAACACAGTGAACAACAACACAGTCAACCACCAGGGAGCTCAGTCTCCAGGACATTCGACAACAACAACAACAGTCAATAACAACATCAACAACAACAACAACAACAACAACAGTCAACCCCCAGGGAGCTCCGTCTCCAGGACACTCAACCAAGGCCAGAACAGACAGTGAGTGAGTTTGTTGTTGTGTTGTTTTGTATGTGTGTTTCTGTGTGGTGTTGTTGTTTTGTGTGTGTGTCTCTGTGTGTTGTTGTGTTGTTTTGTGTGTGTACCTGTTGAGCCTCTCCAGCACCGAGTCATCTGCGAGGGAGATCTCGTCCAATAGGAACACTCCTCCCTGCTTCATGGCCTGGACCAGCGGGCCGTCGTGCCACTCGAACAGACGGCCGTCCTCCGCATCCCTCTGGGGGACGGACACACAGACACACACAGACACAGACACAGACACAGACACAGACACACACACACACACACACACACACACACACACACACACACACACACACACACACACACACACACACACACACGATTTAGGAGGTTGGTCTTCAGGTATCATCTCCCTTCATAGGCCCTTTCCTTACAGAACCTGTTGCCTGTGTTTGTATTATGTATAATGGCTGAGCGAGAGAGCGAGAGGGCGAGCGAGAGAAGAGAGCGAGAGACTGTACCTGGTTGGTGTGTCTTACGGGCCGCAGCCCCCCCAGGAAGTCAGAGGTCTCCATGTGGAGGTGACAGTTGAGGGAGAAGAACTTCTGGGCCGCGAGCGCCGCGAACAGCTGGCAGATGGTGGTCTTACCACATCTGGACACAGATAAGATAAGGTGTGATAAGAGAAGAGGTGTTAAGATAAGGAGCCTTAAGATACGATAAGCAGCCTTAAGATAAGGTATGATAAGAGAAGCTGCCTTAAGATTAGATAGGTGGGTATGAAAGATAAGAAGCATTAAGATAAGGTATAGTAAGAGGAGCTTTAAGATAAGGTATGATAAGCGTTAAGATAAGGTATGATAAGCGTTAAGATAAGGTATGGGAAGAGGAGCATTAAGATAACGTATTATAAGCGTTAAGATAAGGGCTGATAAGCGCTAAGATAAGGGGTGATAAGCGTTAAGATAAGGTGTTATAAGCGTTAAGATAAGGTATGCTAAGCGTTAAGATAAGGGGTGATACGCATTACGATAAGGTGTGATAAGCTTTAAGATAAGGTATGCTAAGTGTTAAGATAAGGGGTGATAAGCGTTAAGATAAGGGGTGATAAGCGTTAAGATAAGGTATGCTAAGTGTTAAGATAAGTTGTGATAAGCGTTAAGATAAGGTATGATAAGCGTTAACATGAGGGGTGATAAGCGTTAAGATAAGGGGTGATAAGCGTTAAGATAAGGGGTGAAAACCGTTAAGGTAAGGGGTGAAAACCGTTAAGATAAGGTGTGATAAGCGTTAAGGTAAGGGGAGATAAGCATTAGGATAAGGTATGCAAAGCGTTAAGACAAGGGGTGATAAGCGTTAAGATAAGGGGTGATAAGCGTTAAGATAAGGGGTGATAAGCGTTAAGATAAGGGGTGATAAGCGTTAAGATAAGGGGTGAAAACCGTTAAGGTAAGGGGTGATAAGCGTTAAGATAAGGTATGCTAAGTGTTAAGGTAAGGGGTGCTGTTACCCGGTGTCCCCCACCAGCAGGACCGACTCCCCGAAGTGCAGGGCGCGGCCCACCAGCACGGCCAGCCGCCGCATGCCCGCCGTCCACACCACGTGGCGGAACTCCTCGGGGACCCCCGCGATGCTGTCGATGAACGGACCTGAGGGGAGACACACCTTAGAGCTCCTGACACACCTGAGACCACCTGACACGCCCTGAGACCACCTGACACGCCCTGAGACCACCTGACACACCCCGAGACCACCTGACACGCCCTGAGACCACCTGACACACCCTGAGACCACCTGACAAACCCTGAGAGCACCTGACAAACCCCGAGATCACCGGACACACCTTAGAGCACCTGACACACCTGAGACCACCTGACACGCCCTGAGACCACCTGACAGTCCCTGAGACCACCTGACACTCCCTGAGACCACCTGACACACCCTGAGAGCACCTGACACACCCTGAGAGCACCTGACACACCCTGAGAGCACCTGACACACCCTGAGACCACCTGACACACCTTAGAGCACCTGACACACCTGAGACCACCTGACACGCCCTGAGACCACCTGACACGCCCCGAGACCACCTGACACGCCCCAAGACCACCTGACACACCTGAGACCACCTGACACACCTGAGACCACCGGACACACCCTCGGACCACCTGACACGCCCTGAGACCACCTGAGACTACCTGACACACTCTGAGCCAGTCCTCTGAGCCAGTCCCATAATCTTACGTTTCGGATAACTCACTCCACACCCTCTTTTGTTTCCCATCGTATCTCACTCCATCTAACCTTGTTTCAGGTTATACATTTCATCTTGCCCCATCTAAGGATAGATAATGTATCTTGCCTCAATTTGTAAGAAATCTTATCCTATCCTCATAGTGTTTGTAGCTTCTTTATACAGTCTACGACGTTGTCTCGGGTGTCTGTAGTGTCTGGGGCGTCTCTGTAGTGTCTAGTATCACTAGAGTGTGTCTGTAGTATCTCTGTAGTGTCTAGTATCACTAGACTGTCTGTAGTTTCTGTAGTGTCTGTAGTTTCTGTACTCACTGAACTGTCCGGTGACCTGCTTCTGAGAGAACAGGGTGTCTGGGTTGACGGTCCTCTTGAAGTGCTTCTCCAGGATGGACAGGATGGTCGCCTCCTCCTCGGGCTTCCTCACACGGCCAGCCAGCAGCATGAAGCCTAGGGGAGGACCAACATCATCACTCACTAGAACACACTACTAATCACTATTACACACTACTACTATCAGCCAGCAGCACGTAGCCTAGAGACAGACGGCACCACTCGCTATTACACACTACCACTCACTATTACACACTACCACTCACTATTACACACCATCAGTCACCATTACACTATTAGTAGGTAGAAGTCACCTCGCTAACAAACTATCCCTCACTATTACGGACTGCAACCCACTACCACTCACTATTACACACCAATACAAATTCTTAAGCCCACAGTGAGAGACACACTCTAGATATGGGGGCGGGACTACAGTGCAGAAGGCGACCACTCACCATCGTCGGCCAAATGCTGCAGCCAATCTCGCGACTCGTCGGTCTGCCCCTCCAGCCTATAGCGGTCGGCCCAGCGGAACAGGTCCCTCAGCGTGATGAAGCCGTGCTTCCCAGCAAACACAGAGGAGCCGCGACGCAGAGACTGGAGAACAGGGATTGGTTAATGGATCAGAGGACAGGAAGGGGATCACATGGACAGGATGTGGATCACATGGACAGGATGTGGATCAAATCGAACAGGATGTGGATCAAATCGAACAGGATATGGATCACATGAACAGAATGTGTGATCCAATTAACAGTATGTGGATCAAATCGAACAGGATGTGGATCAAACCGAACAGGATGTGGATCAAATTGAACAGGATATGGATGACATGAACAGGATGTGGATGACATGCACAGGATGTAGATCACATGAACAGGACGTGGATCACATGAACAGGATGTGGATCACATGAACAGGATGTGGATCACATGAACAGGATGTAGATCACATGAACAGAATGTGGATCACATGGACAGGAGGTGCATCGAAATCAAATGAATGTCAATCTGGACAGGATGTGGATCACATGAACAGGATGTGGATCACATGAACAGGATGTAGATCACATGAACAGAATGTGGATCACATGGACAGGAGGTGCATCGAAATCAAATGAATGTCAATCTGAATCAAGTGATAGCTTTGAATGTCTATGAGTTTGTCTCTATGCAAGATGTCCCATCCTCTGGTCCCCACACAGATAAAGTACCATTATGATCCCCATATCTAAGCAAGACGAACCCATCAACCCAAAGGGCCGATGCAGAGCCAGGTGAGGAGCTCACCTGGAGGTCCTGCATGACCTTCACCAGCCTGGAGCAGTAGGACGGAGGCAGGCTGCATCTCTGGTGGAGGATGATCTCCAGCTCGTTGCTAGGCAACTCGTCAAAGTGGAGCTCCACAAATCGGTTCCGGAAGGCCCGGGACAGAACCTGGGAGAGAGGGACGGGTTCTGAGTCGCAGCACGTTGGGGACGGACGGCGGAACATCGACCACCACTTCAACCACATAACCCGTGAAACACGCTTCTCCACGAGTCCGACCGGGGATTCGTTTCTTCTGTGTAAAGTGTCAACAAAGACGCTCTTTGTAGCTCATTGTATATTTCGTATATTTTTCATTCATATTACTGCCCTATACTTCCACTATGACACACGTACAGAACATCTTTATTCAAATTAATGAAAGCATCTAAAGTTCAGACGAGACACTATCGGTTTACATTCTAAACCGATAAAACAGAACAAACGTCCGTAACGACTTCAACACCTCGACCAACAGACAGCGTTTAGTAGCGGTCCAAACCGGTTTTAAACATTCCACCCTGAGACCCCCTCAGACACTCCCCACTGACCTTCCTGCCGCCGTAGAGCCCCGGGGGATTCTGGGTAGCGAAGAGCATGAAGCGGGGGTGGGCCTTGATGACCTCCTGGGTCTCCGCCACGAAGAGCTCGCGGTTGTCGTCCAGCAGGCGGTTGAGGGCCTCCAGCACGTCGGTGGGGGCCAGGTTCAGCTCGTCCAGGATGATCCAGTAGCCCTTCCTCATGGCGTCGATCAGAACGCCTGCACACACACACACACACACACACACACACACACACACACACACACACACACACACACACACACAGTATGAGACCTGACTAAGTGAGGACGCCTAGACAACACAGTATGATCCTAACTAACTTTGTTTATTATTACACTAACTTAGGGACTCACTTTCCCCCAGGAAAAACGAAGCCCAACAATACAAACTAAGCTAGGCTATATGGGCTATGCTGTAAAGGCGGCGGGGTCAGGGGTCGTACCCTCTTTGAAGAGCAGCTTCCCCTTGTCGTCGGAGGAGTAGCAGCCGATGTACTCCTGGATGTCCGTGTGCTCGTGGTTGTTGATGCGGACGCACTGGTTCCCCGTGGCCAGGCCCAGCCAGCGGATCAGGCTGGTCTTACCCACCGAGGTCTCCCCCTGGATCAGGACCGGGTGACTCCTGCAGGGGACACAGTCGTAAGGACCTCCATCACCTTTAAGACCTAGGCTTCATCACCTTCATGACATAGCCTTCATGACCTTTAGGAACTAGCCTTCATCAAGTTCATGACCTAGCCTTCATGACCTTAAGGAACTAGCCTTCATCACCTTCATGACCTTAAGGAACTAGCCTTCATCACCTTTAGGACCTAGCCTTCATCACCTTTAGGACCTAGCCTTCATGACATTTAGGAACTAGCCTTCATCCCCTTCATGACCTAGCCTTTATTATCTTTAGGACCTAGCCTTCATCAGCTTTAGAAACTAGCCTTCATCCCCTTCATGACCTAGCCTTTATTACCTTTAGGACCTAGCCTTCATCAGCTTTAGGAACTAGCCTTCATCCCCTTCATGACCTAGCCTTCATGACCTAGCCTTCATCAGCTTCATCCCCTTCATGACCTAGCCTTTATTACCTTTAGGACCTAGCCTTCATCAGCTTCATGACCTTCATGACCTTCATGCTCAGGAGGTGGACTGCAGGTGGGCGGGGTTTGGGTTTAAAGGAACAGTCCGTAACGTTGACTGGGAGGGTTTAGAAACGCTACTGCCGTCCAATTTCATGATGTTGGAAAGTCAAACATAACAGATTGACCCAAGTTACAGCAGGCCTCTGGCCCAGGGATCCTTAGGTTGGGCAGAATCTAGTTCCATCTCAGTATCTCAGTAGATATTTCATATCCGGCAACCCGGGGTACTGGGAGAAGGGTGAACCGCTAAACACAGGCCATAACGGACCTATCAGAGAGGACATGATCGCTGAGGCATCGTCATTGGAGAAGCCAGTATTTTAAGGGAGTACGTTTCTTTAATCATCAAGGTATTATGCTGTAGAAGGACTTGAACACATTACCGTCCATCTTTGCCAGAGCGCCTCAAGCACCCATTTGAGAGGACAGTTGGGTTTTGGCGGGAAAGAGGGTGTAAGGGGCGGGGCCTCGGAGGAGACGGTTGTAATTACCCAGCAGAGACCACCCTGACCAGGTCCCGCAGGTTGAGTTTGACGGAGTCGGTGAGGATGTAGGTGGGGTCGAGGGAGGGCTCCAGCTCCCCCTGGGACACCCAGTACCCCTCCAGGGGCACGCAGGCCCGGCCCGTCGGCTCCGGGATGGGCTGAGGGACACACAGCACAGGGTCAGCACCACCACTTCCTGTTTCCTGTTGACTCGGGACTGGTTCAACGGCTTACTTTGATATACACACACACACATTTACATGACACCTGCCTTTTTACACACTGAAGGTTGCAATGCCTTATGGGAAATCAAAACTTAAAAACACATAAGTAAGCGGTCTTAATGGGCATGTATGATATACTTTAATATAATGTTAAGCATACAGAAATCTTAATTGAATGTGTGTGTGTGTGTGTGTGTGTGTGTGCGCGTTTGCGTGAGTGTCTGAGTGAGTGAGTGATTGAATATTTGTGTGTGAGAGAGTAAGTGCGGGTGTGTGAGTGAGTGTGTGTTCACCTGTCTGAGACACTTGATGTTGCCCCCCAGGACGTACTGAGACACCAGCTTCTGGACCTGGGGGTGGGAGCTGCGGTCCAGCTGGGTGAGGAAGCTCAGACAGAAGCCCTGCGGGGACAAAACACCCCCAGTGAGGTCCCTGTTGGCTGGAGGCCGGTTCTACACCCTGACAGTGGCTCCCCGTTGACTGGAGGCAGGCATGGCTCTACAGCAGCCTTCAACACAACGGCCAGTTAACAGACGCTAGCAGTAGATTCAGAAGGTCAACCCAGCCCGCGTTTCACTCCTATTTCTGCCCCTTATTATGGGGTTGCTAGTAGTTCAAACATAGTGGTGCTGCATTTACACTCGATATTTCTCTCCACCCCAACAAGCGGAAACATCGATTCAGCTTGTCAAGATAAAACAGTCAGGAACTAACAACATAAACAACAGCTGTCCAGGTTTAGGACCCCGGCCCTGTGGTGGGCTGGTTCCAGCCGTCCAGCAGTCGACTCCAGACCCGGTCGGAGGGCGGAGACGGAGTGGGGGCCGGTTCACCTACCTCGAACAGGGAGCGCTGCATGTTGTGGCAGGGGTTGAGGGCCACGTATTTGAGGGCCCTGCAGAGAGTACGGAGGCTGTAGTGAGGCCGGTGGCCCGTCCCGTCCACCAGCCGGCTCTGGGCCTCCCGCCGGATGGCCAGGTAGAAGCTGCAGGAGCCGGAACACAGGGGGCGGCGTGAGCTGGAGGACCTCAGCTAGAGATCCACTAGGGATCAACTAGAGATCAACTAGAGATCAACTAGAGATCTCAACTGGAGGTCACAACTAGAGATCAACTAGGGATCAACTAGAGGTCCTAGCTAAAGATCTCAGCTAGAGATCAACTAGAGATCACAACTAGAGATCCAATAGAGATCAACTAGAGATCACAACTAGAGATCCAATAGAGATCAACTAGAGATCCTAACTAAAGACCTCAGCTAGAGATCTCCACTAAAGATCTCAGCTAGAGATCAACTAGAGATCACAACAAGAGATCAAAACTAGAGATCACAACTAGAGATCAACTAGAGATCACAACAACAGATCGCAAATAGAGATCAACAAGAGATCCTAACTAAAGACCTCAGCTAGAGATCAACTAGAGATCACAACTAGGGATCCTAACTAAAGATCTCAGCTAGAGATCAACTAGAGATCACGACTAGAGATCCCAAAGAGAGATCTCAACTAGCGATCACAACTAGAGATCCCAAAGAGAGATCTCAACTAGAGATCACAACTAGAGATCCCAAAGAGAGATCTCAACAAGAGATCACAACTAGGGATCCCAAAGAGAGATCTCAACTAGAGATCACAACTAGGGATCACAAATTGAGATCCAACGAGACATCACAACTAGAGACGTCAACTAGAGTTGTCAACTGGAGATCACAACTAGAGATCATAACTAGGGATCTCAACTAGAGATCTCAACTAGGGATCTTAACTAGGGATCTCAACTAGGGATCCTAACCAGATGTCGGGGGATCACAGCCAATCAACCACACTGGAGACCTGTGCAGACTTTGCCAACAGTCCCTAAACTAAGGTAAAAAAAAAATAACTGCTAAAACAGCAACGTCAAAAAACACACAAAACACTTCAGACTGAGGTCAGAAATCATCAATCATCTCTGGGAAATCTCAGGAGATCTGAGAAGGGAACCTGAGTGAGGTGGCGGTGCTGAGGAGGGCCTGACCTGATGATGCCGTGGGTGATGTTGCGGTGGGGGTTCATTCCCTTCAGGTAGTCGCACACCAGGATCCGAAGATCTCCCTCATTCTCCAGCTCCTCCAGGTAGAGCTCAGTAAACCTGGACAGACACACATTCCAACGTGTTCTCAAATCAACCAAAAAACTATTCTTATCATCATAAAACATTTCATTGATGTAGATTATTGTTTACTATGGTGTACTGTTTCAGTTAATGACTTAAATGGCAAAACCAAACCGCAGTGTGATACAGAGGAGTGGAACACAGGTGTGTGGCAGACAGGCCGACAGGTGTGTGGCAGACAGGCAGACAGGTGTGTGGCCGACAGGTGTGTTGCAGACAGGTTTGGGGCAGACAGGTGTGTGGCCGACAGGTAGACAGGTGTGAGGCAGACAGGCAGACAGGTGTGTTGCAGACAGGTGTGTGGCAGACGGGTGTATGGCAGACGGGTGTGTGGCAGACAGGTGTGTGGCAGACGGGTGTGTGGCAGACGGGTGTGTGGCAGACGGGTGTGTGGCAGACAGGTGTGTGGCAGACAGGTGTGTGGCAGACAGGTGTGTGGCAGACAGGTGTGGGGCAGACAGGTGTTCCAGGGCTCCTCACCGGTTCCTGATGCCCAGGGGCAGGTTCCTCTTGCCCACGTCGGTAGCCGGGTTCATGCAGGCGAACAGTCTGAAGTCAGGGTGTCGCACCAGCGGCTCTGCAGTGAGCGGGGAGAGAGGTCACACACCAGGACACACACCAGGACACACACACCAGGACTCACACCAAACTGTTCAGGACTACTTTTTAAATCTAGGCTCAGAGTTAATGTGGCAGCGTCTGTGATAAAGTAATGCAGGAAAAACCACATTGTTCCACGATTTACATCTGAAGAATATCTAACCGAAGCCTTGAATCAATCACTCAATTTAAAATAGGTAACTTTAAGCGAAGTGGGAAGAATGTGTTCTACATGGCGCTCTCACCTGTGTCCCCGCGGTCCAGCAGAACCAGGGACCCGGCGGTTCCTTCCAGAAGCCCACTCAGACACTCCAGGGTCTCCGGAGCCGCCAGGTTGATCTCGTCCAGAAGAATCCACTCTCCCTTCTTCACCGCCTGGGCCAGAGTCCCCTGAACACAAGAAAGACACACACACACAGTGTGAACCATCACTAGTGAGGACCTCTCTGGGCCAGAGTGCCAGGAAGAGAATTACAATTACAATTACAATTAGGGCATTTAGCAGACGCTTTTATCCAAAGCGACTTACATCGGTTAATATACACATTGACACACCGACGGCAGAGTCAACCATGCAAGGCGACAGCCAGCTCGTCAGGAGCAGTTAGGGTTAAGTGTCTCGCTCAGGGACACATCAACAATCAGCTAGGAAGAGCTGGGGATCGAACTAGCGACCTTTCGGTTACAAGGCAACTGCTCTACCTCCTGAGCTAAGCCGAAGAGAACACACACACACACACACACACACACAGTGAAAACCCACTTTGTGGGTACACAAACAGTCATAGTACGAAGCGAAAAAAACTTGCTACAAACATGAACATACAATGAAGATGTTATGGTTCATACATTATAGATAGGTGATCATCATCACGATGTACTGCGTCATGTTGTGTAGTGTTGTGTCATTTAGCGCGTAGCGTCGGATGCTACGTCGTCTCCATGGTTACCTCGACGAAGGCGAAGACCATGGCCGTCTCGCAGGCGCGGATCTGCTGCTGGGTCTGAGTCAGCCTCACGGCCAGTACCTCCCACTGCTCCTGGAGCAGGGCGGCTTGGGGGCACACACACAGGGGCAGGTCAGCATACAACCACACACACACACAGGGACACGTCAGTACACAACCACACACACAAAGGGACACGTCAGTACACAACCACACACACACACAGGGACACGTCAGCATACAACCACACACACACAAGGACAGGTCAGTATACAACCACACACACACAGGGACAGGTCAGTACACAACCACACACACACAGGGACAGGTCAGTACACAACCACACACACACACACAGGGACACGTCAGTACACAACCACACACACACAGGGACACGTCAGTACACAACCACACACACACACACACACACACACAACCACAGGGACACGTCAGTACACACACACACACAAAGAGTACACACACACACGGGACCTCCAACTGCTCCTGGAGCAGGGCGGCTGGGACACACACACAATCACAGGGACACATCAGTACACACACACACACACAACCAAAGGGACACGTCCCCCCCCCCCCCCTCACCGTTGGACTTCTCCTGCAGCTCCTTGGTGAGCGCCGACGTGCAGACGTGGTCCATCAGCTTCAGCAGGTCGTGCCAGCGCTTACCCCTGAAGCAGGTCTGCACGTGGCCCAGGAAGGTCAGGTTCTGCTTGCGCGAGTAGGTCTGGGAGAAGAGGTCCTCGAAGGCCTCGCGCAGGGGCAGCAGGATCAGCTTGTGGTCCACAGGCTTGTACCTACCGGGCCCCGGAGAGCTCCTGTTACAGCCGGTGTTGTGATAGTGTGGTTGGGTTGTTGAGTTGTGTATTGGGCTGTATAGTTGTGTGCTGTTGAGTTGTGTATTGGGCTGTATAGTTGTGTGTTGTTGAGTTGTGTATTGGGCTGTAGAGTTGTGTGTTGTTGAGTTGTGTATATGGCTGTAGAGTTGTGTGTTGTTGAGTTGTGTATTGGGCTGTAAAGTTGTGTGTTGTTGAGTTGTGTATTGGGCTGTAGAGTTGTGTTGTTGAGTTGAGTTGTGTATTGGGCTGTATAGTTGTGTGTTGTTGAGTTGTGTATTGGGCTGGAGAGTTGTGTGTTGTTTTAGTTGTGTCGTGTTGTTGAGTTGTGTATTGGGCTGGAGAGTTGTGTGTTGTTTTAGTTTTGTCGTGTTGTTGAGTTGTGCATTGGGCTGCAGAGCGGTGTGTTGCTTAGTTGTGTTGTGTTGTTGAGTTGTGTATTGGGCTGTATAGTTGTGTGTTGTTGAGTTGTGTATTGGGCTGTAGAGTTGTGTGTTGTTGAGTTTTGTTGTTGAGTTGTGTTGTGTTGTTGAGTTGTGTATTGGGCTGTATAGTTGTGTGTTGTTGAGTTGTGTATTGGGCTGGAGAGTTGAGTGTTGTTTAGCTGTGTCGTGTTGTTGAGTTGTGTATTGGGCTGGAGAGTTGTGTGTTGTTTTAGTTGTGTCGTGTTGTTGGGTTGTGTATTGGGCTGGAGAGCGGTGTGTTGCTTAGTTGTGTTGTTCAGTTGTGCTGTGTTGTTGAGTTGTGTATTGGGCTGTATAGTTGTGTATTGGGCTGTATAGTTGTGTGTTGTTGAGTTGTGTATTGGGCTATAGAGTTGTGTGTTGTTGAGTTGTGTTGTGGAGTTGTGTTGTGTTGTTGAGTTGTGTATTGGGCTGTATAGTTTTGTGTTGTTGAGTTGTGTATTGGGCTGGAGAGTTGTGTGTTGTTTTAGTTGTGTCGTGTTGTTGGGTTGTGTATTAGGCTGGAGAGTTGTGTGTTGTTTAGTTGTGTCGTGTTGTTGAGTTGTGTATTGGGCTGGAGAGTTGTGTGTTGTTTTAGTTGTGTCATGTTGTTGAGTTGTGCATTGGGCTTTAGAGTTGTGTGTGTTTTTTAGTTGTGTCGTGTTGTTGAGTTGTGTATTGGGCTGCAGAGCGGTGTGTTGTTTAGTTGTGTCGTGTTGTTGAGTTGTGTATTGGGCTGGAGAGTTGTGTGTTGTTTAGTTGTATCGTGCTGTTGGGTTGTGTATTGGGCTGGAGAGTTGTGTGTTGTTTTAGTTGTGTCGTGTTGTTGAGTTATGTATTGGGCTGCAGAGCGGTGTGTTGCTTAGTTGTGTCGTGTTGTTGAGTTGTGTATTGGGCTGTATAGTTGTGTGTTGTTGAGTTGTGTATTGGGCTGGAGAGTTGTGTGTTGTTTTAGTTGTTTCGTGTTGTTGAGTTGTGTATTGGGCTGGAGAGTTGTGTGTTGTTTTAGTTGTGTCGTGTTGTTGAGTTGTGCATTGGGCTTGAGAGTTGTGTGTGTTTTTTAGTTGTGTCGTGTTGTTGAGTTGTGTATTGGGCTGGAGAGTTGTGTGTTGTTGAGTTGTGTATTGGGCTGTAGAGTTGTGTGTTGTTCAGTTGTGTTGTTCAGTTGTGTATTGGGCTGTATAGTTGTGTGTTGTTGAGTTGTGTATTGGGCTGGAGAGTTGTGTGTTGTTTAGTTGTATCGTGCTGTTGGGTTGTGTATTGGGCTGGAGAGTTGTGTGTTGTTTTAGTTGTGTCGTGTTGTTGAGTTATGTATTGGGCTGCAGAGCGGTGTGTTGCTTAGTTGTGTCGTGTTGTTGAGTTGTGTATTGGGCTGTATAGTTGTGTGTTGTTGAGTTGTGTATTGGGCTGGAGAATTGTGTGTTGTTTTAGTTGTTTCGTGTTGTTGAGTTGTGTATTGGGCTGGAGAGTTGTGTGTTGTTTTAGTTGTGTCGTGTTGTTGAGTTGTGCATTGGGCTTGAGAGTTGTGTGTGTTTTTTAGTTGTGTCGTGTTGTTGAGTTGTGTATTGGGCTGGAGAGTTGTGTGTTGTTGAGTTGTGTATTGGGCTGTAGAGTTGTGTGTTGTTCAGTTGTGTTGTTCAGTTGTGTATTGGGCTGTATAGTTGTGTGTTGTTGAGTTGTGTATTGGGCTGTGTAGTTGTGTGTTGTTGAGTTGTGTATTGGGTTGTAGAGTTGTGTGTTGCTGAGTTGTGTTGTGGAGTTGTGTATTTGGCTGTAGAGTTGTGTGTTGTTTGGTAGTGGTGTGTGTGTGTGTTCCCTCACCCTCCCAGCAGGTCGGCGGTGTCACTCTGCTGGTTCATGTTCACCACCCTCAGCTTGTGTCCTGCACACAAAAGACGATATCAAGTACTGCAACACAACCTCAGACGCACAAACATCTCCTCTCTCCACCGTTCTAATCGCATAAACGACCAAAAGGGTTATTACCTGTAAATTAAATAATATTAATCCTCACTTAACAACAGCTGTGAGTTCCTTAATTGGCAGGGGGAGGGGCTTGTACCGCCGTTGCCAATTAAGGAACAACTCACCTGTGTTGACCCCCAGGTACTGACCCCGGGAGGTCTAGGGGATCCTCTCTGCTGCCAGGTCTGATGTTGGTTCATCATTTACAAGTCTGCCTGGCTCGTCTCGAGCAGGCCATGAGGCGTGATGAAGACCCAGTGATGAAGAGGAGGGGGCTCACCTGTGATGCCGGCCAGGTATTGGACGGTGGAAGTCTTCCCGGTGCCCGTCTCCCCCACCAGCAGAACCGGTTCCCCCTGGTTCACGCACACGGCCAGCTGCTCCAGCAGCACCGCCGACGGGCGCGTGGCCGCGAAGGGCTGGTTCTCCCTGAGGACGGAGACACGTTAGGGGACAGCGGGGGTTAGGGCTAGAGGGGCCGGTCTGGACCGGTCTGGTGGTCTCCTGGGGGAGGGGCCGAGTCCAGTCCTGGGGGGGGTGGGTGGTCTAGTGGGGTTCCAGGGGGGGGGGGGGGTCTACTCACACAGAGATCTGCACCAGGGGGCTCTGCTTGCGCTCCAGCGTGACGCGACCCACCGACACCTCCAGCTCCTCCAGGGAGAGCCCAGGCTGGTACATCTGGACGAAGTGCTGCGCCTGGGGGGAGGGGGGGCAGGGGAGGGTGAACACATGAGGGGGTGAACACATGAGGGGGTGAAGACATGAGAGGGTGAACACATGAGGGGGTGAAGACATGAGAGGGTGAACATGAGGTGAACACATGAGGGGGTGAACACATGAGGGGGTGAACACATGAGGGGGTGAAGACATGAGAGGGTGAACACATGAGGAGGTGAACACATGAGGGGGTGAAGACATGAGAGGGTGAACATGAGGTGAACACATGAGGGGGTGAACACATGAGGGGGTGAACACATGAGGGGGTGAACACATGAGGGGGTGAAGACATGAGAGGGTGAACACATGAGGAGGTGAACACATGAGAGGGTGAACACATGAGAGGGTGAACACATGAGGAGGTGAACACATGATGGGGTGAACACATGAGGGGGTGAACACATGAGGAGGTGAACACATGATGGGGTGAACACATGAGAGGGTGAACACATGAGGGGGTGAAGACATGAGAGGGTGAAGACATGAGGGGGTGAACATGAGGTGAACACATGAGGGGGTGAACACATGAGGGGGTGAAGACATGAGAGGGTGAACACATGAGGAGGTGAACACATGAGAGGGTGAACACATGAGAGGGTGAACACATGAGGAGGTGAACACATGAGGGGGTGAAGACATGAGAGGGTGAACATGAGGTGAACACATGAGGGGGTGAACACATGAGGGGGTGAACACATGAGGGGGTGAAGACATGAGAGGGTGAAGACATGAGGGGGTGAACATGAGGTGAACACATGAGGGGGTGAACACATGAGGGGGTGAAGACATGAGAGGGTGAACACATGAGGAGGTGAACACATGAGAGGGTGAACACATGAGAGGGTGAACACATGAGGAGGTGAACACATGATGGGGTGAACACATGAGGGGGTGAACACATGAGAAGGTGAACACATGAGGGGGTGAACACATGAGGGGGTGAACACATGAGGAGGTGAAGACATGAGGGGGTGAACACATGAGGAGGTGAACACATGATGGGGTGAACACATGAGGGGATGAAAACATGAGGGGGTGAACACATGAGGGGGTGAACACATGAGGGGGTGAACACATGGGGGGGTGAACACATGAGGGTGTGAACACATGAGAGGGTGAAGACATGAGGGGCCGAACACATGAGAGGTTGAACACATGAGAGGGTGAACACATGAGAGGGTGAACACATGAGGGGGTGAACACATGAGGAGGTGAACACATGAGGGGGTGAACACATGAGGTCCGGTTGGTGTTCGGTTCGGTAGACCCAGAGGCCCCCCCATCCCGTCGGGCGGTGACCAAACCTTTTCTTTGGAGATGTTGAGCTTGCTCCCGATGACCTCGGCCATCCGCAGCCGGCTGTCCGAGCGGGAGAGCATCGCTGTGAAGCAGTCCAGGGCCTGGGGAGAGAGGGAAACCGTTACTAAAACAAACAACAACTACATGTTTGTATGCTGTTCACATGTCAATAACAACGTTATCCTACTTAATCCTAAATCATGCCAGCAACAAGGCAAGCTAACGGCAGATAGCCGCTAATTGCTAGGTGGCTAGGTGTTAGCCTACATCTTGGACTTCTGCAAACATATAATTTTATTAGCTGAAAAAAAAATACATTACATGCTAGCTTATGCTAGCAACAAGCTAATAAATTAAATTAAATTTGTATAGCCTTTAATCACCATTGCAGTCTCAAAGGGCTTAGCAGGCCAAATACTTGTGACCATAAAGCAACCGCTACCTGCTTAGTGCTAGCGTTAGCTTACCTCCTGGAAGACGCGCTGAGCCGTGGCAGAAGAGGAGCTGTCGAAGTCGCTGCTGATCCTCTCGCACCATTTCAGGAGGTCCCTGGGAGCGGAGAAGAGACCTTAAAACACCAACTAGGGCTGCTCGTTTATGGATAGAAAAATCATAATCACTATTATTTTGGTCAATAGTGAAATCTCGATTATTTTTTAGCTTGAAAACATGACACATTTATTCATATTTTTTAAAATTATGTGGTCACATGAGGTCAGGAAAATAACTTCAAAAATTGAAAATAATTTCCAGACATGTATCCAGCTGTAAAAAAATGAGATAATAATAATAATTGTTTCAACTCGATTAAATAAGTTTGGTGATCGTTTCACTCGAAATCGCGATCAAAATTCAATTATTCGCCCAGCCCTACCAAAAACTCACTTTTACTGCCCAGTTTTGCCTCAAACATTCAAGATCAAGATTGTTTAGACTGATAGTGATTTTTTGGAGGCTATCACGAGAAGATGATATATAAATGGATCAATAAAGTTCACAATTTCAGGATCCGTAACACTTCCGACCTTTATGTGATTAGCCAGCTTGATTACAACTTTATTGATCCATTCCGGTAACAACGTAAATAATAACCTTCACATCGTCTCAGTGACCGGGCTCACCGGGGTGGCCCCAGCCTTTCACACCCGATAGTCGGATGGTGAGCGTGGGCGATCCGAACCCGGTGACATATGTTTAATCCAGCGCTCCGGAGCTGATGGCCTACTTAAGTTAATGACATTGATCGGGGAAAAGCAACGTATACATGATGGAGGCCGATTGCACAATATGGAAAATAGATCAACTAGATGTATTGATCTATGAGTGGGAGCCACAACAGACCACCACCCCCACCAGCCCCCCTTCTATGGGGTCAGAACGGTCTCATTAATGATGAATGCACAGAGAAGGATTCACAAATGCATTTTGTGATTGATATATAAATTACTCTCTTCTCACAAATACATTTCAATGCACACACAAATGGATATCGGTATGTATAAATGTAAAATAAATCCATAAACAAAAATAAGTTTCACAAACACATTTCTGATCCACACACAAATGTGCCTTGTTTTAAATAAATGTAATAAAAATCCATAAATATATTAATTTTAAAAATATTTGCAATTTTCATCAAAATGTATTTGGATGTTATAGCCTTAAGGCCTTCTGGGCCAGCTGAATACTAGACTGGAACAGGAAGGCACAGGTCAAGCCTCGGAGACACAACAGACCGGCCAGGTGGGCCGTGGTCGAGGCCATCCCGCGGACAGATCCATACCCCATCGAACAGGGCAGGACCGTGGAAAGATCATTAAACCCCAGTCGGCAGGGAGGGGCGACTGGGGCAGGGAGGCCCCAGTCGCCCCTACCTGCTCCTTAATGACCTGTCTCTGTACTGTCTCACCCCTACCTGCTCCTTAACGACCTGTCTCTGTACTGTCTAACCCCGACCTGCTCCTTAACGACCTGTCTTACTGTCTAACCCCTACCTGCTCCTAAATGACCTGTCTCTGTACTGTCTAACCCCGACCTGCTCCTTAACGACCTGTCTTACTGTCTAACCCCTACCTGCTCCTCAATGACCTGTCTCTGTACTGTCTAACCCCTACCTGCTCCTTAATGACCTGTCTCTGTACTGTCTAACCCCTACCTGCTCCTTAATGACCAGTCTCTGTACTGTCTAACCCCTACCTGCTCCTTAATGACCAGTCTCTGTACTGTCTAACCCCTACCTGCTCCTTAACGACCAGTCTCTGTACTGTCTAACCCCTACCTGCTCCTTAATGACCTGTCTTACTGTCTAACCCCTACCTGCTCCTTAATGACCCGTCTCTGTACTGTCTAACCCCTACCTGCTCCTTAATGACCTGTCTCTCTACTGTCTAACCCCTACCTGCTCCTTAATGACCTGTCTTACTGTCTAACCCCTACCTGCTCCTTAACGACCTGTCTCTGTACTGTCTAACCCCTACCTGCTCCTTAACGACCTGTCTCTGTACTGTCTAACCCCTACCTGCTCCTTAATGACCTGTCTCTGTACTGTCTAACCCCTACCTGCTCCTTAATGACCAGTCTCTGTACTGTCTAACCCCTACCTGCTCCTTAACGACCAGTCTCTGTACTGTCTAACCCCTACCTGCTCCTTAATGACCTGTCTTACTGTCTAACCCCTACCTGCTCCTTAATGACCCGTCTCTGTACTGTCTAACCCCTACCTGCTCCTTAATGACCTGTCTCTCTACTGTCTAACCCCTACCTGCTCCTTAATGACCTGTCTTACTGTCTAACCCCTACCTGCTCCTTAACGACCTGTCTCTGTACTGTCTAACCCCTACCTGCTCCTTAACGACCTGTCTCTGTACTGTCTAACCCCTACCTGCTCCTTAATGACCTGTCTTACTGTCTAACCCCTACCTGCTCCTTAATGACCTGTCTCCACCAGAGTGAACACATCTCCATGGGGGTTACCTTAGCGACAGGGCCCTCCCCTCCAGCGCCGAGGTCCTGTCCTCGGTCCGGGTCTGCGGGGGGGCGTCCTCCAGGGGGGCGGGGCTCCCGGGCCGGGCCGGGTCCAGGTCGGCGTGGCGCTCCCCGGTCAGCTGGCAGTAGATGTCCAGCAGGCGGTCGGCCACCACCGTGAGGGCGGGGTACCTGGAGGTCAGCACCTGGGGGGGCAGGGGGGGTAGTTAGACCGGGGTACCTGGAGGTCAGCACCTAGGGGGGGGGGGGGGGGGGGGGTATTTAGACCGGGGTACGGTCCAACTACAGCCTAACTATAGTCACTCAGCCACGGGGGCACCGTGCCCGAGTGACTATGACTGAGTGACTACAGAGCCCCCTATCAGTCCTATGGGGGCCTCAGCGACCTCCCCCCTATGGGGACCTCAGTCCTACGGGGGCCTCTCCCCTATGGGGACCTCAGTCCTACAGGGGCCTCTCCCCTATGGGGACCTCAGTCCCACGGGGGCCTCTCCCCTATGGGGACCTCAGTCCTACGGGGGCCTCTCCCCTATGGAGACCTCAGTCCTACGGGGGCCTCTCCCCTATGGGGACCTCAGTCCTACGGGGGCCTCTCCCCTATGGGGACCTCAGTCCTACGGGGGCCTCTCCCCTATGGGGACCTCAGTCCTACGGGGGCCTCTCCCCTATTGGGACCTCAGTCCTACGGGGGCCTCTCCCCTGCTTGCTGTGAGGGGCCTACCTTCTTTAGCTCCTCGCGGGGCATGTTGCCCACCGGCACCTTGGTCCAGTACTTGTCCAGCAGGGCGGCGTGGCTGGACTGGGGCCGGTACCAGCTTCCCCCGCTGTAGTACATCCTGCAACACACCCACAACCTCTTAGAACCAGAACCACCTAGAACTACAACCTCTTAGAACAGGACCCCTTAGAACCAGAACCACCTAGAACTACAACCTCTTGGAACAGGACCCCTTAGAACCAGAACCACCTAGAACTACAACCTCTTAGAACGGGACCCCTTAGAACCAGAACCACCTAGAACTACAACCTCTTAGAACAGGACCCCTTAGAACCAGAACCACCTAGAACCACAACCTCTTAGAACAGGACCCCTTAGAACCAGAACCACCTAGAACCACAACCTCTTAGAACAGGACCCCTTAGAACCAGAACCACCTAGAACTACAACCTCTTAGAACAGGACCCCTTAGAACCAGAACCACCTAGAACTACAACCTCTTAGAACAGGACCCCTTAGAACCAGAACCACCTAGAACTACAACCTCTTAGAACAGGACCCTTTAGAACCACAACCACCTAGAACCACAACTTCTTAGAACAGGACCCCTTAGAACCAGAACCACCTAGAACTACAACCTCTTAGAAAAGGACCCCTTAGAACCAGAACCACCTAGAACCACAACCTCTTAGAACAGGACCCCTTAGAACCAGAACCACCTAGAACTACAACCTCTTAGAACAGGACCCCTTAGAACCAGAACCACCTAGAACTACAACCTCTTAGAACAGGACCCTTTAGAACCAGAACCACCTAGAACCACAACCTCTTAGAACAGGACCCCTTAGAACCAGAACCACCTAGAACTACAACCTCTTAGAACAGGACCCCTTAGAACCAGAACCACCTAGAACTACAACCTCTTAGAACAGGACCCTTTAGAACCAGAACCACCTAGAACTACAACCTCTTAGAACAGGACCCCTTAGAACCAGAACCACCTAGAACTACAACCTCTTAGAACAGGACCCCTTAGAACCAGAACCACCTAGAACCACAACCTCTTAGAACAGGACCCCTTAGAACCAGAACCACCTAGAACTACAACCTCTTAGAACAGGACCCTTTAGAACCAGAACCACCTAGAACTACAACCTCTTAGAACAGGACCCCTTAGAACCAGAACCACCTAGAACTACAACCTCTTAGAACAGGACCCCTTAGAACCAGAACCACCTAGAACTACAACCTCTTAGAACAGGACCCCTTAGAACCAGAACCACCTAGAACTACAACCTCTTAGAACAGGACCCCTTAGAACCACTTACAACCAGCCCCTGACCGGAAACGGCAGACTTAGTATAATAACAGTATAATAATAGTATAGTAACAGTATAATAATAGTATAATAATAGTATAATAACAGTATAATAATAGTATAATAACAGTATAATAATAGTATAGTAACAGTTAATACAGTAGATGTTAGTGGCAAGGAAGATCAGGGTGGAACCCTGAACAGCAGAACATCCAACAGAACATAGAACCATGAAACTTGTGTCTAACCCCAGTAAAGACCCAACGACCACAGACAGTCTAACCCCAGTAGAGACCCAACGACCACAGACAGTCTAACCCCAGTAAAGACCCAACGACCACAGACAGTCTAACCCCAGTAAAGACCCAACGACCACAGACAGTCTAACCCCAGAAAAGACCCAACGACCACAGACAGTCTTACCCCAGTAAAGATCCAACGACCACAGACAGTCTAACACCAGTAGAGACCCAATGACCACAGACAGTCTAACCTCAGTAAAGACCCAACGACCACAGACAGTCTAACCCCAGTAAAGACCCAACGACCACAGACAGTCTAGGAGGAATGACCCAACGACCACAGACAGTCTAACCCCAGTAAAGACCCAACGACCACAGACAGTCTAACCCCAGTAAAGACCCAACGACCACAGACAGTCTAACCCCAGTAAAGACCCAACGACCACAGACAGTCTAGGACGAATGACCCAACGTCCACAGACAGTCTAACCCCAGTAATGACCCAACGACCATACAGATCCATCATCTCTACCGACCTTCTGGTGGCGAAGAACTGGAAGCCGGGAGCGACGTCGATGCAGTCCTCTCTCCCGGGGATGGTCAGCTTCTTGTTCTCCATCAGAGGCAGCAGCACAGAGATCTACACCAACGAGGAAGAGTGTTATTAGAACATCATTATATCTGCATCTGAATCAGAGGGCTAACCAGAGAAAGGCATGACATAGACATAGAATAGTATAAATCAAACAAACTAAATGAAGAACGACTCATTAAGTTTAAATATCAAACACATCTCACACTTGAAGACAAGAGGAAAAAGTTGAATTCCTTCCAAACTCTCATGAACAGTGTTGGGAACGTTACTTTAAAAAAGTAATTAGTTATAGTTACTCACTACTTCTTCCAAAAAGTAACTGAGTTAGTAACTGAATTACTTAAAAGTAACTAGATACCAGGGAAAGTAACTATTTGCGTTACTGTAAAAAAAGAAAGTTGCTATATGTCAAAGAATTTGGATTTTTCAGAACAGTTTTCACTTGGCCTTTATGTGTTAAACGGTTGAACTGCCCATTCAAGGCCCTGATATACTTCCAACTGAATTTTAATTAGCTTAGTTACAAAGACTGTGGAACATCTGCCGAATACTACAGAAAATGCCAACTTTTCATTGGATTGCTCCGGACTCGCCATTTCTGCTGCTTCATCGAATCTGTTTGGTGTGTGCGTTTGCGCGCGCGTGTGTGTGTGGCGCTCGTGTCCTGGCTTGTGTGCAAAAACACTGGCTCCGATTGGCTACCATGAAACATAATTCTGCCTTAGCCAATCATAATCGCTTATCTCGTTGTTAACCCACCCGGTCTCCTCACTAGCAGTTTGTGTTTGGAGTCAGGGGTGCATTCGGAATACGCAGTTTATTCAATCAATTCATAGTAACGCACCGCATTTAACGTTCAGTAACGGTAACGGCGTTGTAACGCCGGAAACAGTAATTAGTTAGATTACCGCATTACTGAAAAAATAACGTCGTTACCTAATGGCGTTATTTTAAACGGCGTTATTACCAACACTGCTCATGACAGATTATCTGTGTGCTACAGGTGACTGTCTGTCTTCCCTGCCCACATTCTGAGTACATGTATAAAGGTATAGCGGTGTGTGTTCTGACCACGTCCAGGGGGGCATGGTCGATGTCCTCCAACAGGATCCACTGGCCGCGGGCCACAGCCTGGGTCAGGGTCCCTGGCTGCCACACGAACTTCCCCGGGATGTCGGTACAGCGGTACATACCCAGAAGCATCTACACACGCACGCACACACACACACACACACACACACACACACACACACACACACACACACACACACACACACACACACACACACACACACACACGTGTAGAGAACACACTCACACACACACACGTAGAGAACACACTCACACACACACGTAGAGAACACACTCAACACACACGTAGAGAACACACTCACACACACACACACACGTAGAGAACACACTCACACACACACACACACAGAGACACGCGTAGAGAACACACACACACACACACACACACACACACACACACACACAGACACGCGTAGAGAACACACACGCACACACACACATGCATAGAGAACACGCACACACACACACTTTAGTGAGACTGAATGAGATATAAACTGGATATAAACTCATCACAATACCTTAACCCTAATTATATTCATGATATTCGAATGCTACTATTATACGCAATGCAGCGACAGTTAAACACGTGTAGATATCCTTAAATATATTTGATTATATCTTACAATTATTAATTCTATCCTTAAAACATTAATTCCATTCTGGAAACAGGAGTCGGTTGGGTTCCGGTCGATCAGTTGGGTTCTGGTCAGAGGGATTAGGTTCTGGTCGGGGGGATTAGGTTCCGGTCGATCGGTTGGGTTCTGGTCGGGGGGATAAGTTTCCGGTCGGTCGGTTGGGTTCTGGTCGGGGGGATTAGGTTCCGGTCGGTCGGTTGGGTTCTGGTCGGGGGGATTAGGTTCTGGTCGTTCGGTTGGGTTCTGGTCGGGGGGATTAGGTTCTGGTCGGGGGGATTAGGTTCCGGTCGGGGGGATTAGGTTCCGGTCGGGGGGATTAGGTTCTGGTCGGGGGGATAAGGTTCTGGTCGGGGGGATTAGGTTCGGGTCGGTGGGTCTGTTCCGGTGGGTACCTTGCTGTCGGTCTGGTCACCCAGCTGGACCTTGAGGATCTCCGAGGCCTTGGTGTGGCCGGTCACCGCCGCCATGAACTCCACCAGCGCCGTCTTGCCGCAGCCGATGGGCCCCTCCAGCAGCACGGCCTTCTGGGACGCCACGGCCAGCGCCAGCCGCCGCAGGTTCCGGCAGGTGGAGTCCACCAGCACCAGCTCCCTGGGGTTCACCTGCAGCCAGAACACAGGCGTGAGGCGGGGGGCCTTAGGGCCATGACTAGTGATCGACCGATATATCGCCTGATATTTGCGCATTTTACGCGTATCGGCCGATACGCGTTGGCAGATTATTATTATTTTATTCTATTTTTTTGCCATGATTTACAGACCGACAGTTCAATAAATGTTCCTTTTTTTAAATTGAGACTTGTAACACTTGTTACCATTATTGTCATTTTTATGATGAAAATTGAGGGAGCAAAAGCAGCATCGGTTCAAATTATCGGCTCAAGAAAATCGGCAGCCCATATCGGTCAGCGGCTAAGGCCCTAAAATATCCATATTGGTCGATCCCTACTAGCCATGACTGCAGACTTGGGGGTGGGCAGACCGGCTCAGACCTGGATGAGCCCCGATCACTAACTCTGGCTTTTTGTTAGCATGGAATTAGTTTCAGTGCAGGTTTCACATCCCCTCCTGCGTGGCCACGGTAGAACACCTTTATCCCCTTCTAGAAGCTTCATCCACTTGCACTAATGAATTGTTTTTTTGTCTAAAATATCTCCCGTGAGAAAACAGGAAACCACCTTCAGCTCTAGGTTTCCTGCCCAGAGCCGCCGCCCTGAAGGTCTGCCATAACACCGTCACGCCGCCGGGTCCCAGCAGGGCCTCTCGGAGGAGGGCCCGTGGACTCAGACCCTGCACCAGGCCAACGCTGTCTGGGGCCTTTCCCATGATGCATTGCTCTCCCCCGGTATCTGACCTAATCTCAACCACGTCTAAAGGGATTTTAGCAAAACCTTCCCACTCCGAACTTCATACCCAACGACAGCTGTCCTTAATCTGATATCTAACCCCAATCTTCCATCCATCCTTCCGTCTGTCCGTCTCTACAGTACCTGGTCCGTCTGTCTGGGCGAGGTCCGGGGCAGCACCACTCCGCAGACGGCCACAACGTTCTGTGATAGGTCCTCTGACACCACCTGACCCCGGGTGTACTTGTTGGCCTTCTCCTGTCGCCACATCGCTGAGCCCTGATTGGCCAACACCAGCGCCTTCTCCACCTCCAGCTGCTGGGTTTCCTCCAAAGCCCTGGACACAGAAACCAGTTTAAAACACAGTTTAGAATGGCCCTAGTCTACCAGCAGGCGGCATGAGAAAGGCATTGTTGTGATGTCACTAAGGGAGAGATTTATTTAGGCAGGTTTTGGGGGGGGGGGTGGTACTGGCTCTTTAAAACAGAGTGCTGTAGTGAAAGTTAAAAATTCCCTCTCAGATTAAAATAACATCACAATGTATAACTTCCTGAAAATGTCTCGTCAAAGTAAAGGCGCGTACTTTATCTTCATGTGCATGATCTCGTCGTTGGAGAGCACCTTCCGCAGGAAGATGGTCTTCTGGTTGTCCGTCATGCGAGAGACCAGCGCCAGACAGTGGGCCGTGGACCTGGAACACACACACACACACACACACACACGCACGCACACACACACACACACACACAGTTAAATTGGACTTAATGATCTAAAGACGCTAGCAGGGAGAGACTTTAAAGGGCTGATTGTGGTCCCGCGTCCGCGCAACGCGAGGAGCACGGAGACGCTTCGACGCCGTCGGGAACCTGTTTCGGTTCTGCATCGGGAGGCCCGATGCAGAACCGAAACCGAAACCTCCTCGCGTCCCTTGCGGCGGACGCGAGGAGGGTCCGCCAGGACGTAAAGGGGTCCGTGACGCCCTTGCGTTGCGTGAACGTGGGACCAGCCCTTAAAGCTCCGCCTCCGCGGGACGGAGCGGGCAAACCCACCCTCGGACCATGACGTCGCTGGTCAGCAGCTGGGACACACAGGGGCTCCAGTCCCACAGCACGCGGAACTTGGCGCCGTCGCTGTGCAGGAAGCGCAGGGTGGCGGCCATGAGGTCGCGCAGCTTCATGCGGCGCGGGCCGTACTGCACGGCCGACGACTCCTCGCTGCTGAAGAACAGCCGCTGGAACACGGGCGGGGCCCCGCCGAAGTACCGCGCCGCGAACCTGGGGGGGGAGAGAGAGGGGGAGAGGGGGAGAGAGGGGGAGAGGGGGAGAGGGAGGGAGAGGGGGAGAGGGCGGGTTAGAGCCAGGTACCAGCTCGGGTTTAGGCCTGGTCTAGACCCCAGGTAACAGATAGGGATGGGTTTAGGCCTGGTCTAGGCCCCAGGTAACAGCTAGGGATGGGTTTAGGCCTGGTCTAGACCCCAGGTAACAGATAGGGATGGGTTTAGGCCTGGTCTAGGCCCCAGGTAACAGCTAGGGATGGGTTTAGGCCTGGTCTAGACCCCAGGTAACAGATAGGGATGGGTTTAGGCCTGGTCTAGGCCCTAGGTAACAGATAGGGATGGGTTTAGGCCTGGTCTAGACCCCAGGTAACAGATAGGGATGGGTTTAGGCCTGGTCTAGGCCCCAGGTAACAGCTAGGGATGGGTTTAAGCCTGGTCTAGGCCCCAGGTAACAGCTAGGGATGGGTGTAGGCAGGTTTTTTTAATGTCCCGTTCATTTTAAAGAAACAATGATGGCCACAGACAGACTGGCAGAACCTGAACCACAGCGTTTTATTAATCCACACAAAAACTTTAAATTGGACCACAACATTAATCCCTGTGTCATATCGCAATATTCACAGCGTCACAGTATTAACCGACTGCCAATAGTATATCGAGGGTGGTGCTGGGTGGAGGGTGAGCTGGTGGAGGGTGGTGTTGGATGCTGGGTGGTGGTGCTGGATGCTGGCTGGAGGGTGATGGAGGGTGGTGTTGTGATGGAGGGCGATGGAGGGTGGTGTACTCACGCCTGGACGTCGGGGTGGATGCCCAGCAGCTTGCTGAGGGCCACACAGAGGCGCTCGTGGAGGTCATGGTGGATGCGGCCGCCTGCCTTCACCCTCTCGGCGTTCCTCTCCAGCAGGTCCAGCACCAGCGGGCGGAGGTGGCGGGCGATCAGCAGGGTGTAGTCCTTCTCCAGCAGCAGCTGGGCCAGGCAGCCCAGGATGCATTGCCTGTCCTGCTGGCTCCATATCTGAGGACGGCACGTCGGTTCAGGTTCATTAAAAAATGAAAGAAAGGCTGTAATTGAAATATTGATTTATGCAGATGAAGCCGGACCTCAATCAAAGTATGTTTATCTGTAATCAGCTCCCGTTCGCCATTACCGATGCACTATGATGTACAAACACCCTGCCGGTGTTTGTACACATGTTTCTTTTTGGTCAGATATTTATACAGATTGTGTGGAGATGTTGAGGGGGTCTCATACGGAGGCTATGGGCTCCATCCCCGGGGTGATGAGCATACCCACCGACACGGGTACAGCCTCCTAACTTACTAACAGAGAGACATATCTTACCTGTTTTGCCAAATACTGGCTGAGTTCGTTGTGACTTTTGTCAACGTGCCGCGATATTATGCCCAATGATGACAGGCTCAGTTCTAGATTCTCCATAGTCTCATCTGTCGTTCGTAGAGGGGAATCTCTACAGCGAATAGAACCACCGAATTAACGCGTGAATCTGTGATTTATCCCCCAAAGAACGGCGTTCATCACCCGCTCGTCTGTCTCAGGATGGATCACAACACATAAGCACGTTCCCGTCAGTGTTCACATCCCGTCCACATGTGAGCGCAGCGGAGTCTCTTCCGGGTCGCCCGCTCCGCGCGTCGCCCCCCCGTTACGTCACACACGCGACAGAACCCCCGTTCTCTTCGGACGGAACACTTCTCTCTGTTGCCGAAACACGACTGGACTTTAAAGTGTGTTTTTTGGTCCCTGGCATCACCGCCCACTGATTCCCATCGAGAGACGGAGTCCCCGCGGTGCTTGTGCGTCCCTCCTGAGAGCCGCCGGGGTCTAAAGGACGCATAGGAGCCGTCTTTTGGACTGTTGTGTGAAAGCGTTCAGACCGAGGGACCGCGGGAAAAATGGAACTACTTCCTGAACAATGAAGCGTTGGCGCCACCCCAACAGCCCTGCATCCACCACAGCAACCATCACAGGAACCATCACAGCACCCGGACCAGCACCCCACCACGGCGCCCCGGGCCCAGTCTCACCCCGCAGCGGTCAGTCTCTGATCCCGACCGGCCTGATGCGCATCGCTGTTATCACAGTTAATACTGTTATTATTGGGTTACCCCTCAGGACACGAGAGGTTATGACAGCCCTGTCCCGGGTCAGGGCTTCAGGGTCCCAGGGCAGGACTCCAGCCCTGGCCTTATTGTCATTGTTTTCATGCTCCAGGGCTCCGTTGTGAATCAGGGGGTCCCAGCGTGGACACAGGCCCGGCTATGGGGGTTGAAACGCGGGTGTATTCTGAATATCGGGCCCCTCTTCGTCGTTGTTACATCTCATTGTTCAGGTTTATTACGCAGCGTCGGGTTACTGATGGTAATAACCGGGGTGGAATCTGAATCTGCTTCATTGTGTGACGATAGAGACTTTAAACAATTACATAGTATCCTATGAAGAGTCGTGCTACACTCGGTGTTAAGGCCTGAAATTAATTAGAAAGTAATTCACAGTCGGCTGTGTTGCTATTTTTGGACAGATCTTTATATGCTGTTGTTATATATTTCTCCACGTTTAACCACGTTTCATATTTGATGTTGTGTTCATTGCCATTGTCAGGAACTTGCCATAACGTGACTGAGTCCTGGTCAGGAGTAGAACAATGGATCCCCTGTATGACGAAGAGTATGATCCCAGTGGTGCTCACAGCCGTAAGTATGAGATAAAAGTTTGGATTTACATTGACATATTGTTAGTTTGAGACTAAAGTTAGATTCACATTGACATAACCCTAAGTATGAGACGAAAGTTAGATTCACATTGACATCCCGTAAGTATGGGACTTAAGTTAGATTTACAGTGGCATATCTATTTTATCTCTAACACATACTTTTTTTTAATAAGGACCTTCTGGTAGTGACTATACCTTTTCTTATAATAATTGACATCCATCTGAAACTTGGCTAACTTGCGTTCTCCTGTCCTCAGTCTTGACGCCGGACTGCGATGAAGAATCCATGGACATCTACTCTGGACTGGGTGACACGCCCACCCACACCACAGGTACTGATCTGGACGATTATAGATTATAGATCCGTACACATCCATATCAACACGTTATTATCCACGTTACACATATTATGAAACGTTTACCCTGGTACTCAGTGTTGTGCCTGAACGCGTTCACTGAACGATAGTTCATGAACTCGTTCATATTTTGGGCGAACGTGAACTGAACATACTGTATTACTGCCTGATGAATGTTACTGTGAACTCGTTCATTCTGGTGTCTGTGAACGGCACGCTCACTCGGTTTAACTTCGTTCAATAGGGGGGTTATTTGTTTATCAACACGGCGGATGCGCGCGCAGATCGCCGTGTTGTTTGACCGGTTGCCATGGTTATCTCTGTGCGGTTAATTTGCAGTTGCGGTGTTGTCAGCTTACTGTTACATTAAACTGTAATCAGAAAACGCAGTTATATGCTATAGACCCTATAGTATCTGTCGTATAAAGGCTGGGACGAATTTTGAATTATAAATATTTACAATCCATAACATTAGCTCTCCGGCTCATAGCTCAGCGGACTAGAATACCTCCTAGAATCATTGCTTGTTGGCCGGAAACGGAAAGGGGGGCTGTTCACGTTTGGTTGTAGTCTTTTCGCTCGGTTCTCCGTCTCAACAGTAGGGCTAGAACCGAGCGAAAAGACTACAACCAAACATGAACACCCCCCCTTTCCGTTTCCGGCCAACGAGCAATGAGCCTTCCAACAGAGATCAATGGGATTTACAAAATGCTAAAATGTGCAATAAAACACGAAGAAACTGTATTTCGCTACGATACTTGATTCAACCACTCTATTTCATCCTAGACAAACCACAAAGGGGGCTCAATGTTCGAAATACCGGAAAAAAATAATAGCTCACAGCAACATATTGAAAAAAAGAACTATGAACTAGTTAATTTTTTTGAATTGTGAACTTGGTTCAAAATTTTGAATTATGAACGTTTAACTGAACTAGTTATTTTCAAAATTTTTGAACTGAACTTTGAACTAGTTCACGTAGAAAGTGAACTTTCCCAACACTGCTGGTACTCATGAAGACCGTACGAAACAGAATCTCTAATTATTTTACTGGCCTGAAATTTCTTGGATGAATCATTTGTCGCTCAAACATCTGATGGTTTGCGGTCGTCTGCAGAGACTCCTTCGATGCTGTTCTCTCCTCGGCTGAAGGCGTCCATGGATCTCTATGAAGAGATCCTCACGGAGGAAGTGAGGAGTAAGGACTCGTCGTTTGAAGAGGTAACCCGTCCTGTTGCTCTCAGACACAGTAGTATCAGAGAGGAAAGGGTTCATTCGATCTCTGATAGATGCTTTGCTAATGGACCTGAAGCGCCGGCCAGTGAAAGGGTGTCAAGTTCTCAGCAACTTCTTCTTTTGTGGTATTGCTCTCCAGTTGAAGAGCCGGTTCCTGGCGGCTCAGATCCAGATCGAGGAGCTGCGCAGCAGACTGACAGCGACGGAGACGAAGGTCCGCAGAGCTCTTCTACCAGAACCTCCCACATCAGTCTGACCCACAGGGGGAGGGGGTACGATGGATGTTTCCATGGTGATGGACTAAAGCAGGCTGTCGTCTTGTTTTCAGAACACGGGTCTGAGCACGGAGAACCTGCGGCTCAAGAAGAACATCTCGGCGCTCCTGAAGACCGCCCGGCAGGAAGTGCTCCGGAAGGACCAGGAGATCCAGAGGCTGAACCAGAGGTAAGCCCCGGAACGGTCAAAGACGGAAAAGCAAACATCTTGATACACGTTCAAGGGTAGGCTTAGCTCAGGAGGTAGAGCAGCTGTCTTGTAACCGAAAGGTTGCTAGTTCGAGTGTTGATGTGTCCCTGAGCAAGACACTTAACCCTAACTGCTCCTGACGAGCTGGCCGTCGCCCTGCGTGGTTGACTCTGCCGTCGGTGTGTCAATGTGCGTATTAACCGGTGTAAGTCCCTTTGGATAAAAGCGTCTGCTAAATGCCCTAATTGTAATTGTAAGTTGTTTAAAAATAATGTCCTGTTCCCTGACCATTCCTTATCCTTCTACTTCTTTTAGTTCCGGGATGAAAACGTACAATCCACGTGGGAACGGCCAGTGGAGGACCTTCCCGTACCCCCACACCAACACACCCCCACCTGTACAGCCTCCGCCCCGCCCTGGGCCCGGCGATGCCCCTTCACCCATCGCCCCCACCTCTAGAACAGCTGCTGCACCTGCTGCTACACCCCCCTACCCTCCTCCACCCCAACACCGGCCCTGCAGGACCTCTTCAGCCGGCTCCTCCACCTCTACGACGCCTCTTATTCCTCCGTCACATGCTTTGCCCCCACCTCAAGCAAGAAGGACCTCTCTGACCCGTTCCTCCGCCGCCACCTGTAGACCCCCTGCCCCCCCCACAGAAACCGCCCCCCCTTCTTTGCCCCAGCCACAACAAAGCAAGACCCCGTCAAGCCTCTCCGCCACGTGTACGCCGCCCCCTCCACCCACAAACCCTGCTCCACCCAAACGTCGACCAAGCAGGACCTCCACCACCCCCAGTTCTCTCCCCTGTCGGCCCCCCGCCCCACCCACAGAATCCCCTCTTCCTGCTCCATCGCAATCTGGTCTTGGCAAGAGGTCGTCAAGAATCTCCTCTACGTCTACACCGTCTGCACCCCCAGCCAACCCTCCTCCCCCTCCTCCTTCTCCTCCTCCTTCACTTCCTCTGCCAAAGCCAATCAGGACTTCTTCAAGAATTTCCACGAGTAAGGAGCCATCTCCACCTCCTCCGCCAACACTGGATCCTCCTCCACCTCCTCCACCCACACTGGAGCCTCCTCCACCTCCTCCACCTCCTCCACCCACACTGGAGCCTCCTCCACCTCCTCCACCCACACTGGACCCTCCTCCACCTCCTCCACCCACACTGGACCCTCCTCCACCTCCTCCTCCAACAGTTGACCCTCCTCCATCTCCTGTTCTCCACCCTCCGGCCCCCTCCCCACTGAGTGAGGACGTCCGTCCAGAGTCCTTCCCTCCACCGCCCCCTCCAGAGAAGGTCAGCGACCGGGCCGCCCAGCGACCAGACACCACATGTCTGGAGGTGGGCCGGTCGAAGCGGCCCGCCCACAGCCATCCCACACGTTCGTCGAGTTCAGATTTGGAGGCGACGGTCAAACCCAAGGAGGTGGACTGCCAGTCCTCCCGGGAGGTACCTGCAGAACTCTGTGAGCTGGACACAGCGAGACCGTCGAAGCACAAAGAGCAAGAGCCCAAAAGCCAAACACGGTCGCACCCCACGGAGAAGAGGCTCAAGTCCGGTCCAGAGCCCGGGAAGGATTGTGAAACAGATCCTAGAAACAGATCTCGCAGGGCCGAGAAGGAGAGCCGGGCGAAACACCGCAGCCACAGATTACTGAAAAGCAGCCGTTCTCAAGAGGCTGAAGCGCACCACCGCTCAGAGAGCGGGGAAAGTCCCAGCTCTGGAGGTCTGGACCGGAGGCAAGACAAACCAGACTCCAATCAGAACCGCGCAGTACTGATAGTGTCTCGGCTGAGGGACTTGCTGCGAGAGCCCAGGAAGGAGAAGCACGGCGACCGGGCCGGTGAGAAGAGGGCGAGCGGCAGCAGTAGAGACCGAAGGAACGCTGCACCGAAGCAGCACCCCTCCGGAGACGACCGGAGGAAGGCCGAGAGGCGACGAGAGGACGAGACAAGGACGAACGGGAGACGGGAGAGAAGAATCGAGAAGCACAAAGACTCGGACAGGAATAGGCGGAAGGACGAGGGGAGGAGGAGAGCGGAGCTACGAGGAGGAGAAAAGTCCACCAAGGATTTGGAGAAGGCTTCGGAGGAGGAGATCAGCGTTCCCGCCGGGACGCAGTGTCTCACGGAAAACAGTCCGAACAGGAAGCTGTGCTTCATGGAGACTCTGAACCTCACCCTCTCGCCAGTGAAGAAACCTCTGAGCCAACAGGGTCAGGCCGATGGGGAAGAAGAGGAGGAGGGAGAAATCCTAAGCAGAGAGGATGAAGATCAGCCTAACCTCGAAGAGTTTTTAATCATAGACGAAATAGAGAGCAGCATGACTGAAATGGAGATCGACCACGACAAGCAAAACCCAAAGCCCTCGTCAGCTGTTCAGACATTTACAGAGGAGAAATGGGCCACAGAGAACTGCAAGGAAGACCAAAGTCTGAGGACCAGCGAGACCGGAGCAGTGGTGGTCAGCGGGCGACCAGAGGTCCCTCCAGTACCCAGTCCCTCAGCAGGCGTCCTCCCCGAGGCTGAAGAAGTCACGGAGGCTGGTGTACCAACTCTGAAACGTCCCGTCACGGCCAAGGAAAGCATCGTGGTTTCAAAACGACCCGCCGAAAACAGGCAGTGCCCCTCCCCCAACGATCCAGTCGTGATGGAAATGTCCGAAACGTTGAATCTTGGCAGGGTTGAGCTGGTCCGCATTTCAGAAGACGGCAAGGGCAGCCCTTCAAGAAACAGCATGCCTGGGAATCTCTCTGAGGTTATAGAGCCAGCTGAACCCACGGTTCTCCACTCAGAACCGGACTTACAAGAGAGTTTGTCTAAAGCGCCCGTGGATTATAAGAAGCTGTCGAGCCCCTGTCCGCTCCCCAGTGCTGAGGAAGTTAAAGAAACAGTACTCCTCTCTCCATTAACCAGTCCTGTTGCTGAGAAAGTTAAAGAAGGAGTTCTCCTCTCTCCATTAACCAGTCCTGTTGTTGGGGAAGTTAAAGAAACAGTGCTCCTCTCTCCATTAACCAGTCCTGTTGTTGGGGAAGTTAAAGAAACAGTGCTCCTCTCTCCATTAACCAGTCCCGTTGCTGAGAAAGTTAAAGAAACAGTGCTCCTCTCTCCATTAACCAGTCCTGTTGCCGGGGAAGTTAAAGAAGCGGTGTCTGGCTCTCGTCCAATCAGCAGTTCCGTTGCTGATGTGGTTAAAGAGGCGGTGTCTCTCCCCTGTCCAATCCCACGCCCTGTGTGTGGAGAAGTTAACAAAGGCGGGGGTTGCCTTTCCCCGATCACCGGTCCTGTGTCCAAAGGAGTTCACCAAACGACGTCTACGCCCCGTCCCCTAAAGGAACCTGTTCCTGGAGAAGAGAACGGGAGGGCGCCGAGCCCCTGGCCAATCACACGGCTGGTCGCCGGTGAAGCCCAGGGGAAGGTCCGCCCTGGCCCACCCAACGCCCGCCCCCCCGAGGGGGAGGGGGAGGGGGAGGGGGAGTGTCGGGGGGGCAGTCCCAAGGGTTCGGACGCGGTGTCCAGCACCATCACCCTGGAGGCCCTCCCCCACGGCGACATCAGCCTCCCCGAGGCCATCTACGCCCTGACGCACGCCGACGACGGCGACGAGCCCGGGTCCACGTCGGGCTGCGTGGGCGTGTCCAAGGTGAGCAGCACCACGGAGGACGTGGCGTTGCCGGGGCGACGGGAGAGCGTCCAGGAGCGCACGCCGCTGAAGGGCTACGGGTTCTGCGAGCGCCACGGCACCGCGGAGAAGGGCGGCCCCGAGCCGTCCAGCTCGGGGCCGCCGCTCCACGACGAGGACTCCATGATGCTGACGCTCAGGAACCTCCGGACTATCCCGGACGTCATCAGCCCCCTCCGGAGCCCCATGGCGCGGCCCCTGGGGCCCCTGGGGCCGTGCGGCGGCACCAAGCCTCCCCACGTCAAGAGCCTGCAGAGAGGTAGGCGTCATGACGACCGTCTGGGACGGGCCGGTCGTCACATCTCAGGCCCTCCCACCGCTGACCGCTGCTTTCCTTGGCCAATCAGGACACTTAATAATAATAATAACAATACATTTTATTTATAACGCACTTTACATCAACTTAATGACCTCAAAGTGCTACAATGCACATTAAAAGATATTTAAAAGACTAACTAGATTAAAAAGAAAAATAACAGAAAAAAAGAATCATTTAAAATAGCAGTTTAGCCAAAGGCTTTTCTAAAAAAGATGGGTTTTTTTTTGTTTTTTTAAAAGAATCCACAGTCTGTGGGGCCCTCATAAACAATACTACTAATAATAATACTTAACACTCATAAAACATTAAACAGACACACGTATACCTCACTTTGTATAAAGTGCAATATGCTTACGGCCTTTTATATTTATTTATTTATTCACATCGCCTGTCCTTGTCTTGTTCCAAATGTTTTTGTTGTTATTTCTGTCTTGTTTTTTTTTTACAATTTTTAACTTAAATTGCTTGTTTGTTTTTTGTATACAATGCACCTTCAGTTGGCGCTCCCAATTTCGTTGTATAGGTGACAATGACAATAAGGCTATCTTATCTTATGTTATCTCATCTTATCTTGTCTTACCGTCTGTACTGTAACGCCCTCGTTGGTTGCGTCGGCACGGTGACCCCGCGCCCACTAAGAGCTCTTCCTTTGTTTCCCTCTTTGGCAGATTTCTGCAGTTCTGGGATCTTTCATTCCCTGAAACCGAACCCAAAGAAGGAGACCCAACCCCCCGGGGGCCCCGTGGCCCCGGACCCCGGCGGAGTGACCTCTCTGAGGCCTCCGGCCGCTCGCTCCGAGGGGCCCTCCCCCCCGTCCAGCGACCTGGAGGAGGGGGAGATACTGAGCGACAGCAACGAGGCCCCCGCCGACACACCCCCGGGCCCCAAACCCACAGGGCCGGCCAGCGCCGACAAGGACCCCGAACCCAGCCCCCGCGCCGCCAGACGGAGGTTATCCCTGAAAGGTGTGGGCAGAGCTCCGCCCCCCTCCACGCCGAGCCCGTCGTCCGGGAAGAGCCGGTTTAAGACGGTGTGTCCCGCGGTGGAGCAGGCGGCGTTCCGCAGCGCGGGAGAGGTCATGGACACCCTGAAGAAGGTCCGCTTCCAGATCCGGAAGAAGTACATGAAGCTCCACAAGGTGTTCCCCAAGAAGAGCTTCTACGCCATGATGGACCACTTCCAGCAGTCCTTCATGGAGTACGTGGAGAACGCCGCGTTCGGGGAGATCAGCGGCCAGGTGGGGCCGCTGAAGGCCCGGCTCGGGAAGCTGGTGGCGTCCGTGTTCGGGAAGGTGATGAACAACGGCATCGTCAACCGCATCTTCGACCAGCAGGCCACCAACCTGAAGCGCCGGCTCTGGGAGTTCGTGGAGGTCCAGCTGGACTACCTCTTCCTGGACATCGAAAAGGCCCTGAACGCCTTCTGCAAGCCGGCCGAGACGCTCCCGCCGGCCAGCCCGGAGCGCCAGGCCGTCCATCCCAAGAACGGGAAAATCCTCAAGAAGTCCCCGGCGAACGTTTCCCCGAAGAAGAGCGGCAGTTCCAAACAGAAGCGCCTCCAGAGGCGGCTCAAACCCAGCCCCGTGGTGCCGACCAGAACCGGCCTGGGCCGCGGGAAGGACATCCGGATCATCTGCACGGAGCGCCTGGACGCCGACGCGGCGTTCCCGCCCCGCGGCACCCCTCTGTCCCCGGAGCGGGGCCAGCGGGGGTCCCTGCTCCTGTCCCACAGCGCCCAGGACCGCTCGGACTACGACATCCTGACGGAGCAGCAGGCCTCCAGCCTGACCTTCAACCTGGTGCGGGACACCCAGATGGGGGAGATCTTCAAGTGCCTCATGCAGGGCTCAGACCTCCTGGACGCCAGCGGGGCGGGCGGGGACCACACCTCCTGGTCCCTGAGCACCCCCAGGAAGGAGGGCCCCCCCGGGGACGGCCTGCTCGGCCTCCCCTCTCCCGGCAAGTTCCTCTCCCCGTCCAAATTCGCCTCGCCGGGGAAGTTCATGACTCCGACCAAGTTCGTGACGTCCCCGTCCCGGCTGGCGGGGACGTGGTGCGGCCTGCTGTCCCCCGGCCGGCTGTGCTCCCCGCAGCCCAAGCTGCTGCGCATGCCGCTGCACCCCTCCGTGTTCGACGAGAGCTGCCTGCTGGAGCTGCCGTCGGGCAGCGGGGCGGCGGCCCAGCGCTCCTACTCCCTGCTGGCCGAGGACCTGGCCGTGTCGCTCACCATCCCCTCGCCGCTCAAGTCGGACAGCCACCTCAGCTTCCTGCAGCCGCCGCGCACGCTGGACATGATGTCCACGCCCGAGAGCGTCATCAGCGCCCACTTCGGGGAGGACGCTCTGCTGGACGGCGAGGACGCCTGGGAGCAGCAGGACCTGCACCTGGCGCTGGACACGGACCACTCCGACTCCAGCTGCTGCTCCTCCAGCACCTCCGCCGCCGCCGCCGGGGCCGCCGGCGCCGCGCCCGCCTCCATGCTGTTCCAGTACAAGCCCCACCTCCCCATGCAGGCGGAGGTCATGGAGCGCTCCAACGACCACTTCATCATCAAGATCCGCCAGTTCGCCGCGGACGCCGCCGACGTCACGCTCACCGCCGCCGACGAGGCCACGCCCACCGCCGGCGACGACAGCCTGAGCCGGACGCTCACGGAGGAGGCGGAGCCGTCAGCCCCCGGCGGGGCGGAGCCTGTGCCCCGAGCGCTCTTCCTAGAGAAGAGTTTTGCGAAGTCGCCCAGGCTCCTCCCCAAAAGGCAGAAGGCTCCGCCCCCAGAGGAGGCGGCCCCGGCCGATCCGGGGAGTCCGCAGGAGGAGGCGGAGCCCGGCGCCGAGGGGCCGCCGTCCCGCCCCCCGGACTCGGCCTTGTCCGCCGACGAGATGGGGCTGTCGACGGCGTCGGAGGGCCGCCTCGCCATCGTGGAGGACGGCGGCAGCGGGCCGGGGAGGGGGGCCCGGGGCGCGGCCGGCAGGAAGAGGAGGCGCCACCACCAGCAGCGGAAGACCGGCGCCAAGCGGGCCAGGAAGGAGGAGGGGGGGCAGGGCCGCGGGAGGCGGTGCAAGCCGGTCGCGGCGGCGGCGGCGGCGAGTCCCCGGGGTGCCAAGCAGAGCGGGGGGGCGGGCTCTCCCCCCAAGACGCCCCCGTCCGGCCTCTCCGCCAAGAACCTGGTGAAGAAGAAGGGGGAGGTGGTGGTGGCCTGGACCAGGTCAGTGGAGCTGGAACCTTCTAGAACCTTAGATCCTGTTTACACCACGCACCGTCCTCCCAGCAGGCCTTATTCTGGGATGGATCACACAGTACCTGCCTTACATTTCAAACCGCAAGGCCAAGCGATGATAGTAAACTGAACCCCACGCAGATGTGGACCTCCGCGTGTGACTCTCTGCCCACCTGTCTGTCTGCTGCCCACCTGTCTGTCCGCTGCCCACCTGTGTGTCTGCTGCTCACCTGTCTGTCTGCGTTGTCCCTCCAGAGAGGAGGACCGCTCCATCCTCCTGGACCTGAAGACCAAGGGCCCGTCCCGGGAGACCTTCTCCGTCCTGTCTGAGAAGCTCAACAAGACCTCGGCCCAGGTACACACACACACACACACAGTCACTCACTCACTCACTCACTCCTTCACTCACTCACTCCTTCACTCCCTCACTCCTTCACTCCCTCACTCCTTCACTCCCTCACTCCTTCACTCCCTCACTCCTTCACTCACTCACTCACTCACTCCTTCACTCCTTCACTCACTCTCTCACTCACTCACTCTAACCCCATCTCTTCCTCCACCCCTCCCAGATTGCAGAGAGATTCTCCCAGCTGATGAAGCTGTTCAAGAAACAGGAGAAGAGAACCTCCCCTTGACCCCCTGCCGGACTTATTATGGGATGTCCCACCGCACACAGCCCTGGATCCTCCCAAGGAGCCCAGGCAGGCTTGAAGGACCTCTGGTTCTTAGCCCGCTCTGGTGGGGGATGAGGAAGTCTCAGAGACCTCAGTGGACCGTTCTGGCGGCCTGGCTGTGGGAGACTAGGTGTGAAAGGGGCCGCTTAAAGGGAACGCTGCATTGATTAGAAGCTGTTTACACCTCTAACGAGGCCGTATCAAACTAATGGGGACCGCCTGTGGGCTGGGGGGAGGGGTATTTTGGTCTCTGAGGTACCCCATCAAGGAGGAAGGACTTTTAAACCATTAAACATTAAAACTGCCGAAGTACATTCACCATCATCTTAACCCTTTGAGAGTTTGAGTTTAAGTCTACGGTCAAATTAATTTGGCTTAATATTGCAGACCAATTGAAATCCAGATTATTATAATTTTTGCCAAAAGTCGCACTCACTACTTGACATGAGAGACTTGGGACAAACTGAGTGATTTGCTGTTTGAGACGTGAACTTAATTTAGTCGGTTTATTAAAAACGAGATGTTTTAGGTGTGGAGGTTGCTGTGTAATGATTTGCTCGTGAGCTTGGTTTGATGAAGGAGTTGTAATGTTTAATTATCACTATAGCTCATTTATATGTCCCTATAAATATAACGTTTTCCATCTTGTTTGAAAACGACAGACGTGAAACACAATGACATTGTGAATATTGTACATAATTATTAACGGAAAATAAAGTTTTATTTATTTATTCTGTCGTCAACTTTCTACGGGATGGGGATGACAAGTTAAGGCTAGAATTAAACCTCAACCAACGCACTATAAAAGTCATGTACACAATGTGTTTCTTTGTTGCTGTTTAATACAGCAGACTAGAATATTCCAAAGTGGGCCGAGTGGAAATGGAGGGCATCGCCTGCAGGGGCGTTTGTACCGCAGCATCAGACCGGGACTTCTGTGGTTCGGTTAAGAATAAACGTTTAGAGGACAGAGAACAAGGTTGTTGCGGGGGGGGGGGAGGAGAGAGAGAGAGATACGGTCATGCTTTCCCTACGTTTAATTTGGGGAATTAATTGACGTGTTCTAGAAACGGCCGACGAACGGAGAGAACTTCCAGTCCGTCTGTCCTGATTGATTTAATAACCAGACCATCTATACTGGGGGACAGACTGACAAAATACGATCACTCGGATATTCAGTTAATTCAAGTAACTATACAATAAACAATTCTCTGTGTTTTTCTTTTAGGGGGCTATATGAATTAATTTACATTTAGGCGATTATGCTGACGCTTTTATCCAAATCGATTCACAACCATTCATTCATTCATTCTCACACACACACACACATACACACACACACACACACCGACGAGGTCTTGCTCAGGGACACCGCGACACTCAGCTAGGAGGAGCCGGGGATCGAACTAGCAACCTTCCTGTTACCAATCAACCCGCTCTTTCTCCTGAGCGGCTGCCGCCCCAAACAACCTTAAATGACGGCACGACTATAGACCAATTACAGTATACAAATAGGTGATAAGCCAATTACTTAACAAAGGTAAAAAAAAAAATGCTATATTCCTTTGCCATAATGCAGATGAAACATTAATCACAGATACTAAGCTTACAGAACCCAATTAGAAACCAGATGGCCAGACAAAGCTTCCAGTACAAATGATCGTGATTTATGTTTAGCTACCAGTTAAAACTAAATAAAGTGTCCAAACCATGAGGACTTTTTCAATAGATTGTAGTACTAATACTAGCCACCACAATACCCTAACCCTAACCCTAAGTACAAATTACATTAGAGGCGATAATGAGCTGCAATACCCTATAGATCTAATGAGATAAATACAGACAGTAGACTCGTAAACCGCTTATGGGGTCATATGAACGCGTCTTCTACAGACCCAAGACCGCCTCAACAACCCCAGCGGCGGCGGCAGCAGCAGGGAGAGCTCATACTGCAGCCGGGGACCATCGACCGGCAGGGTGCCACTATCTGACCAGTGTCCCAGTGGAGCCCCTCCAGGCACCGCCTGTCACATGCTGGCCGATCGATGGCCGTGCACTGGGAGTCCTAGTTTCCAGATCAACCAGAGGCACTCAGAGCCCGCAGTGGAGAGACAGCAGCACTCAGCATGCTCACCCGGCCCACCCAGAACACCGCTCACCCTCTCTTCACCCGTGGGGCCCGGGTGAAGGCGGAGCGACCATCAAAATAGTGTAAGTGAGACTTTCGTGTTTTGTTTCTCGTTTTGCTGCGATTTTGTTTGACCTTCGTACCTGCGTCCCAGCTGAGCTAGGGGTGTTGACTCCCACCTGAAGTTAACGTGCTATCCTGCATTTACCGGTTTGTTGTTGATTTGTTTGGACTCCTTTCAATGAGGTGTTAATTGTTTACTCCTCCATCCATCATCTCTCCTGACAGCCACACCACCATGTGACAGCTCCTCCATCATCTCTCCTGACAGCCACACCACCATGTGACAGCTCCTCCATCATCTCTCCTGACAGCCACACCACCATGTGACAGCTCCTCCATCATCTCTCCTGACAGCCACACCACCATGTGACAGCTCCTCCATCATCTCTCCTGACAGCCACACCACCATGTGACAGCTCCTCCATCATCTCTCCTGACAGCCACACCACTATGTGACACAACATGGGCGACTGGAACCTACTGGGCAGCATCTTGGAGGAGGTCCACGTCCACTCCACCATCGTGGGGAAGATCTGGCTGACCATCCTCTTCATCTTCCGCATGCTGGTCCTGGGCGTGGCCACGGAGGACGTGTGGGACGACGAGCAGAGCGAGTTCGTCTGCAACACCGAGCAGCCCGGCTGCAAGAGCGTGTGCTACGACCAGGCCTTCCCCATCTCCCTGATCCGCTACTGGGTGCTGCAGATCATCTTCGTGTCCTCGCCCTCGCTGGTGTACATGGGCCACGCCCTCTACCGCCTCCGGGCGCTGGACAAGGAGCGCCACCGCAAGAAGGCGTGGCTGAAGGCGGAGCTGGACGGCGGCGAGCCCCTCCAGGAGGACCAGCACCGCCGCATGGAGCGTGAGCTGCGGCGGCTGGACGAGCACCGCAAGGTGAGGAAGGCCCCGCTGCGGGGGGCTCTGCTGCGCACCTACGTCTTCCACATCCTGACGCGCTCGGTGGTGGAGGTGGGCTTCATCGTGGGCCAGTGCGCGCTCTACGGCATCGGGCTGGCGCCGCTGTACAAGTGTGAGCGGGACCCGTGTCCCAACAGCGTGGACTGCTTCGTGTCGCGGCCCACCGAGAAGAACATCTTCCTGGTGTTCATGCTGGTGATCGCCGGGGTCTCCCTGTTCCTCAACCTGCTGGAGATCTTCCACCTCGGCCTGAAGAAGATCAAGGACAGCCTGTACGGCTCCAAGTACGCCGACGAGGACAGCGTCTGCCGCTCCAAGAAGAACTCCCTGGCGCACCCCGCCTGCCACCTGTCTAACTCCTCCCCCGCGCGGACGCTGCACCTCGCCCAGACCGCCGCCGGGTCTCTGGCCCACGTCGGCCAGCCGGGCGGTCACCCCTTCCACCCGGGGCCGGCGGGGGGCCCCCAGCACCACCCGGACGGGGCCCCCTTCGACACCAACGCTCCGGGAGGCGCCTCCGACCAGCGCCCCCGACCGTTCCCCGTCTGCCTGCACCAGCTGGGGGCGGTGGGGCGACGTTACACCCTGGACGACCCTAGGAAGCCCTCGTGCAGCAGCGAGGAGTCGGCCGGGCCCCAGGGCTCGGGGCCCCAGAGGTACGCCGGGGCCCAGCCGAGGGCCACCCTCGTGGCCGGCCACGCCGAGCTCCCGGCCGCCCTGCGGAGCGCCCAGCGCAAGCAGAGCCGGGTGAGCAGCGGCTGCAAGGAGCCGCTGAGCGACGTGAGCGACTCACCGGAGAGCGACCACCACCCCACCACCAGGAAGGCTAGCTTCATGTCCCGGGGCATGTCCGAGAGCCGGCTGGCCAGCCTGTGCGGCAGTGGAGACTCCCAGAGCGGCCTGGACGTGGAGGCCCAGCGCCTGGCGCAGGGAGACAGCCCGCCCTGCACGCCCCCGCCCTCCGCAGGCGGCCGCAGGATGTCTATGGTGAGTGCAGCGGTCGGGGGTCGGCGGGGGGGGGGGCGGGTTTATTATTATTGGTGATGGGGCCACGGCGGCCTCATCTAAACCGTAGTCGATAATGTGGCCGTGCTGCTGTGGTGGAGGAGACCTCGCTACAGATTACATAAACAACGGTAGTGATCCCCGTGACGCAAAGCTCTTCATGGGAGACACGTGAGGGTTTATGGAAATAGTTAAACATATGTGCAATGTTTACCGCAGTCCATATTTGAGATTAGATTGCATGATTGGGAGAATGATGTGGTTTATATAAATGAATCCAACCGTTACACTCGTCTCTTTCAGAGCATGATTCTTGAGCTGTCGTCCATCATGAAGAAATAACCTGGACGACACCGATGGCCTTTGAGAGACTTCATGGCGATGGTTTGAAACTTGAGTTCAAAGTGATAATCTTGATTATCTCCGCCAAATGAGGGAACAAGATGGTGATGGAGCCTGTGGCCACTGATGATAGCCTTGCATTTACTGTATTATGAATGTCACAAACTGGGTGTCGGAGTCAACTTTCCCGTTATGCATTCAAATAACAAGTGGTCCACAGTTGTTGAAGCGTTTTCCATCACCCAGCAGTGGCGGGTGAGACATTGAGACGTGGTGAGAGTTTGAGACGTGACTTTGAGACGTGAGTTTGACATGGTGAGTTTGAGACGCGAGTTTGGTGACAGGAGAGTTTGAGACGCGAGTTTGAGACTCGAGTTTGCCGATGTGAGAGTCTGAGACATGAGTTTGCCGTGGTGAGGGTTTGAGACATGAATTTGGGACACGAGTTTGAGACGCGAGTTTGAGACGTGTGTTTAACGGGTTGAGAGTTTGAGATGTGAGTTTGAGACATGAGTTTGACAGGGTGAGAGTTTGAGATGTGAGTTTGGCATGGTGAGAGTTTGAGATGTGAGTTTGACATGGTGAAAGTTTGAGACATGAGAATAGCAACAAGAGAGTTTGAGCTGTGGGTTTGACGGGGTGAAAGTTTGAGACATGAGTTTGGCATGGTAAGAGTTTGAGACATGAGTTTGGCATGGTGAGAGTTTGAAACGTGAGTTTGGAATGGTGAGAGTTTGAGACGTGAGTTTGGCGAGGTGAGAATTTGGGGCTTTGATGAGTGTTTGATATGGGAAGGCAAGACACTCCGATCGCAGGCTTCCTAAGTCATTCATTATTAGTCCTTATTTTAGATAATTTTACACAATTTTGCGAAATTCTTCGTTAATGACATTATTCATTCATTATACAGGAAAACAAGAACTTTGTAAATTTGTAAATATTTCCAAAGACAAATTTTGCGTTAGACTGAAGTTCTATGGTGCTCTGTGTCAGAGGGATGTCTTCAGAATAAGATTACATAATGAACATAAGTAAGATACAGCCGATTAGGTTTACAGGCGAGATGAGATAAGAATATTAAATATTGTAGTAAATCAGAATTTCATTGTTATTGTAGAACATTGTTGATGTGGGAGGAGCAACCACAAAAAAAATAATCAGAGAACTCTCCATAATCATGACGAATCATTGTCAAGCCCCAAAAGAAGAGCACTTAAAATAATTTTTTTAAAAGGAAACAAAAATTGTGTATCAATATTTTTATATATTGTAGCTTTCCCTGTTTGGTTGATGTCTATTAAAGTGTTTTTCTTCTCTTGACGTGTTGTATCTGTCTTTGGTACTGAACTCAATTTTTCTCAACGAGATACGACACACTTCAAAAATGTAAGTTAGTTGGAATTTTTTGCAGAAACAGTTGACAGCTTTTGACGCAACACGACACGGTTCTCTTCTGTCAAAAATATCGTGTGGCAAGTCCACTTTAAGTTAACCTTTTTTCAAGTTAAGTATGTTGACGTTAGTAAATGGGTTTACGACACACGTGAACACAGCCCAGGACACGTGTGTACATGATATGTTTCTTTATTTCATAAACAGAAATGGTGTCTAAGCAAAAAAAGTATCTTATATAACACTAGCAATTGAAATGAATGAAAAGGGGGATTTACACAACATTTCATATTTACAAAGGTTACTTAATCGTTAAATTCATTAGGGTCATGAAGCATCTTTAAAAATGATAAAAGGTAAGAACTCTTAGTAGAGAATAAGCTAAATAAAATAAACAAACAGCTATTTCAAATCGACAATATTAACACAAAACAGTCCTCTAGAAAAAATCGGAACAGAAAATCGGAAGAAAACCAAAACTTTGACTACAAACTCAGGAGCTCCGACACCAAGAAACGTCACTGAAAAAAGCTACCAATACATTAATCCATATATAATCTGTGTAGCAACGATGTAGAAAACACCTGATACCGCATGTTGATACAGTCATTGACCAGTGATGAAGAGGTATGAAGGATTTCACAGGTAGATAAGTGTGAGAGCAGTCTTTGTGGAGACTCAGGCATGAGGAAGCTGGGAGTGAGGGGGGCCCCCCTAGAGCTCTGGCCCCGGGGCCCCGTGCCCCTGCATACGCCCATGAAACTCAAGAGAGCTGAATGGTGTATGCAGGTTATAAGGCGAACGTCGGAGGTGCACTTCTGTCCTTGTGACGCTGAAATTGTCCTGAAAAAGCTGAATTTTTGAGGACAAGTTGAGAAAATAAACATTATTCTTTTTTTTTTATCTTTGTCATTTTCTTTTGTTCTTGCGCTACAAAAAACATCCGTAAAGACCAATCGTTGCCAAAGTTGCCAAAGTACGACGGGACAATATTTTGTAAACAGAATCCTTTTTTTTCTTTTTTCAAATGCCTTGATCGCAGCCTGTCAGAATTGTATACATATATTTATATATATATATATCGATTTTATATATATATATAAAATATATAAAGTGGAGCAATCTGTGAGAAGGCAAGTTATGTCCTCATTCTTTCAGAACAACATTTGGAGTCGAAGAGCCAGTGTTTGTTTTAAAGAAGCAGCAAAACAAACAAACATTCAAAATAAAAAACGGTCACAAAAAGAGATCATTCATAGCATAGTTAGAGAAAAACACAAATAAATAAAAATACGCCTGCTTGAACCAACCATCGTGAACGGCAATAACTATCCAACGTCACAACCTCTTCTGTGCTTTTGGTTTTTATACACCTCACTATTTCATATATTTTATTATTTATAAAACATTTTGAATTTCTTTATGGGTGAAGTTCCCGGTAAAAAAGATGGCTGCTATGTGAGGTTTGTTTTGGGCCGGTGACGTCGGATTGTAACAAGATGGCCGACAGAGGGACGGTTCTAGCAAAGAGACGGGAGGCGAGTAGCACCAGAGGTCAGCGGAGAGATTCATCTTGGCACCCTGAGACAACAGCAGAGGATGACCCTGGAAGTGATAACCCTGGCGGTGAAAACCAGACTTTTCAAAATAAAAGACAATTAAAAAAAAATAAAAATTGTATGTGATCATTCATGTTTGGTGGCAGTGGTTTGCTATATTAGAACTACACAAGTCCTCCTCTTCCCAAGGTCAAAGGTAAAGTCCCGGGAGGAAGAGGGGAGCTGGGTTAGGGTGAAGGATGGGTTTTGAATCTCTACACCTCTTTAGCTTGAGCTCATCGCCGTTCAATAACGTTTAGACCACCGGCGCTAATACTAGTTTGTTGGAGAGCAAAAAACAAAAAAAAATCATACATTTTATGCGATTTAAATCGACAAAGCCACCATTTGAATGAATGTTTCATAGCTGTGGTCTGCTGTTTGGTCAGACTGAAGACCAGGTCAGAGGAAGAAGTTGCATAATGTTGTGTGAGATCTTCTGCAATTGGATCCTGAACTACATCTTTAAAACGGGAGATATCCCACAACCTGCCTTTATATAAACTGACCTATGTTCTGTAATATGTATTGTCCTTATACATTTACATGTGTATAAATATGGATTTTTTTATTTGTTAGATCATGTTTTTGTATTTGATTGGAAAGATGCAGATACAGAGCCTAATTTAATCTTTCTCTGTCATTTTTGGGACTTGATCTGAAATGTACACTGGGACCGACTCCTGGCTTCATTTTTAAAGGCCCAATTCATTGTTAACATGGTAACACGTTTTAGCGATGCAAAATAAAATTACAAATATTATATATATATATATATATATAATCATGCAAACTGTTTTACTGCCAAGAATGGTTGTCCACTGTTAACCTTTCAATTCAATGAAGGGGAAATACCGAAGTTGTTCAACAGGGGGTGCCATAGAGCAAACGTGGATTGGGGCATTAAATACTAATCTGATTGAAGCACATTTTTGGTATGAGAAATATATGTCAGGGCTGCATATATTCAACACGTTTCAATTATTAGTTTTCACATTTAATGTGAATAATCTTTTCAATACTGTGTAAATGAAAACGTAAGCTCGACATAAAATAAGCTTATAGCTAAAGGCAGCATGCATGCACATCATAAAATGAACTGTTCTAACTAATGTACAATTGGGGCAAACATGTTACTTTTTTGATTGGTACTTTATAATTTCGACAAAACACACTTTCATGTCGGACAGATTCTGAATTAGCTTATTTTCAAATCCAAGACATTCCTAAAACGTTAGCTTACTTATATTAGCTTACTTTTTTTTAACCAAAAGACAGAATCTTTACTGCAAGCCAATGCTACTGTCTCATTACGTTTTAATGAGTCTTTTATTTTGAAGTGCCAATTTAAAGAGGGACCAAATAGTAAAGTTCAACCGTGGGGACAGCACTGATACGTGATTCCTGATTGGTGTAACTCAGCCTTAGGCGATTTGAACCAATCAGAAGAGGCCATTTTTAATAAGCAAGCACTGCCCTTAGGTTAAGTTTTACCATTTGAGCTCTAGTTTAAGTGCTAATTTTTTTTTAATTTTCTTTCTTTTGATAAATTATTTTTGTCAAATAATATAGATTCTTCAGGAACAATTTGAATATTCATTAATCTGTCCATTTGGCTTGTTGAGGATAAATCAACTTACTAGCATATTAGCTTCTATCGATACTCAAAGTAGGGGAGTAGGGTGAGGGCAAACCTCAAAATCACAAAGCGCCACTTATTCACACACAACGACGAGGGTGAGGGCGGCGGGGGTCGCCATGACGACATGCATGGGGCGTCAGAAGCAATCGGGCTTGAAAGCGCGATCGGGCGTTTAGCGTGGAACTGTGGGTTTGTAGGCATTTCTGTACGTACGGTTGTATAAATGCATGTATGTATGTTCCCAGTTGTGTTCCTGAGGGAGGATATATTCTCGGGGGTTCGGCAGGACAGGCAACAGGAAGTGTTCCCCGCGGCAGGGAGGGGGCGTTCCACCTCCTGCCCCCTCCTTGCCGTGACAGACATGCCTGACGTTCTACCGGGACAACATCCATGTTACATCACCATGCTCACACTATGTACAGCTGTATCCCCCCACGCCTCCCGCTATCCCCCACTCCCACACGATGGTATTGCTGTGTGTGTGTGTGTGTGTGTGTGTGTGTGTGTGTGTGTGTGTGTGTGTGTGTGTGTGTGTGTGTGTGTGGGGGGGGGGGGGGGGTATTTACCGCATGCTGTGGAAATCGTTGTTTACTTTCAGTGTCAGTGCTGAGGAAGGCAGAGCAGGAATGTTTGGAGACGCCACCAGGAGGCGCCAAACTCTAGTTTTTTGCATATGAAGACCGGGCGGTCCATTCCAGAGGGTCTCCCTCTCTCTCTTTCTCTCGTTTTCTTTATGATTTCTGTTGAATATTCAGAATATATATTTTTTTTTTCCTGAGTTTGAGCTGTGGCGCGTGGCCACTGAGAGATCTGAGCGAGAGAGGGAGAGAGAGAGAGAGATCTGAGAGAGAGAGACAGAGAGAGAGAGACCGAGAGACCAAGAGAGAGAGAGAGACAGACAGAGAGAGAGAGAGAGACAGAGAGAGAGAGACAGAGAGAGACAGACAGAGAGAGACAGAGAGAGACAGAGAGAGATAGAGAGAGAGACAGAGAGAGAGAGACAGAGAGAGACAGAGAGAGAGAGAGAGAGAGACAGAGAGAGAGAGAGACAGAGAGAGACAGAGAGAGAGAGACAGAGAGAGACAGAGAGAGAGACAGAGAGAGAGAGACAGAGAGAGACAGAGAGAGAGAGACAGAGAGAGAGACAGAGAGAGAGAGACAGAGAGAGACAGAGAGAGAGAGACAGAGAGACAGAGAGAGAGAGACAGAGAGAGACAGAGAGAGAGAGAGAGAGAGGTAGAGGAGACTGAAGTTGTAGGAACTGTAAAGAAAGCGTCTGATAGGTCCGTTTGCTTTTACTGAGGTTTGACTTTTGAGTTGCAATCTTTTACCATCTGTCACCGAGGAGGCGGGTTTGTGGCTGCCGCGGCGGCGTTAGCACCATGGTTACGGGGTTTCCCGCTGAATACGGAGGACTGTATTGCTGCTGTTAAGACAACTTTAGTGTCACCCTTAGAAAAAACACTTTAACACAAACTCTTCAAAGGTTTGTCTCGTTTTGATCCAACACTGGCCGGTCGCTACGGTAACGACCCTCGGGGGGCGGGGCCTGTCAGAGGACCGCGGGGGGGGGGGGGGGAGGTCACTGGCAGCAGTCTGCGCGCGGCAGCTCGTCCGTGGTGCACTTGTCCGTCATCTGCTGGCAGAAGTCCGCCGCCGCCGACTCCTCCTCCTCCTCGTCACCGTGACGACCCTCCGCCCCGTTGCCCATCGGCTCCAGCCCGCCCCCGGCCGGCTGGGGGGCGGGGCTGAGGCCGGGGGGCGTGGCTTCGAGGCGGGGCTTGGGGTGGCGTGCGGGCCGCTGGGGGTCGGGGGCGGCGTTGCGCTGCAGCGCGTGGGTCTGCTCCGGGCTCAGCTGCACCTCCTTGCACACCTCCTGGGACAGGCAGGAGAAGTTCTCCCACAGCTCCCCCATGCACGCCTTCAGCTGGTTCCTCTCGCCCAGGAGCTTCTCCTTCTCACACACCTGCAGGGCACACACACAGATACACACACGCACACACGCGCACACACACACACACACACACACACACACACACACAGAAACATAGAAACACACACACACACACACACAGATACACACACAGATACACGCACACACACACACACACACACACACATACATACAAACACACACAGATACACACAGAGATACACACACACATACACACAAACACAGAGATTCACACACACACACACAAACAAACAGATACACAAACACACACACCAACACACATACAGACACACACACACATTTTTTAGAACTGCATTTTATTTAATTCAGTTTCCTGTGGTTAGCCGGTTTAGCATTCTCTACTTTAGCCTTAGCCGCCGAGCTACCCACCAGCTTGCGGATCTCGCACTCCAGGTTGAGGATGCAGTCCAGCTTGCGCTTGCGGCAGCGCTGCGCCGCGATGCGGTTCTTGCTGCGGCGGCGCACGTCGTGGATGAACTCCAGCTGCTCCGAGCTCAGCTTGTGCATCTTCACCATCATCTGGAAGTCGTTCCGCGGGAGGTTCGTGATCTGGTCCACGGGGAACGGGAGCTTCACCTGGCGGAGAACGCGGACAAAGAAGACACCTTGGTTTCATATCATTGTGTTTGCACAAATTAAATGTTTACCTGTGAAGGTCCGGTCAAAAAAAACACCTGAACTACTGTAAACTTAAGTTATGCTGCTGAATCAATAGTTCAACTTTGAACCAGTCAATGATGTGTGGATCAGGTGAGTCAGTGCGTCAGAGAATCCGTCCGCTACGACAGTATGATTCAGAACATCGAGTGGTACATAACTTAATACAACATAACCAGTGGTTCTCAACCTGTGAGTCGCATTTCATAATGGGTTGCAGCTGCGGACCACGCGGGTTTTGGGCTGGCCGCTATAAACGTTATTTGTCTATTATAAATGTCTTGTCCGTTTCATTTTATCATAATGTTTAGAGACCGAAAAGGAGAATATAGTATTGAACGATATTATTTGAGAAATATTCAGTACCTCGCCAGTAAGAAGGATGTACCGCTATTATTTACTGCACAACATAAAAGTACCTCCACATAATGTGTCACATACTGAAAAGGTTGGGAACCCCTGTCTGAGACGAGGGAGGACTGAATACATAAAATAAATGACCAACATAACAGTGATGTCATTCACACGTATCACCACCAGATGGCAGAAGCGCTCCACACTCCACCCAGGAGGGAGCTCACGCAGTACTGGAGTCGGCTGTTGGCTCTCTCTCTGAGCTCCGTGAATTTCGCCAGATCTATCATGTGCAGCTCATAATGAGGGCAGCGGGTGACAGGATAGGCAGTGTTGGGAAAGTTCACTTTCTTCGTGAACTAGTTCAAAGTTCAGTTCACAAATTTTAAAATGAACTAGTTCAGTTAAACGTTCATAATTCAAAATTTTGAACGAAGTTCACAGTTCCAAAAAATGAACTAGTTCATAGTTCTCATAGCTTTTCGTTTTTTCCGGTATTTTGAACATTGAGCCCCCTTTGTGGTTTGTCTAGGATGAAATAGAGTGGTTGAATCAAGTATCGTAGCGAAATACAGTTTCTATCGTGTTTTATTGCACATTTAGCGCATTTTGTAAATCCCATTGATTTCTGTTGGAAGACTCATTGCTCGTTGGCGGAAACGGAAAGGGGGGGTGTTCACGTTTGATTGTAGTCTTTTCGCTCGGTTCTAGCCCTACTGATGAAACGGAGAACCGAGCGAAAAGACTACAACCAAACGTGAACAGCCCCCCTTTCCGTTTCCGGCCAACAAGCAATGATTCTAGGAGGTATTCTACTCCGCTGAGCTATGAGCCAGAGAGCTAACGTTATGGATTGTACAAATTTTAATTCGAAATTCGTCTGAGCCTTTATACCACAAATACTCTAGGGTCTATAGCATATAACCGCTTTGTCTGATTACAGTTTAATTCATTTTCCACAATTTAACAGCTCTCGTTTTGAAGAATAATCACCGCGACATTCGTTTCAATGGGAATCGCGCTGGTCTATACTTTCAAAATAAATTGTACATATTTATAATTTGAAATTCGTCCCAGCCTTTATATGACAGATACTATAGGGTCTGTAGCATATAACCACCTTTTCTGATTACAGTTTAATGTAACAGTAAGCTGGCAACACCTCAACTGCAAATGAACCGCACGGAGATTACCATGGCAACCGGTCAAACAACACGGCGATCTGCTCGCGCATCCGCCGTGTTGATAGAGAAATAACCCCCCCATTGAACGAAGTTAAACCGAGTGAGCGTGCCGTTCACTGACACCAGAATGAACGAGTTCACAGTAACGTTCATCAGGCAGTAATACAGTACGTTCAGTTCACGTTCGCCCAAAATATGAACGAGTTCATGAACTTTCGTTCAGTGAACGCGTTCAGGCACAACACTGAGGATAGGATGTGTGTGTGTGTGTGTGTGCGCGCGTGCGTGCGTGCGTGCGTGCGTGTGTGTGTGTGTGTGTGTAGGGTTTTTATATGTTGAGCTGTGAAAAATTCCCCATGTGATTCATGTTTTAATCTTATTGGCATGGGAAATGTACATTTTCATTGATTAAAACTGAAAATACAATAGAATAACAATGTCAAACAAGTCTCTCTCTCTCTCTCTCTCTCTCAGTCATCGCAACATAAATGATAACACGCTAACATCTCCCTAGCGATAAAGAAGGACGTTTCTGTGATGTTCCTGGGTGTGTGTGTATTATGTGTATTGTATTGTTGTCTTAGTTGTTTTCCTGTTTATTGGATTGCTTCCATTTGTTAACGAAGGGAAAACAGAACTAAGATTCTGATCCCTCAGGAGATGAGAGAGTTTTGTAAGACCAGTCAAGCCTAGACCCCTTACTGGGACTACCAGCCCAGCCTAGACCCCCAACCAGCATGGACCAGCAGACCCAGGAGGGATGGGAGAGAGGAGAGGAGAGGATGGAAGTGGAGATGAGAACAAAGAGAGCCAGCGGAGAACTAGGCTGAGATGAAAGAATCTCTCTCTCTCTCTCTCTCTCTCTCTCTCTCTCTCTCTCTCTCTCTCTCTCTCTCTCTCTCTCTCTCTCTCTCTCTCTCTCTCTCTCTCTCTCTCTCTCTCTCTCTCTCTCTCTCTCTCTCTCTCTCTCTCTCTCGTTGTTCCAGAGAGCAGACAGAACAAAGCCAAAGGATAGAGAGAGAGAGAGTGAGAGAAACAATAGGAAAGGAGACGAGACCCAGAATATCTTCAGAGAACCTCAGAGCCCGAAGACAAACACCTGATCCAACCACCGTCACCCTCTCACACATTCACTTCCTCAGCGGAGAGAGAGACACACAGATTAAGAGGGAGGGAGGGCGAGAGGGAGAGAGATAGAGAGAGAGAGGGGTATAGATTGCAGACGTCAATCCATCTCTCAAAGAAGAAGAAGCAGAGAGATAGTCTGTAGGGCGTGCTGTACACACACACACACACACACACACACACACACACACACACACACACACACACACACACACACACACACCTTGTTTGATGTTTGCTAAACCAGTTGAATCCCTCCAGTATAAACTGGTTCAGTAACCCCCGGTAACAGAACAGGATGCCCTCCAGTAAATAGAGATTATCTTTCTTGCTTTCATCCTTTTTCTGTTCCTTCGAGACAAGAGAAGAAACCCATTTTAGCGTTGAATAACAACTAGCCATAAAATGTTATTATCTTCAACCATAACACCCGCTTGGCAGCACCAGATCTGCATCATATTGCCAGTATTCAAATTATAGCTAACCAGTAGCCGCCACTAAATATGAATGGATAACAGCTAACCAGTAGCAGCCAATAAATATGATTGGATAACAGTAACCAGTAGCAGCCACTAAATATGAATGGATAACAGTGACCAGACCGCAGACACCGAGCAAGCAGGGCAAAGGTTTTCCCGCGGCATGCTACCGTAGACGTGTAGGATAGCTAACTTCCTGTTCTGACGCACAGGCAGATAGAGAGCAGTGATATGTTATTTCTACTTCCTCCTCATGCTGACACCAACATCAATATTCACACATCGCTCAGACGCAGTGAGCTACAGGAGCTCAACACCCACAGTTTTTGCTAGCTAGAGACCGAGAGAGAGAGAGAGAGAGAGAGAGAGAGAGAGAGAGAGAGAGAGAGAGAGAGAGAGAGAGACCCTCTTCCATATTTCACCCGTTCAGTCTCTTCTCCCTGGCCGTTGCACACAACAACATTGAAAGCCAAGGCCCACGTGGTCACACACAGCCCCCAAACACAAACCACCGCGGGCCGCACACAGAGCCATGTGGAACCTCTACTCCTGGCACCTCCGAACTACGACTACCCTCAGAAACTCATTATTCTGGAGTCCTCAGGAGGATCAAGTCAGATCAGCAGTCAGACGCGTCAGAATGTCACCCCAACTCTAAGCAAATGCTGAGCCTGGTCAACAACAGCGGAGGCTAAGCAGCTACCGCTAAGCTAACAATAGCATCTAGCTGCAGGTGACACAAGTGAACCAGCTAACCTCGCCAACCCCGCCCCCCCCTGCTCACAGCAAACAGCTTCCTTCCTGCTCATTGTGCCTTGTCCTCGCCTGGAGATAATTTTAAACACACACACACACACACACACACACACACACACACACACACACAGACACACACACAGGATTAAAAAGGGAAGTTGACCTGGCCCCGAGTCATGCTTGGTCTGCGCAAGACTCCATGCCCACTGGACCCCCCAGTCCAGACCCACTAGACCCCCCAGTCAAGACCCACTGGACCCCCCAGTCTAGTAGACCAGTAGGCTCCCTGGGGTCTACTGGTCTGGGGGGTTGGGTGTCTACTGGTCTGGGGGGTTGGGTGTCTACTGGTCTGGGGTGTTGGGGGTCTACTGGTCTGGGGTATTGGGGGTCTACTGGTCTGGGGTATTGGGGGTCTACTGGTCTGGGGTGTTGGGGTCTACTGGTCTGGGGTATTGGGGGTCCACTGGTCTGGGGTATTGGGGGTCTACTGGTCTGGGGTATTGGGGGTCCACTGGTCTGGGGTATTGGGGGTCTACTGGTCTGGGGTGTTTGGGGTCTGCTGGTCTCCAAGCGTGGAACAGGAACAGCAGGAAGTGGGGAATCTGGAATCTCACTTCACTATTAGCGAAGCACATCCATCAGGTTAGCACATCCATTTTTATGTTTGTGGAGAAGAGACGTCAGATATGGGTTTGGGGGGGGGGGGGGGGGGGGGGGGGGGGGGGGGGGGGGGGGGCGCTCCGAGAATACTCACACTTCCATTGCCATAGAGACGTCTCTGTCGCTCTCGTTCTCTCCCACTCCATCCCCCGACTCGCTCTCTGTCTCGCTCTCTATCCCCCCCTCTATTTGCATCTGTCTTTAACACATTTCGTTCATCTTTTATTCTCTCTCTCCCACTCTCTATGTATCCATCTCTCGCTCTATATATATCCGCCTCTCTCTCTCCCCCCACTCTCTCCATGTCGCCATCTCTCTCCCTCTCCCACTCTCTATATATACCGTCTCTCACTCTCTCCCACTCTCTCTCAGTCCCATCTCCCTTCCCCCTCTCTCTCTCTCTCTCTCTCTCTCTCTCACTTCACGCATGCCCCCGCAAACACGGCCTCTCCACCAATCAGAGCGGAGGATCCGAGCCAGCGCCCCCTTGGCTTTGATGTCATGCTGCCTGGTGATCATGCTCGTTAGGCAGCAGGGCGATGAGGCATCGTTGACTCATTACATCATGGTTTAAGACGGGATGACCACATCGTCGTGCAGCCCGCGGTGGCGGATCCTCGGTGGTCGTGTCTCTCGGTCTGAGGTGTGAAGACGAACCAACGCGACACACTCTGGTGTGTCAGTGCTTCCACACACACATCGTGTATCATCCGGAGTTGGTGCCTCATGCCGAACCACTAATCAGGCCGGGTGATTAGTGGTGTGTTGCTTGTGGCTACGAACCACGAAGCAGGCCGTTTGTATTTACACAACCTTAATGAGATTTATCAAACCATTAGAACATGTTCTAATCAACTCATAGCTGTAGCTGATATGCAAGTGATCTCGGGGGGGGGGCTGAAGCCACTAACTGGTTAACCGTGTGGTTGATGGACTGTGGAGCAAGGTTCATTTATTCATTCTCTGCTTCAACCTACGTTCCCCGTTTAGTTCACTAGGAAGAACCAACCAAAGATATTAATCACCAATCTCCTCATAACCACACATTGATACCAGGTGTTTCCCATGTTGGGAACCACCTAATCCCCTACTGTGAACCAGCAGTCCTACTGTGAACCAGCAGAATCTCTGGACCAGCAGTCCTACTGTGTTATAGCAGTCCTACTGTGTTACAGCAGTCCTACTGTGTTGCAGCAGTCCTACTGTGTTGCAGCAGTCCTACTGTGTTATAGCAGTCCTACTGTGTTACAGCAGTCCTACTGTGTTACAGCAGTCCTACTGTGTTATAGCAGCCCTACTGTGTTATAGCAGTCCTACTGTGTTACAGCAGTCCTACTGTGTTACAGCAGTCCTACTGTGTTACAGCAGCCCTACTGTGTTACAGCAGTCCTACTGTGTTACAGCAGTCCTACTGTGTTACAGCAGTCCTACTGTGTTACAGCAGTCCTACTGTGTTATAGCAGCCCTACTGTGTTATAGCAGCCCTACTGTGTTACAGCAGTCCTACTGTGTTACAGCAGTCCTACTGTGTTGCAGCAGTCCTACTGTGTTACAGCAGTCCTACTGTGTTATAGCAGCCCTACTGTGTTACAGCAGTCCTACTGTGTTACAGCAGTCCTACTGTGTTGCAGCAGTCCTACTGCGTTACTGCAGCCCTACTGCGTTACAGCAGTCCTACTGCGTTACAGCAGTCCTACTGTGTTACAGCAGTCCTACTGTGTTGCAGCAGTCCTACTGTGTTACAGCAGTCCTACTGTGTTACAGCAGTCCTACTGTGTTACAGCAGTCCTACTGTGTTACAGCAGTCCTACTGTGTTATAGTGGGAGTGTATGAAGCTCCAGGAGGTGGTCTCGAGGATCACTCCGTTGCCTGCGGGGGGGGACTCACCTCCGGCCCGCTGTCCCGCACGTGTCCCGACTCGCTGTCGCCCTCCGAGAAGGACCCCGACTCGTCGCTGGAGTTGGTCGCGTACGACCGCTCGCACTTGATGGTGGGCGGCCCCTGGCCCAGGAACATGGAGTCGGCGGCGCCCAGCCCCCCGCCGTCGGGCGGCAGGTCGGGCCCGTGGTCTCCGCCCAGGCAGCGCGCGGCGTTGGAGCACGGCGAGGAGGAGAACTCGGACTGCGGCAGGCTGCAGGGGGAGCCCCCGCTGCCGTCCTCGGCGAAGGAGCAGGAGGAGCAGGAGCTGGAAGTGCGGGTCCGCGCCGCGCAGGGCGGCGACCGCGGGCACACCTTGATGGGCACAGGGCAGCTGGGGCGGGGCCGCGGCCGGCCCGGGAGCGGGGGGGCGGGGCCCGGCTCGGGGTAGGTCTGGGTGGCGGGCAGCGATTGGCTGGACCCCGCCCACAGTCCCTTGGGGGTCCCGGGGGGGAACTCCAGAGAGGCCCCGCCGGGGAAGGAATGCGCCGGGGTGCCGAGGCGGTCACATGACCCCGAGGAGAAGATGACGCTGCTGCGCCGGTCGAACTCCGCCTCCTGCTTGCAGACGGCGTCGCAGGAGGCGGACCTTAGGGAGGGGAGGGGCGGGGGGGAGGAGGGGGTGCTGGGGAAGGGGCTGAAGGGTCTCCGGTGGTCCCCCTGGGGCGCGGCCCGGTCCGGGGCGCGGACCCTGTTGGCGAACACCTGGCGGGGCAGGGCAGGGGGGGGCGGGGACCCGGGGAGCTCCGCCCCCTTCCTGAAGAAGGCCCGCAGGCAGGAGGGCGACTTGGGCCTCTCGGCTCGGCCGGGGGGGGCGGGGGGCTCCGTCTCCATGGTGATGACGCCGTCCTGCTCCTCGCCGGACAGGCACAGCAGGACCGCCTCCTCCTCCTCCGGCGCCTCCTCGTCCTCGTCCTCATACAGCCGGGGCTCCTCCTTGATGCGGGCGGAGGGCGGCCCTCCCGTCACAGGCTCCGCCCCTCCGACCCCGCCCTCCTTCACGGGGAAGCCTGAGGAGCTGGGGTGCGAGGGGGAGGAGCCCTGGCCGTGGTGGTGGCTGTGCTTGTTGCACGCCCGCTGGTACTTCCTGTACTTGGGGCAGCGCGGCAGGTCCGACGCCCCGTGCTTGTCAAAGTCCGGCCGTGCGTCTGCGTGGTTGCCGTGGTGACCGCGCTCGCCATCCGCCCGCCGCCGCGCCCTCGGCGAGGAGGAGGAGGAGGAGGAGACAGGCCGGGGCTTGGCGACCGCGGGCCGCGTGCGGTCGTCCCCGCCGTCATCGTCGTCGCCGTCGTCCTCGGGGTCCGAGACGTTCATGTCCGTCGACGCCGTCGCCGTGGTCTCCGCCGTCGCCGTGGTCTCCGTCGTCGCGGCGTCCGTCGTCGTGGCCTCCGTCGCCGTGGTGTCCGTCGTCGTGGTGGCCGCCCCCTGTTGACCCGGCGGCGCCTCGCTGCGGAGCTGGTCCTCCAGGAAGCGGAAGCAGGAGTCCTCCAGGTTGTGCATGCGCAGGAAGCCGGCGCAGCGGACCACCTCCTGGATGTTGTCCCGGCTCAGCACCAGCTTGGCAGTGTAGGCGAACTGCAGCAGCGGCGCGAAGCCCGCCGCCGTGACCTGACGGGACGGAAGGAGACAACGCGTTACCGTCGGAACAAGTCGGTCGGTCAGAACAAGTGTGGACCTTGGAACAGGTTGCAGTGCACGTCAACAACAGGTGTGGAACTAGAGCAGGTGTAGGTCCTACAACAGGCGCAGACAGCAGAACAGGCGTAGACAGCAGAACAGGCGTAGACAGCAGAACAGGTGTAGACAGCAGAACAGGTAAAGACAGTGGGAGTTGTGTAGACGGCAGAACTGGACGGTGCAGCTCAGAACATGTGGAGGCCCTTGACAGGTGGAGTTACTAGGTAAAAGGTAACAGGGGGCCACTGCTGTGTTCGGTTTCAGTCCCAGGAAGACGATTTGACATTTGTCAATTGGTCAATTTCTCTGAATCTAAACCAACCTGAATGTTTTGAGGGTCTTAAGCTAAGCAGGTTAGTACCGATGTGAACTGGTCCTCTCTAGTCACCCTGGCTGGTCTGGTGTCAGGTCATCACGGCGGTGTACGGCTCATCTCTGTAGCCGCTAAGCCAAGGATGTGTGAAGCGAGAGAAGCCGCCGGTTTGGACTTAGCAGGAGCTAATGAGGTAAGGCCTGATCCTGCACTAGACAGCCATGTGTCCCGCCCCGCTAAAGCCCTTAACGAGCCCTTAACGAGCAGGGGAGGACGTGGACTTAGCAGCGAGGCACGTTCCTGACGCTCAGAGTTCACGCCCATGCCGTGTCTGTTCTTTTAAAACGCTTCACAGAGCTACCAGCCTGGACCTCCTCCCGCGGCCCCCAGCGCAGGATAGTGCCGTGATCAAAGCCACCGAGGAGAACCGGAGCAAAACTAACCAATTAGAGAGAGGTTCACTCTGAGGCGCAGCAGACTGACGTTTGCTCTGCAGAGCGATGTGGGTTCTGTTCTGTTGCTTAAAGAGAGCCCCCAGATGTTGGCGTGATGGCGTTCATGGGGTTTTAATGAGACCCCCCCCGGTATACCAATTGTTGAGTTTATGCGTTTCTTTTTGTTTTTCAGGGAAGGACAACGGGAGAGAGATTCAGCGAGGCGGTGCGGGGTGTTTGCATGTGTATGTGTATTTGTATGTTTGTGTGTGTGTGTGTGTGTGTGTGTGTGTGTGTGTGTGTGTATGTGTGTGTGTGTGTGTGTGTGTGTGTGTGTGTGTGTGTGTGTGTGTGTGTGTGTGTGTGTGTGTTTGTGTGCGTGCGTGCGTGCGTGCGTGCGTGCATGTGTACCAGCGGACTAAATGCTTGATTTTCAACATTACACATATTATTTTTTTACTACATGTAGTTGTCTATTTTAATAGCAGAGGTCACCGTTTAAAACCTCCCCGATCAGAGCTTTGTTAGGGAGGCATTAACGAGGTCACTGCCGCCAGACGCCAGTCCTCAGAGTGACGAGGACACGGAGGGCAGACCTCAGCTGTGTTATCGACGCTACACACTCTGCTCTCGTATCGCTGCTCCAGATCAGAGCGAGCCGGCTGACTGATTAGTGGCACGATTCAGCTTCCGTGAATCACTCAAGTATCCTGACACTCAGAGAGAGACCGCAGCCAACCGAAGACACCTCTGACCCAGAGAGAGACCGCAGCCAGTCGAAGACACCTCTGACCCAGAGAGAGACAATAGTCCACCTGTGACCCAGAGAGAGAGCGCAATCCACTGAAGATACCTTTGACTCAGAGAGAGACCGCAGTCGACCGAAGACACCTCTGACTCAGAGAGAGACAGTAGTCCACCTCTGACTCAGAGAGAGACCGCAATCCACCGAAGATACCTTTGACTCAGAGAGAGACCGCAGTCCACCGAAGATACCTCTGACTCAGAGAGAGACAGTAGTCCACCTCTGACTCAGAGAGAGACCGCAATCCACCGAAGATACCTTTGACTCAGAGAGAGACCGAGATCCACAGAAGATGCCTTTGACTCAGAGAGAGACCGAGATCCACAGAAGACACCTCCGAATCAGAGAGAGACCGCAATCCACCGAAGACACCTCAGACTCAGAGAAAGACCGCAATCCATTAACCATTCGGTTAATGGATTGCGGTCTTTGGTTCCTGGGCTGGTATAATAACAGTCTATTACCCATCAGACCTCATTTATTAAGGCGGATCCTTTAATAGAAACCTATCATTTCGTATCTCATCACACTACCCTCCTGGTTACTGCTGGTTACTACGGTAACCACCGCCCCGAGGAACACGTGACAGCGGAGAACACCTAGTCGCTACTGGAGCCTCCATCTGTCACGTTCACACGCCGACATAGTCTGCACGCACCAACACACACACACAGTACTCAAACACACAGTAGTCCCACAGTATACACCCATACAGTATACACACACACAGTAGTCACACAGAGAGTAGTCCCGCAGTATACACACAGTCCTCACACAGGAGCTACATGGTAGACAAACACATATGGCCGGGTGATTAGCAGGGATTCCCCTGGGCAAGGTGAGGTTACTGGCTCTGGTGCCTCAATCACACACACACACACACACACAGAGCGTCCAGTTAAAGTGTCTATCCTGGACAGTTACTCCCAGCTCTCCCCAGACTCTGGACAGAGGAGGAAGTTGATAAGCAGAACTCCAGCTCTGCGGAGCTCTGAGCCACGCCACAGGAAGTCCGTCATTCCTGCAGCCGTCAATCTCTTTACCTCCCCTCAGTGAGGAAGAGAGGGAGTCACCCTGAACCGACAATTTAACTCAGGAGGTCTGTCTTCACTGAGAGCGAGAGCGAGAGCGAGAGAGAGAGAGAGATATCCAGCTGAGGTCAGCAGCTGTAGCCTGCGGGGCCCCGTCTCCACGTGCATCCAGACCAGGCAGGGGTACCAGGCGGAGGAGGGGTTACTATGGTTACGGTACGTGAAGCAGGCATCACTTTCATGTGAAGGTTCTAACTCCACTGCGTCGTCCAAGGCTTAATATCATATATTAATATTTACCACAGCTCAGAGGACTGTAACATCCTTTAATCAAATAACATATCATATATATAGTTCTCAGATAATAAATATTAATATAAAGATCAAATTTCCTTGGTGTAATTCCACTTCGATGCTTGATTTAAATAATGCCATAATTTCCATGCTTCTATAAACATTGTGTACAACTGATGTTTACACAAGTTAATTTAGCGGTACACAGTAAATATCCTCTCTCTCTCTCTCTCTCTCTCTCTCATAGTGCTGGCTAATCCGGGTGCAGATTACAGGGTGTGAAGGACCAGCCAATGCAGAGGTCAGCACCCGGATTAATGTCTGGGACGTTACGCTACGCTACGCTAAGATGCACTACAATACTGTACGCTACGCGACGCTACACCACAGGGCACACACGTTGCTACGCTATGCAGGAATACACCTGCTCAACGCTATGCTAAACTACGCTAAGCTGTGCCACAACAACATGTCAACTATCTCCCCCATCCATCCATCCATCCGTCTATCAGCATTATATACTTATATATATACATATACATATACATATGTAAAGATGTGGTGAGGAATGAGATTTAAATATATTTATGTTAATGATCAACGAGCCCGCTGAGTGACAGTGGTTTAGCAGGCAGAAGGCAGAGCAGCACACACACACACACACACACACACACACACCATCTGTCTAATAATCTGGATCTGTATTCGGGTTCTCCTCCCTCCTCTTGATTTCCCCCCCCCCCCCCCTCACACAGACAAACACAGATTAGCCATCATTGGACAGGTTAAAGCCTTCATCAACTCTCTAGAATGTTATCAGCTCTAGTAAAGCGCATTAGGACCTGGGATGTATATTATCCAATGTCCTCTCCCTCTCCCTCTCTCTCTCTCTCTCCCTCCCTCACAGGGGGAACCATGTTATTTCCCATAATGCATCACTTTACCCCAGATCCTTCATCTAAACTTAAACATCTCTAACCTAAAACCTACACTTCAGCAGCATCCATCTTGACCAACATTAGTGTTCGACTTTAATGGTTAAACACTAAACGACTGGGAACCTCAAACCTTAAACTATTCTGCACCCAACACATAACAGGAAAAATCCAGTTCCATCTCTCCTCCTCCTCCTCCTCCTCCACCCCCACCCCCACCACCAGCCCTGGTGCCGGGGTCCGGCCCCCCACCCGGTCCAGGTTTACTGAGGGTCTAGGTTGGGGGTGTCTGGATCGGGGGGGCAGACAGGGCGACGCCCCCCAGCACAGAGCACGAGATATGGCGGCGTCTCCAACGGTTACAACCCTAACGAGTCTGATCCAATTAGACCGGGAATTTGAGCCGCAGCCACAGTGAAGCACTAAGGGGGAGAACCAAGGTGGAGCACTAAGGGGGAGCACTAAGATGGAGCACTAAGGGGGAGAACCAAGGTGGAGCACTAAGGGGGAGCACTAAGGGGGAGCACTAAGGGGGAGAACCAAGGTGGAGCACTAAGGGGTAGCACTAAGGGGGAGCACTAAGGGGGAGCACTAAGGGGGGGCACTAAGGGGGAGCACTAAGGGGGAGCACTAAGGGGGGGCACTAAGGGGGAGGACTAAGGGGGAGCACTAAGGGGGGGCACTAAGGGGGAGCACTAAGGAGCACTTAGGTGGAGCACTAAGGTGGAGCACTAAGGGGGAGCACTAAGGAGCACTAAGGGGGAGCACTAAGGGGGGGGACTAAGGGGGAGCACTAAGGTGGAGCACTAAGGTGGAGCACCAAGGTGGAGTACTAAGGGGGAGCACTAAGGGGAGCACTAAGGGGGAGCACTAAGGGGGGGCACTAAGGTGGAGCACTAAGGGGGAGCACTAAGGGGGGGCACTAAGGGGGAGCACTAAGGGGGAGCACTAAGGTGGAGCACTAAGGGGGAGCACTAAGGAGCACTAAGGGGGAGCATTGAGGTGGAGCACTAAGGAGCACTAAGGGGGAGCACTAAGGGGGGGCACTAAGGGGGAGCACTAAGGAGCACTAAGGTGGAGCACTAAGGTGGAGCACCAAGGTGGAGTACTAAGGGGGAGCACTAAGGGGAGCACTAAGGGGGAGCACTATGGGGGGGCACTAAGGTGGAGCACTAAGGGGGAGCACTAAGGAGCACTAAGGGGGAGCACTAAGGGGGGGGCACTAAGGTGGAGCACTAAGGGGGAGCACTAAGGGGGGGCACTAAGGGGGAGCACAAAGGAGCACTAAGGGGGAGCACTAAGGGGGAGCACCAAGGTGGAGCACTAAGGGGAGGCACTAAGGTGGAGCACTAAGGGGGAGCACTAAGGGGAGGCACTAAGGGGGAGCACTAAGGGGGAGCACCAAGGTGGAGCACTAAGGGGAGGCACTAAGGTGGAGCACTAAGGGGGAGCACTAAGGGGAGGCACTAAGGGGGAGCCCTAAGGGGGAGCACTAAGGAGCACTAAGGGAGAGCACTAAGGAGGAGCACTAAGGGAGAGCACTAAGGAGGAGCACTAAGGAGCACTAAGTGGGATGCTGATCTTTGAGGGACGAGGAGAGGAGGGGGAGGGATGGAGCCTGGCTGTGTTCTCACCCAGTTTCATCACTTTGGAAGAGAGACACAGCCAGGAGAGAGAGACGAAAGAGAGGCATCAAGAGAGAGCGTGTGAGAGGGTGAGAGTGAGAAGGGGAGAGTGAGAGGGTGAGTGTGAGAGGGTGAGAGTGAGAGGGTGAGTGTGAGAGGGTGAGAGTGAGAGGGTGAGAGGGTGAGAGTGAGAAGGGGGGAGTGAGAGGGTGAGAGTGAGAGGGTGAGTGTGAGAGGGTGAGAGTGAGAGGGTGAGTGTGAGAGGGTGAGAGTGAGAGGGTGAGTGTGAGAGGGTGAGAGTGAGCAGTCCATCCACACAAAGATGGAGGAGACACAGGCTTATGAGACACAGTCTATTTACGTGCCTGTGTGTGTATTTGTATCTGTGTGGGTTTGTATTATTTCGCTGCCTATGCTCAGTCTAGGTGTAGTAGTTGTAGGTGTATAGTAGTAGTAGAAGTAGTATATGTAGCAGAGGAAGTAGCAGTAGTAGTAGTACTACTATTAGTTCTAGTAGTAGTGCTATAGTAGTATGAGTAGTACTAGTAATAATAGCAGTACAGTAGTAGTAAAGTAGTAGTAGTATTGAGTCTTAAATAGTGACAAAGTGAGCAGTAGTAGGTCGTCAACAAAGTCAGCATCGACCAACTGACGGTGCTGTTGCTAGGTTACGGGCAGGTTCACTGTTACTGTGTCACCTTGGATACGGTGAGAGAGGTGATCAAACAGAGACAGGTCCTACTCTGGGTAGTAGTCTCTGTTAGTGCGCAGGTATACACCAACGCCACGACGCCACACATTAACCCAGGGGAAGAGGCGGGGCTAGGTGCTGAAGCCACACCCCCTCCCCTGATAGGACCGAAGAGGCGGGGCTAGGTGCTGAAGCCACACCCCCTCCCCTGATAGGACCGAAGAGGCGGGGCTAGGGGCCGGGGCCACACCCCCTCCCCTGATAGGAGAGAAGAGGCGGGGCTAGGGGCCGGGGCCACACCCCCTCCCCTGATAGGACGGAGGCGGCGGCAGGGCGGGACTCACCTGGTCGGGCAGGCTGAGGACCAGCCCGTCCTCGGGTCGGGCGAGCAGCGTCTGCAGGAAGTACTCGCTGCAGGCGGCGAGCACGGCGCGGTGCGCGCGGAACTCCTCCCCCTGGGCGCGCACGCGCACGTCGCACAGCAGGCCCTGGGCGCGCTGGGAGCTGAGCGCCAGCAACACGTTGCTGCAGTGCACCGTCGACTCGTACACGTACAGGGACGCCTCGGGCCGCGCCTCCACAGACATCCCGCTCACGCGCTGCGGACAGACACAGGGGTCAGGGGTCAGGGGTCGGACTCAGGGGTCAGACACAGGGGTCAGGGGTCAGGCTCAGGGGGTCAGGGGTCGGACTCAGGGGTCAGACACAGGGGGTCAGGGGTCAGGCTCAGGGGGTCAGGGGTCAGACACAGGGGGTCAGGGGTCAGACGTCGGACTCAGGGGTCAGACACAGGGGTCAGGGGTCGGACTCAGGGGTCAGACACAGGGGGTCAGGGGTCAGACACAGGGGGTCAGGGGTCAGACACAGGGGTCAGGGGTCAGGCTCAGGGGTCAGGGGTCGGACTCAGGGGTCAGACACAGGGGGTCAGGGGTCAGACACAGGGGGTCAGGGGTCAGGGGTCGGACTCAGGGGTCAGACACAGGGGTCAGGGGTCAGGCTCAGGGGTCAGGGGTCGGACTCAGGGGTCAGGGGTCAGGCTCAGGGGCCAGGGGTC
>NC_136949.1:2736919-2755323 GCF_949987615.1 Pollachius pollachius
GACGAGGGGGGAGGGGACCAACGCCCAGTCACACTGCTGCAGGTGAGGGGGGTGATGGTGCCCAGGTAAGGGCATGCACATCCAACACAAAATAAATGGTGCAATGAGGGGATGCGTGGAGACCAGGAGATTGTCACCTGCTAGTTCACCGGCTGGAGAACAGAGAGCTGATGAGAACGAGACAGAGAAACAGAGAAACAGAGAGAGAGAGAGAGAGAGAGAGACAGACAGACAGACAGACAGACAGACAGACAGACAGAGACAGATAGATAGAGAGAGAGAGAGAGAGAGAGAGAGAGAGAGAGAGAGACAGACAGACAGACAGACAGACAGACAGACAGACAGACAGACAGACAGACAGACAGACAGACAGACAGACAGACAGACAGACAGACAGACAGACAGACAGACAGACAGAGAGAGAGACAGATGGATAGAGAGAGAGAGAGAGAGCGAGAAAGAGAGAGACGCACGGAACGGTTTAGGTGTGACACCTAAACCGTTCTGTAGGGGCCTTGACGTTTCGGTTTTCCTGCAAAGTCCTAATTTCCGATGGTCTGTTGCCGGCCGGAAACATCCCATTTAAATAGGATTTAAAATATATATCAATGGATTTTGAAATGGCAAAGGTGCTGGCTGTCTCATACTCATTTGTAGACGGTTGTTTAGTGTGGAGGTTGGCAATCAGGCTATGCAGGTCTTCAGTCCATCAGCAGGCGGATCACAGACACTACGATGGAGAACACCTTCAGCTGGGTGTGGCCAAAGCTCACTACACATCCCAGTCAACCAGTACCACACATCCCAGTCAACCAGAGCCGCACATCCCAGTCAACCAGTACCGACATCCCAAATATGAATAAATAAAAGTGTTTTGCTCAGCCAAAGCGAAAATACTAAATTATTCAGATCAAGACCAGGAAGGGTTCAGCGACGGTTCTGGAAGCATTGAACAGGAACGACCCGTACAGACCGGATCACAGACCCGGGTCGGAGCACAGGCTGGCCCCAAAGGACGGGGCCGGGCCCCAGGTCAGAGCAGGGGTCTGGTCCCGGGTCAGGGTCGAAGGAGGGGTCTGGTCCGGGTCAGGGTCAGAGCAGAGGTCTGGGCCGATAATGTGAGATCATTTCAGAGATCTTGAAGCCCTAATGAATCCACTCTCTGGAATCCACTGGGTTATTTATAGATCTTATTTTTAGAGAGCCACCCGGCTGGACCTGCTAGCAGAGTGAGAGCGCAGCAGAGAGACGTTCCCACAGAGGAGAAGAACAAAGTCCACCGAGACTGAAGGATCTGACACTCATTCCCATGATGCATTGCATCTTAATCACACAAATCCTCACCTTAACATCACTGTCTCCAACCTACGAAGCTAACATAGTCAAATAACCAAAGCCAGTTGCACTGCATTGCAGGAAATAAGCAAGAAAGGAGGCCTAATCCAGTTTATACCCGTTTACACAAATGACCAAACGACTCCTAAATTAATTTCTTAGTAACGGGGGCTCACAGCTACCAGGAGGACACGCTGCGAATAAAACGTTAACATCAAACAGAATCGCACCTATGCAGGGCATGCCCTTAACCAATCACAACGGGATATCGATTCTCAACCAATCAGAACAAAATACATTTCTAAACAATCCCCAAAAATGAAAACAACGAATAAATTAGAAACAGGTTGCAAAACGATAAATGAACCACAACATTGCAAAAAACGATTTTCAAACTGCACAGCAAACCTTCCCGATCCATAAAGTTCCTCCAAAGCCATCCATGCTGACATGCTGAATAACGGTATGATCTCATGTCGTTACCTCAGCAGAACGCCAGACATGGCCTGAACTCCACCCGTCGCTCGGTAACTCTCAGACGCTCCCGTAGTTCTCTCTCCCGGCGGCTATGAGGGTGGCGGGGTATGACTGAGCAACAGAGGTGTGAGCGCGTGTGTGTTTGTGTGAGCGTGTGTGTGTTTGTGTGAGCGTGTGTGTGTTTGTGTGTGGTGCATGCCAGTGTATTGTCAGACACAAGAGGGTTAAATGCGGCTAGCATGAATCATGACTTCCCATGAAGGCCTGCATTGACTCATGTTGCCGACTTATATGGTCACGTCCCCCACGCGTTATCTATAGACCTGTCACACTCCCCCTAGCAGGTCTAGCTAGCCACCAAGCCTGTCACACTCTCTGGCGTCCAGCTAACTAGCTATGCTTGTGTGTGCACGGTTGTGTGCAAGTGCATTTGTTTTTACGCGCTTGCATGTGTATCTGTGTGTGTGTGTGTGTGTGTGTGTGTGTGTGTGTGTGTGTGTGTGTGTGTGTGTGTGTGTGTGTGTGTGTGTGTGTGTGTGTGTGTGTGTGTTATATGATATGATATGCAGGCTGCAGCATTCAGAGGAAACCATGGCAACGCGACAACACATCATCGTAATCATCACGTCAACTCCTAAAGTTAAAATGTGGGTCTACACCTGGTGACACTAGAGTTGACCCACGCACGGAAAAACATGCTGAATGTCAGTTCACCACAAGCCATCACACCTCGGTGCACCTTCAGAAACTCCACACAGCCGTCATCCTCCTCCTCGTCATCATAAACAACACCACTCTGGTAAACAAGGACGTCATCAGCCCCCCGACCCCACCTGAGCTACAGGTGGAGCACTGCAACGTTTAGCTCGGCTCTTCAGACGATATGGTTCACAATCACCAGACCAAATTATTGTACGGAAGGCCAGGATAACTATAAGGCTGGTACATCATCGATATGAGTTGGTGTGTGTGCGTGTGGGTGTGTGTGTGTGTGTGTGTGTGAGCGTGCGTCCGTCCGTCCGTCCGTCCGTGCGTACGTGCGTGCGTTTGTTCTGTATTTGTTAAAACTGAAGAAATAACAGCCTATCGTCATCCATTCATAAAGAAACAGACCTCCACACTCATTGAAAGATCACCGAACGTCCAGTTCTACTTTTGGTCACTCAATACAAACCATTCATAAAGTTGTTCCTCCGAACAGCAGATTCCAGACCTCTGCTTTCTACAGTCTAATTCACAAAACACTCCCTCTCGGGTTTGTAGTTCGGTTTAACATACAAGTATGTTTCTGCTAGCAATGGTCACATGACCCGGCTGGACCAATGGGAGAGCCATAGCTGGTAAGATGACCCAGACAGCACAGCATGAGCTAATTCAGGAACTGATGTGAGGTTGAAATACACACACACACACACACACGCACACACACACACGCACATGTGTGTATTTCTACAGTGGTCGGTCTGCAAGTGTTCATTTGAAACCTTAACAGACAGACACAAACAGACACACAGAGCTGGTGAATACTACTGGTTTATTTGGGTACAGATCCCGCCCCTAGCGATGTGATTGGTCGGAACAGATATGAAGATAAAGAAAGTGAAGAGCAGAGATTCTCCCATATCTGAGGTCGCCTGGCAGGTGATTTAGAACCAAATGTAAAGTTTCAGGTTTGAAACTAAAGCAGATGTGCCAGAGGTTGGTTCAGTGCCCTGATGAGTCAACACGAGAAGAGAAAGCCAACCGTAGCCATCCAGCCTGTCTGAAGGGGGTTTCCGCCAAGAGAAAGTGCAGGAAGAACGACTTTTTGTGGTGAAATGTCACAGACTACCTCATGGAACCACATGATGTTGCAAAGTCATTTTACCGCTGAATTCGTGTCATCAAGGTGCAGGTAGGGGGTGAGCATGTTGCCCTTGGATGCCCCAGACATTGGGCATCGAACCAGGAACTGTTGGGCTGGGAGCCAACATAGTATCACTCCACAGCCTGCTTTGATTAGATTCCACCATCATTGTGAGGTGAAGAAGCCTTATTACTGAAGCGGTCTTCCTCTGTGAGGCCTGCAGCAGCCTGTCACAGTGGCTGTTTGACATGTGGTCGATACCGTGTGCATTAATCCAATCTATTCAAAGTCAAATCCAATATGGATTGACTTTAAATCCAATCTAGATTGACTTTAAATTCAATTTATAATCTACTCTACATTACAGCACATTTAAAGTGACGAGGCTATAGCTTCGACTTTAAATGCATAGAAGTGATGCGAGCCACAATGTCTCCACTCTCCACCGAATCAATAGTCATCCACATGGCCATCGATTGCTTCTCAATAAGACGCTGAATCTCAAGGAGGTCAAGAATTTCAAGGTGTTAGCATCAACCGTAGCCACACTCTTTAGCTTGCTTGCATCGTCGCTACGCTCAACAGCTCTCGACAAATGTCATGTTTATGTACAGCGCACCGAGGCGCACTCAATGGAGGAAAGGCTTCTGATGTCCTTCTGATCAGGACAGAATGTCTGCCCTGCTCAGCTCAGCTGATCCACTGTTACGATAGAGAGAGTAAAGGGTTTTCATGCCTTGGAAGGTTTTGCTACTTTTATTATCCTGGATTAATCAACATTTATTTATGTTTTTTAATTGCTGCAAACAGGGGAATCTTTTGAATTCACAGGACATTTATCGAAGCATCAGTTGCCATTGCTGTCAGGCTTATATTCTAAAAGATGGATAAAGATGGATGGTGATCAGATGTCTTGTTCTCTGCACTACACCCGGCCAGCACCACCAGACAGCAAGACACCAGACAGCAAGACACCAGACAGCAAGACACCAGGCAGCAAGACACCAGGCAGCAAGACACCAGACAGCACCACCAGACAGCAAGACACCAGACAGCAAGACACCAGACAGCACCACCAGACAGCAAGACACCAGACAGCAAGACACCAGACAGCAAGACACCAGACAGCACCTCCAGACAGCAAGACACCAGACAGCATCACCAGACAGCAAGACACCAGACAGCAAGACACCAGACAGCAAGACACCAGACAACAAGACACCAGGCAGCCATGTGGATGACTGTTGATTCGGTGGAGAGTGAAGAAATTGTGGCTCGCATCACTTCTATGCATTTAAAGTCGAAGCTATAGCCTCGTCACTTTAAATGTGCTGTAATGTAGAGTAGATTATACATTTAATTTAAAGTCAATCTGGATTGGATTTAAAATCAATCCATATTGGATTTGATTTTGAATAGATAACAGTGTTTCAGTGGGTTTTCATGCCTTGGAAGGTTTTGCTACTTTTATTATCCTGGATTAATCAACATTTATTTATGTTTTTTAATTGCTGCAAACAGGGGAATCTTTTGAATTCACAGGACATTTATCGAAGCATCAGTTGCCATTGCTGTCAGGCTTATATTCTAAAAGATGGATAAAGATGGATGGTGATCAGATGTCTTGTTCTCTGCACTACACCCGGCCAGCACCACCAGACAGCAAGACACCAGACAGCAAGACACCAGACAGCAAGACACCAGGCAGCAAGACACCAGGCAGCAAGACACCAGACAGCACCACCAGACAGCAAGACACCAGACAGCAAGACACCAGACAGCACCACCAGACAGCAAGACACCAGACAGCAAGACACCAGACAGCAAGACACCAGACAGCACCTCCAGACAGCAAGACACCAGACAGCATCACCAGACAGCAAGACACCAGACAGCAAGACACCAGACAGCAAGACACCAGACAACAAGACACCAGGCAGCCATGTGGATGACTGTTGATTCGGTGGAGAGTGAAGAAATTGTGGCTCGCATCACTTCTATGCATTTAAAGTCGAAGCTATAGCCTCGTCACTTTAAATGTGCTGTAATGTAGAGTAGATTATACATTTAATTTAAAGTCAATCTGGATTGGATTTAAAATCAATCCATATTGGATTTGATTTTGAATAGATAACAGTGTTGTTAATGGTTACCTCAAGCGGTATTCAACCACATGTCAAGCAGCCACAACACACGCGGGGGACGTGAACATATAAGTCGGCGACATGAGTCAATGCAGGCCTTCATGGGAAGTCATGATTCATTTAGTGTCCGACAATACACACACAAACACACACAGACACACGCACACACACACGCACACACACACACAAACGGACGGCAACACACCCAGCCAACACTTTCCCACCCCCGCCTCGAAAGCACACCTCCAGATCAAAGGGATGCACAGTGAGAGCGAGAGCGAGGATGAGAGAGAGCGAGAGCGAGCCAATTCCCATTGGGGGGGAACCAGCCCCCTCGCATGCAAATCAGTTTGTGGCCCCCCCTGGGGTGCCGGGTCTGGGGCAGGACCTCAAGCGATGCGTGAGACCAGGTCTGGCAACCCCCCACACACTCCACCACACTATGATGTCATCTGTGCCCACCAGTGAGGTCACAAACGGGGAGGTTCTGAAAGGGCCTGTGAGGCTGATCAGCCCCTCCTCGGGGGGGGGGGGGGGGGGGGGGGGGGGTCGCTCCCCTCAGTCTGAACGTCAAGTGGAGAGCAAACGCTTTACTGATGGATGGGGCAGCTGGCCCCGCCCACCTCCTCCAGCCTCTCCCCAACCGCCAACTTCTACACCATCACCACCAGCCTCTCCGCCCTCCCCCCTCCCCCCATGACCACCATCTCCTCTCCTCCTCTCCCCCCCCGGGAGTGCCTGCCCTCTGGAGGGCAGAGGGCTGACGGACACTGACGGAGGCCGACGGAGGTTGTCTATTCCTGGAGGCGAGGTTCCTCTGCGGCCCAAATGACAGACCTGACCGCGGCCAGCGGAGGACATTTAGCGTTCCTGGCCGCCGTGGTGGGGCGGCGTTCCGAGGAAGCCATGATTGGCACCCCGCTGGGGCCTGGAGCGGGGTTCCGGTTCCCTCCCCGCCTCCCAGGCCTCGCGGGCGGACCGGCCCAGAGTCCGGGTTGTCCGCTTGCGTTTGTGGGGGGGGGGGAGGAGGAGGAGGAGGAGGAGGAGGAGGAGGAGGAGGAGGACCCGAGCCAAGCCGTTTGTTTGCGGCGGAGACCGGGCTTTAAGCCCTCTGCCGTTTTTAGCGGGATAATCCTGCGATGGTGGATTTATAAAAACAGGCCGGACGCCGCAGACGACAAACACAACACGAGACGGTGTGGGCGTAGGACGCTGCGGTCGGTCAGTCTGTCTGTCTGTCTGTCTGTCTGCCCGTCTGCCCGTCTGTCTGCCCGTCTGTACGTCCGTCTGCTCAGACCGGGAGCTGGCATGAACCACGGGGCCGGGTCCAGGACTTCCCGTGACGAGGCCGGACTCGCAGATCCATCTCTCTCTCTCCCTCGTTTAGATCCCTCTTACCCTCTCTTTGGTCTCCTCCCCTGCCACTCTCTCCTCCCCTGCCTCTCTCTCCCCCTGCTGCCTCTCCCCTACCCCACTCCTCCTCGTCTGCGGGGGATGTTCTTGACAGTTGACCCGAATCTAAACACGCCCACTAAACCCCACGCTGTAAATGCTGTCTATTGCAGGAGGAAGTGGTGAGGTCTCCAAGGGTCAAGATGAGAGACAGAGAGAGAGAGAGACAGAGAGAGAGACCCCACTGAGAGTAGAACTGTGATCAACTCTAACTAGACAGGTCAGCATGGTTGGAAATACGTTATTTAGGTTCACAGTTATCCAAGGAAAATATGAGCGATAAATCAAAAACGATACTACAATCAAACACACACACACACCTGATCAATACACGCCTCTCTCGATCCCATGAAGCAACTCACGGCTGATCGATCGACCAATTGACCCGTGACCTGTCTGCTGGCAACACGTGCACGCTCACCACGTGCATGCTCACCACGTGCACGATGAAGGTCAGGCACGTTTAACCCTCTTCACGCTGGGAAGTCAATCGCCCCGCTGTTTGAGGTAATTCTATCGATCAGTGATGGTTAGTAGTTCTGTAGAGTAACCAGCAGGGATCAGTGATGGTTAGTGGTTCTTTAGAGTCACCAACAGGACGGTGTATTTGGACCATGGTCTGTTCCCCAGCTGGAGGGTTCTAGGTTCGATTCCCATTGTCGTCAGTCTACCAGAGGCATCCTAACCCCTACCTGCTCCTTAATGACCTGTCTCTGTACTGTCTAACCCCTACCTGCTCCTTAATGACCTGTCTCTGTACTGTCTAACCCCTACCTGCTCCTTAATGACCTGTCTCTGTACTGTCTAACCCCTACCTGCTCCTTAATGACCTGTCTCTGTACTGTCTAACCTAGATAGTGCTAAACATGAGATTCACAGAGAACCATAACAGCGGTGAGACCTGGCCTGACCTCTGCAGTCACACTTTCCACCGTCAGCGGTGATGATTATGGGCTGTTCCTGCTCCAGGAAGAACGATAACTCAGCCTGGTCGTAAACCCTGCGGCCGGCAGACATCCCGGGGACACGCTGGGGCTTGTGGAGCTCCACCCTCTGGCCTGCTTCTCCCAGCCCTGCTCCGCCTTCAACACCACCTCCTCCACCTCTTCCTCCACTCTCTCCTCCACCAAGTCCTCCCCCACCAAAACCTCCTCGTTCTCACTTCCTCTCCTCCCCCCCCCCCCCCCCCCCCCCACCACAACCTCTTCCGGACGAACTTCTCTCGAGCTCAGGGGGAGTTCGTCGGAAGCCTCCCCACGCTGGGCCTCACCTGCCTGGGCAGGGAGCGTGAGGGACTGCCCCTCCCTCATGGAGGTCAGCTGAGGTAACGCCTGAGTTGGCCTTCTGACGGCTCTCAACCACCAGGGACGTTCCCCCTCTGGTAATACTCAGCTTGTCCTGTCGTTGAAGTCCTCAAGGTAAGCCAGAGCATTTCCTCGGTTATGGGTCTTTATAGTCTTTTTTTATTGCTCTGATTTTACTCTACGTTAAAAAATGTTCACATTACCCTTCCTTCTCTTCAAACAACATTCGAACAAAAGTCAAATCTCTTTCTGTGCCCAAAGACTAGCAACAACCTTGTAGAGTCTCAAACGCACACACACACACACACGCAAACACACACAAACACGCAAACACACACACGCAATCTTTCCAGAGGTGCAGGGGTGCGTTGCAAAGACAATATTTCACTTCCTTCTTCCCTTTGGAAAGGTGAGCTCACTCACTGCCTCAGGAATCTGCCAGCGCACCGAGCTAGTGACTCTGTAGCACCGAGCTAGTGACTCTGTAGCGCACCGAGCTAGTGACTCTGTAGCACCGTGCTAGTGACTCTGTAGCACCGAGCTAGTGACTCTGTAGCACCGAGCTAGTGACTCTGTAGCACCGAGCTAGTGACTCTGTAGCACCGTGCTAGTGACTCTGTAGCACCGAGCTAGTGACTCTGTAGCACCGAGCTAGTGACTCTGTAGCACCGAGCTAGTGACTCTGTAGCGCACCAAGCTAGTGACTCTGTAGCACCGTGCTAGTGACTCTGTAGCACCGAGCTAGTGACTCTGTAGCACCGAGCTAGTGACTCTGTAGCACCGAGCTAGTGACTCTGTAGTGCCATGCTAGTGACTCTGTAGCATCGTGCTAGGGACTCTGTAGCACCGAGCTAGTGACTCTGTAGCACTGAGCTAGTGACTCTGTAGAGCACCATGCTAGTGTGCTACTAGCATGGTGCTACAGAGTCAGTAGCAGACCGAGGCTATGTGGGGTGAACCTCCACGCTGGGCTCAGCCTAACCCACTCGACCGTCCTCCTGAATAAATCAGAGCGGGAGCTCAACCTCACTGCAGACTAGTGGACGTCAGCAGGAATGGGAACACACACACTCTCTCTCACAAACACACACACACACACACTCTCTCACAAACACACACACAGACACACACATATCTCACAAACACACACAAACACACACATACACACTCTCTCACAAACATACAAGTTCAGTCATCACATGCAAGCGCACACACTCACACACATCTTTATGCACTCACAGACACACACAAACATACATTTATATGCAGACATTCAGACACTCATTTGCACACGCTCATATGCACATACTCACTCTCTCGCACACGCACACACACTGTCACACACACACACACACACCTCTGAAGTCATTCTACATCCTCTGTGGGTGACTCATATTTTGCAGAAGAGATCCAGGGTGAGTCAGAGAATGTTCCACATAGCTAATAGTAGCTCCCTCCCCCCAACGCGTGAATGGCCGCCTCTCTTTCCTAAGAGCAACAGCTCTCATGTGAGCGGCTCTTCTGCTGCTGGTGGAACACATCCTCATCTAACATTAACACGTTTGCACACGTTGAGCTCGCACAAACACAACTTGCGTCAGGGTTCCCAGAAGCGCTGGTGTAAAGCGACGACAGATCAGCGGGAGTTGGACAGGTGTCCAACGGTGGAACTCTGTGTTTTCAGTTCTTCTCGGTTTCCAGAGCCGGTGGCCTGGAGCAAGGACAACCAAACACAAGCAAGGGGTTTTCTTGTTGACTAACCCGACGCATCGGTTTCTTAAATCCACACTTTTTCGCGTGTTAAACCACTCATTAAACAACTTATTTCAGTAGTTCCTGACCCATTTTCCCCAACGAGCCTCCACTGTTGATGCAGTTAACGACGACCACCGGAGGCTTTGAGGTCCCGCCCACCCTCTGTGCTTCAGCCCGCCTCCACCCCTCCTCCAGGAAGCGGGTGGTGCAGCCGGAGGACATGTGCATCGTTCAGTTTGGGGGGGGGGAAGGGTGTAGCACATCAAAGCCTCCACATTTATACCGTCCCACCATGTTCCTGCCTCTCTCTCTCCCTCGCCTTCTCTCCCTACTTCTCCATTTCTGGGGGGGGGGGGCTCCCGGTGTTATTATCCATTCCAGTGGCTCTCTCTGACGGAGGTACCCTAGAGGACATGTGTCATGGAGGGTCTCCCCTCCCAGAGGGTCTTCCCCCCCCACCCTCCTTGTGGCCAGATTGACCAATCTCAGGGCAGTTCATTATTATGACCGTGAGTACTACTGGTAGTCACATTCATCAGTTCATTATTATGACCGTGGGTACTACTGGGAGTCACATTCATCAGTTCATTATTATGACCGTGAGTACTACCGGTAGTCACATTCATCAGTTCATTATTATGACCGTGAGTACTACTGGTACTAACACTCACTCATCAGTTCTGTCACGATCCTACTGTTTGGTAATGTTAAGCTGGTGGGTAACTGGTTGTCTTGTTAACTGTGGGAGTGGCTCCCTTGATTGGCCTTGATTATGGTCACCTGAGGGATCCAAGATGGCGGACAGAAGCAAGATGGTGTCTGGATAGACAGCATGGTGCCCAGACTTGGTTGCATTCATAAACCATAAGAGTCATACGAGGACAATAACAGAATTAAGGATTCCTACGGGGAACCTGACCGCCCCTTTGTCGTCTATGTTTGTCAAGTGTTTGTCTATGTTATATGTCAAACCATAACTGAACGGGACAGCTACTATTTCCCCCAATGCTTGGGCTATCCCCCAACAAGAGAGAGAAACCCAGGCGAGTCACTGCTCACATGACCGGAAGCTAGTCGCCTGCCAGCTGTGGTTTGCAACCATTTATGTGTCTCGACTCCTGCCTAGACAGAGAGCCGTTTTCAATATACCAGTGGGGTCGTGACAGTTCATTATTATGACCGTGAGCACTACTGGTGCTCACATCCATCAGATCTGGTGCTTCATGAGCAACAGATCAGATAGTGAACAACATGGGGGGTGGTTTTTGTTCAGAGAGAGAGGAAACAAACCCATATGATTAGATTCTACAAGTTGGAATACCGGCACTTTGGTATTATCACACACAATTAAACAAAACTGGTCATCGTGAAATATTAACATAACATAACATGCATAATACATCCATTCATCATACCTGAAGGACCCTTCGTTCTGAAACTCCTTCGGCTCAGTGTCAGCTTGCCCACGTTGATAATCTCTGCACGCTAGATTGAATAAGTCATCTTTGATTTGATTTGATTATGGATAGGTTTGTTTAGGAGAGCTGGGGATTGCCACTGATTTCTCTAATATATTAGACTCCAATTCACAAGGTCCCGATTAAATTAGTCTTTCGTGATTCGTTTTGATTCAATATCAAAATTGGTTGGTTATATTTCATTTACAATACCGAGAGAACTAATAGTGTAAATTACAAAAAATAACCCTTAAACCTAATACATTATTACAAACATATATTTTAGAAGCATTTATTGCCATATTTGTTGTCTTTTCAACTTTACAACACCTTTATCTGGGGCTGTGGCAGACCTGTTATAATTAAGATAAGCCAAAAAAAAAAAAGGAAAAAACAATTACGCAACCATGTTGGAAATGTGCTCTAGAGACTTTCTGGTAAGTCGTGGCCGGGGTCTGTCATTTTAGAGATGTTGACTCTTAGGGTAATATAGGGGTTGAAGATCATGGGACACTGGATTATTAACTCACTACCAACACAAACCCTTCCTTCCAAGATGAAGACATCACTGCCACTACACATTAACCAAAGCCAGAGTTTCCCCTGTTCCGCACAGAGCGTCTGTTCCAGCAGCAGCAGACAGGTGCTTCTCTATGCAGACGACGTCAGGCTGTACTCGGCTAACAGCACATGACATGGCTTGAGGGGCGGCAGCGATGGACCCCCACGGGACGCCACTCAGGAGGGGGGGTATCGATGTCACAGACCATTCATCTCTGCATTATTCCTGCTATTGATTAGGCTGAAGGTCCAGCAGCGCTCCATCTTGTGTCTCTCTCTCTCTCTCTCTCTCTCTCTCTCTCTCACATGACTCCACAGCAGACTCACATCTCACCCTTTCCCTCCTCCAAGAGGACGCGGTCGCCCTGGCGCCGAGCCGATCGATCGACTGATCGATCGGACCATCGTCGATACAACTGAGGATGATCACGTTCACACGGTCTGCGAAGGTCTGAACGCACCCTTCCCCTTTCTACGCCCTTCTGCTTGGCACCAAAACACCAACTTATTACCCATTCCATGTCGTCGTGACAACAATGCGTGATTAGCAGAACTCTCCATCGATGACACAAGTGGAAAATGTAAATGTAAACCCCCCAGCCGCTAGTTATTTGTGATCAACAGCTGTTCTTCAGGACGGAACGAACACAGATGAGAACCAACGCTACTTTTCAACGTGGAGACAGATCACCAGCTGCTAAAAGTGACAGAGACAGGGACGTGTTGAAGTGTGGGCTGCATCCATCCGTCACAACGTGAAGAAAGTACAGCGTTCTGACATCAGCAACGGCCGCCGCCGCCCCCGTCACACACGGGCAGCTCTCAGGGGATCCTCTTGATCTCGCCACACGTGCTGGTGTGGCTCCCCCGTTCCACCTCACTGAAGGCCTCATCAGAGTGGCCTGGCTCTCCCTCTCCCGGTGTCTCTCGCTCCTCACTGAGGACCTCATCAGAGTGCGCCCTCCCGGTCTCTCTCTCCTACCTGTCTCCCTCTCCTCACTGACGACCTCATTCCTGTCTCTCTCTCGTCACCGATTTCTCTCTCTCCCGGTCCCAGATGGGCCCCAGACCAAACTGGGGTCTCCCTGTCCGACCAGACTCAGCTGGGGTCACCCTGGGGGGCCCAGACCCAGCTGGTAGTCTCCCTCGCTGGGGGGCGGATCAGGGAAGCCCCCCGGAGGATGTTGGGAGATAAACGAGTCCACAAAGTGAACCCCTGACCTCTGGTCAACAACGACACGAACCACAGAACAACCACAGATGAAGAAACCCAACGCACTCAGCGTAACAATCTGAAAAAACTAAAGATTTCCGATATGTTTTTGTTCTATATTTCTATTCTGATCAGTGAGAGTATTTCAGGCCTTCGTGACGTGTGGATCGCTGAAGTCGTTGGAGTGTTCAGCGCGCTAACTGAACCTGTGTGGTCTCCCCCCACCTCAACCTGTGAGCCTCATGTCCTGTTTCCTGTTTCCTGTTTCCTGTTTCTTCTGTGCGTCAATAAAGAGGAAGAGGGGCAGAGAGGCGAGGAGACGGACTAAGACCACAGTGGAGCGTGACACATCTGATTCTACCGAGAGCAAAGAAGCACTTTGATAACTTGACCCAAACCTCAGTTTACCCATATCACCGTGGCAACCACGAGTACTACTGACTATTAACTCTTTAGAAAACGCTTCGATCAAACAGCAGCTCCCAGGGAACATTTTAGATGCATGTCATAAGGAGCAGGTAGGGGTTAGACAGTACAGAGACAGGTCATTAAGGAGCAGGTAGGGATTAGACAGTACAGAGACAGGTCATTAAGGAGCAGGTAGGGATTAGACAGTACAGAGACAGGACATTAAGGAGCAGGTAGGGGTTAGACAGTACAGAGACAGGTCATTAAGGAGCAGGTAGGGGTTAGACAGTACAGAGACAGGTCATTAAGGAGCAGGTAGGGGTTAGACAGTACAGAGACAGGTCATTAAGGAGCAGGTAGGGGTTAGACAGTACAGAGACAGGTCATTAAGGAGCAGGTAGGGGTTAGACAGTACAGAGATAGGTCATTAAGGAGCAGGTAGGGGTTAGACAATACAGAGACAGGTCGTTAAGGAGCAGGTAGGGGTTAGACAGTACAGAGACAGGTCATTAAGGAGCAGGTAGGGGTTAGACAGTACAGAGACAGGTCATTAAGGAGCAGAAACGGGTTAGACAGTACAGAGACAGGTCATTGAGGAGCAGGTAGGGGTGAGACAGTAGAGAGACAGGTCATTGAGGAGCAGGTAGGGGTGAGACAGTAGAGAGACAGGTCATTGAGGAGCAGGTGAATTTTAAAGCGTTTCAAACAGCTGTTACATTCCAAACAGAAAAAGCAACAACAAGCAGTTTCCCTCTTTGTAACGCAGACATGTCTTTTCCTGTTGTTTTTAAAGTACATCAAGATCTCTTCAATTTGAAGGACAAATAAAGACGCCAAGCGAACTATTAGCATGGCTCCAGGAGTGTGAAGGATGTCAGCGGAGACTAAAGGCCTCCACAATACGCTGGGAGCCCTGGGTCCCCAGCGCCGTTAATCAGCGCCGAGAGCTCATTCAGGAGAAGACATTCACACTCTACTGCCTTCACAGAGAGGAGAGGGGAGGAGGGGAGGTGAGAGGAGAGAGGAGGAGGGGAGGTGAGAGGAGAGAGGAGGGGTTGGGGGGAGGGAAGTTAGGACTATCATAGTCCAACCAGACGGCAGAGTGTAAGAGAGCATCATCATTAAACACTGACTCTGGCACCAGGGAGATCTACACACGGCTCCTAGTGCAGCGAACACCGCAGCAACCTGTCCACCAGGGGTCAGTCCTACCGGAGACCTGGCCTGTTGCTGCGGCGCTGTGAGGATGTGTTTAAATGAAGGTTGGATTCAGACGCTGTGAGGTTGACCCTCTGAGCCTGACTGAGTGACCGCCTGGAGAGAACGGACTCTACTTAACAGCACCTAACACTGAGCTGCCACACACACACACACACACACGCACCCACGCACACACTACGCGTGACCTCACCTACGGTGGCTAAGGCCGGGGGGTAAGAAAGGGGAGGGGCCTGGGGGTCATGCAGGGGTCACATGGGTTCACCCTGGGAAGTGGGCCAGGGGCCGCATTGGGGGGGGGAGGAGGAAAATGAAAAACAAAGAAAGAAACTACTGAAGGAGCGAGAGAGAGAGAGAGAGAGAGAGAGAGAGAGAGAGAGAGAGAGAGAGAGAGAGAGGAAAGAGGGAGGAGGGAGGGAGGGGGGGGGCAGAACCAGCCTGAGTCAGACGGGGTTCGGTGAGTTCAGCGAGTAAATAAGAGACCAGTCGCTCACGGTGCATTCCTACCCCCCCCCCCCCCGGGGGATTCCTACACTTCTGGGGCCGCTGTGTTCAACGTTTCCAGAAACTACTGCCAAGGAGGAGGAGGAGGAGGAGGAGGAGGAGGAGGAGGAGGAGGGCCCGGTCAGTCCTGCTGCAGGCTCTCGCCCAGAGAGAGAGAGTTGGGCGAGAGAGAGTTGGGAGAGAGAGAGAGAGTTGGGGGAGGGTGAGAGAGTTGGGCGAGAGAGAGTTGGGAGAGAGAGAGAGTTGGGCGAGAGAGAGAGTTGGGAGAGAGAGAGAGAGTTGGGCGAGAGAGAGTTGGTAGAGAGAGAGAGTTGGGCGAGAGAGAGAGTTGGGAGAGAGAGAGAGTTGGGCGAGAGAGAGTTGGGAGAGAGAGAGAGTTGGGCGAGAGAGAGAGTTGGGAGAGAGAGAGAGTTGGGCGAGAGAGAGAGTTGGGCGAGAGAGAGTTGGGAGAGAGAGAGAGTTGGGCGAGAGAGAGAGTTGGGAGAGAGAGAGAGAGTTGGGCGAGAGAGAGTTGGGAGAGAGAGAGAGAGTTGGGCGAGAGAGAGAGTTGGGCGAGAGAGAGAGTTGGGCGAGAGAGAGAGTTGGGAGAGAGAGAGAGTTGGGCGAGAGAGAGTTGGGAGAGAGAGAGAGTTGGGCGAGAGAGAGTTGGGAGAGAGAGAGAGTTGGGCGAGAGAGAGAGTTGGGCGAGAGAGAGAGTTGGGCGAGAGAGAGAGTTGGGAGAGAGAGAGAGTTGGGCGAGAGAGAGTTGGGAGAGAGAGAGAGTTGGGCGAGAGAGAGTTGGGAGAGAGAGAGAGAGTTGGGAGAGAGAGCGTTGGGCGAGAGAGAGTTGGGAGGGCGAACGAGGTTCCCTGCTCTGAACTGATGTTGTGTTCGGCAGCAGAGGGAGAAAAATAGAAAAGCGGTCTGGAAAAAGAGAAGATGGAGTCATGGTGACGCAGCGCTGGGGAGCAGACCTCCTAAGGACCTCCTCAGTCTGAGGAGAAGACCTCCTCACTGAGGAGCAGACCTCCTAAGGACCTCCTCAGTCTGAGGAGAAGACCTCCTCACTGAGGAGAAGACCTCCTCAGTGAGGAGCAGACCAGTTGCTTGGAATGAGTTTCAGGAACCATCGTCAAACTTACTGCTTCAATTTCACTTGCTGAGTTTAAGTCATGTCTCAACCAGACGTTACAAATTGTCTGCTCCTGTTTTTAATTGTTTCTTAATTTCTGAATTTGTTTCATGTCTCTATGGATTGTCTGTCCTATGTTGATGGTGCGCTGCTACCTTGGCCAGGGCTCACTTGTAAGAGATATCGATCTCAATGTCATTTTTCCCTGTTTAAATAAAGGTTAAAAGAAATTAGAGGAGAATGAGGAGCAGACCTCCTCACTGGGAGGAGAGCTCAGATCATACCGTTCGTATCATAACATGAAGGAGCAGTTGGGGGTGGTGAGGTTGGGAGTTTGAAACCGAAATGCCCCTCAGTCTACCTGCAGGCCCCCTTGACACACACACACACACACACACACACACACACACACACACACACACACACACACACACACACACACACACACACACACACACACACACACACACACACACACACACACACACACAGTGATGAGGTCCTGCCGGCGGCGGGCCCTTCAGGTGAGTTACAGCTCGGCCGTCGCCAGGGGAAACCGTTTCCCTTCCGTCATCAGCCTTCAGACGGCTCTGGCGTCGTCATGGGGATGGAGAAGCTTTGGCACATGACCATGGGCCTCCTTCAGGTCCCCTCATCCGCCCTCCACAAGGGAAGGGATTAGAGTCGGGGTGGGGGGGCATGAGAACCAGTAGAAGCTGTGGGAGGGGGGGTGATGGGGGTGATCGGGGTGGTGGTGGGGGTGGTGGTGGTGGTGGTGGTGGTGGTGGTGGGGGTGAAGGTGGTGGGGGTGGTGGTGGTGGTGGTGGAGGCAGCTCTTTCAGGGCCTGTTATCCTTGACATTGAGAACCTCAGCCAAGCGGTGGTGGAGGAGGAGGTGGATGTTTTTGTTTCTGCCCCCTTGTCAGATCTAGGGAGGAGGTCGCACATTCCTGAGCTGGGGGGGGTGGGTGCTGAGGACCTGTGAGAGCACCGTCCTCCAGGGGCAACACAATGGGTGAGGGGGGAGGGAGGGAGGGAGGGAGGGAGGGAGGGAGGGAGGAGGGGTTTTGCAACTACTGATATATTCCGAGGAGATTTTGGGAGGGGGACTCTCCGTTTTCAATCAACACACACACACACACACACACACACACACACACACACACATAAAGGTTTCCACGACGACGGGGATCCCTGGAACGCTGGCCTGTCCCCGCCGCCGCTGCCGTCGTGGAAACCGAGCCTGCGCTCACAATGAGCCGCAGATCCCACCGTGATCCGCTCTTCTCTCCGCTCCGTGTCGGGAGGTAAACAAACTCCGGTCCGACCGCCAGACGGCCAGGAAGGAGTCAGTCTCTCTCTCCCAGAGCCGGGGGTCTAACAACGACGTTCCTGAACTGATCCTTCTCAAGGGCTTCCCATTCAGGCCCGGGACCGCCGGGCCTGGAGGAATTCCAACCACCCAAAGAATAGAGAGGAGAAGGGAGCAGTCATCCCAACACCCAGCCCACCCCCCCCCCCCTTATACAATCAGACCCTGTAGGTGTCACAGCACCTAGTAGGATTGTAATTCATGCATAAGGAGGAGCAGAAGGAGGAGGAGGAGGAGACCACAGAAG